>NC_143063.1:22451785-22771428 GCF_052426305.1 Pelodiscus sinensis | reverse complement strand
TCACTACATTGTGTAGGCCTGCCCTCCTGATCACTTTCTAGTGAAAACTGTTTCTTAGGAAGCCTTTCCTCAGCATCAGAACACCTTCTTTTACATGACTGTCTCTCTTTGGAAAGAGATATCTCAAGTGGAGTCACACCACTTATAGGAATAAAACCTCTTCCTGGTGCATTGGAAAACACTGTGTCCATTTGTTTTGTAAGCTCTGTTACAGGGGTTCCAGCTTTATTTCTTGCTTCCTCCCCAACAGTTCTTCCATCTCCACTCATCGTTATTTTTGGGGTTTTGTTCTGTGAAAATTCAGATGTGCTTACCAAATCTGTAGTAAGATCTATAATATTGCCATCTGCTTCACAACAATCACTTTGTGTAAGATTCAGAAGTTCTCTTTTTAGTGAGCTAGGCAAGATCAACAAGTCCATTGTATATTTATCTGCATGTGCTTCCACAAATTGTTTAAATTGTTTTTTTACATTTGATTCCTTGTCACTTAATAAGCTTTCATTGTTTTTAAAGAGTTTCACAAATTGCTGAATATGACTTCTAGCCATTACAACAGCTTCTGCACCACCCTTAATAATAAGCAATCCTATTTCCTGCACTGTTATATCTGCACAGGTATCCTGAATAAGACAGTTAAGAAACAGGCTCTGTGCGCCAACGAAAATGCAGTGCATGTCCTTTGGATAATATTCCTTTTCTTCTAATTCAGGTTCACAAAGTCCCTTAATATATTCCTACAAGAGAGAGAGAGAAAGAGAGAGAGAATAAATGACTCTTCAAATCACAAGTGTGTACACCATGTTAATATTTTGTGTTTAGGCCAACGATAAACCACTATAATAAATAGTAAAACTACAGCCTAAGGCAGAGGTGGCCAAACTGTGGGGCACAATAGGGAGCAACATTCAGGGACAGCGCACCACCCAGCCTTTTCCTGTCCACCACTTTGCTCTATTCCCAGCTCCCAGCCCTGCCCCAAGCTTCAGCTCTGTTCCAAGCCTGGGTCTGAGGGTCAGGAGTAGAACAGCATCCAACTGCGACCAGTGCAGCCCAGCTGCAGTTCTGTTCCCACCACCAGCTTTGGCCTCTGTCATGGGTCTGGGGGTGAGAGCAGAGCTGCAGCTGGGCCACTACAAAGCTATTCTAAAGAAAGTTGATGATGAAATAATGTATGTTTTTAATCAGAGAGGTAGATTTGACCTACAAATTTGATCTCTGTTTAAAAGATAAGTGTTCCCATATTAAAAATGAAGACAATTAACCAGTGAATTACTATAATTAGTAATATCTTAAAATGTTTAAAGTTCAATTTAATCTTAGTACTGTTTAATTATTCACTCAAGATCAGTATTTAAACACCAGAATTCATACACCAAGTTACCAAAAAAAAGTTTAACAAAGTTAGTTTTCCTAAAATAGGCAGTTACTTCATAAAAAAGTCCCAACATACAATATCTGATCATGATAGCCAGATGACAACCATTATGGATTCTTCCATTACCCCAATAATATATTAAATTATTTTAAATGGCAACTGCATTAATCAGTCAGATATTTAAAACAGTTATACTCAAAGCAAGTCACAAAAAATAATCAATGCTTTTTATAATGCAATTTTAGAGAACAGGATTAAAAGGACAGATTCAAATGGAAGAGTGATAATGACAGAACTCCACAATTAAGTCATTTCTATATTTAAACAGGGAAAACAAAAAAAAGTTATTTCAAGCACGTTTGTTCCTTTGTAGACAAGTTTTTGTTAACACAATATAGGTGGCACAGGTAGGCAACACTCATAATTTAGCAATCTTAACACTTCCCAAAGCTTTTTTAGCTTCATAAAACTAACTAATCGTTTGGGCTGAAATTTTCCAAGCTGTCTGTCTCTAGCTGAATTTTTTCTTGAAAGTTTCAGCTAACATGTTTAAGCCATTTCTAAGAATGAGGTAAAGAAAAACTATATTTTGCCCATTTAAAAAAAATACTATAATTATTTCACTGAGGTGATCTAATGACTCCATGTTTTAGAGTAGGGACTTGAAATCTGGAGAAAGATTTGCTATGATATCAGAGACATAACCTAAGAAAATTCACCCAAATCTGGCCAAGCTATAAACTTCAAACACACACACACACACACACACACACACACACACACACACACCCACCCACCCACCCACCCTCAGTTTTCTCATGCTCAAAAGAATCTTTTGAAAGAGAGCGGCAAATGCTCTCTATCAAAAAAGCACAGTTTGCATTCAATAACACCTTTTTTCAAAAGAGTACTTTCGAAAAAAGGCATTATTCCTCGTAAAATAAGGTTTACCATGATCGAAAAAAATTCCGTGTTCTTTCGATTTACTTTTGAAAGAACGTGGCTGTAGTCTAGACTCAGGTGAAGTTTTTTTTGAAGAAAGGCTACTTTTTTCGAAAAAACCCTGTAGTCTAGACACACCCGTAGAAACTTGTTAGAACTGGCAGCTAAATTCTTTCAAGTCCATGCCCACTGAGCAGGCTTCATCCTCAGTTCCTACATACAAACCTGCATATATTTGTTGCTGCTTTCCTGTGGTGTTATCGGATTATAATATGAACATAAAAACCATTATTAATATCACTATTCTAATTGCAACAAATATTGTGTCTAGTAGGGCAAATGGCTAGAAAGGGTTAAACAATCCCAGGCCAAATGACCTATAGTCAACCTGCAGAGGCTGTATCTGCAAAATACTGTACTATGCTTCTATATTTAAAAGGGCAGCTGCAAATATCCACACCCACAGATAAAGAGCGGATAACCGTGGATATGAAGGTCTTTGTATAAAGGCATGTGAGAAAAAATTTAAATGGCACTTAAGGCCATTGAATGCTAGCTAGGCTAGAAATTTGAAATGCAAACTAAGGATGTCAACATGTAATTGACTACACACACATTCCTTTCCCCGCTCCCTCCACAGCCTATGTCTCAGAAGCAGCAAGGGGTGTGGGAAGCCAGTGCCCATGGGGACCAGATCCACAGAGCCACTTGCCTTCCCCATCCCTATACTGCTGCCTCTGAAAGAAAGGCAGCAGCACAGAGGGTGATTGGAGCAGGCTTTCAAGCCAGTTCCATGCATGTATTGGCTCACACGAGCTGCTTGTCTCCCTGCACTGCTGACTATCAGAGGCAGCAGGGGAGGGGGAGCTGGCTTTAACGTTGGCTCTCCTCGCAAGCTAGCTTCATGGAGTCCCCTGTCCTCTCATTGCTGCCTCCCACAGAGACAGCAGGGGACGGGAGCTAGGCAGGAGCCAGTGCTCGAGGCAGCCAACTTAAAAGCCGGCAGAAGTGTGGGGAGGTGGGAGAGAGGCAGGAAAGGCTGCCATGGAGCAGCCTCTGTTCATGGTGAACCTAGGCTCAGCACAGACAGAGGCTGCTCTGTGGGCTGCTGCCTTTGTATTTTTAAACGGGCTGCAGTGGGACAGCACGCTCCCAGATGGGCTCCCAGGGCTTCCTGCAAGCTGCCACGCTAAACAGCAAGCCGCCAGGCAGGTTAAAGGGGCTGACTGGGGGCACCTCCTCCATCTGAGACTGTTGCAGTCCTGAGCTCCCCCTGCTGCCATTTCAGGGAGTAGAGGAACTGCAGCTGCACATTCCAGATCCCTGTTGCTTTTCTTCTCTGTCCTGCTTCCTCTGACTCTCAGGAAGTGAGGGGAAAGGTTCCTCCTCTGCCCCTCCCCTGGGCAGCTGGGAGCAAGAGCTCACTTCCTGAGAGTCAGAGGAAGCAGGAAGAAGAAGAAAAACAACAGGGATCCAGTATGTGCAGCTTCACATAGGGGTGCCAGACGGTCTAAACAAAAATGAAATAATTTAGTCAATTTTGGGGACTCTTATGGTCAGAAGAAAAAAAAGAGTATGAATCAATTAATCAGTGACATATCTAATTAATTCTCTATTTTTCAACAGAGGTGTTTAAATAGAAATCCTGTGTAATCAGAAATGCATTTGTATCTTTTGAATACATAATTATCTTTTCTTTTTGTCTCCCAGTGCACAGCCTCAGCTTCTACTAAGGATGTTGAATTATGGTTCGATAGTCAATAGGCATTTCCTCATTCCTCCTTTGAAATGTACAAGGGCTCCAGCAGGGGCTGTTGTGCATTTCAAAGCTACAGCACCCTCATGGAACCCGGAGTCAGCAGGGGACTCTTCAGCTAATCCTGGGTCCTGGGGAAATGCCGAGGTGGCATTTTAAAGGGGCAGCACTGCAGAACTGATCCGAGGAATCAGCTGTGCAATGGCTGCCTCTTTGAAATGCCATCTTGGTTTTAAAGCAGCAGCGCCGCCCAGCTAATCCCCAACTCAGCTGTGTGGCATTGCCACTTTGAAATATTCCTTCTACCCCTCCTCCCCCGCCTTTGCTGCATCTCTCTGATAGAGGCAGCGCGGGGGGATTCAACTAGTCGACTGACTATCCAAAACAAGATGGGGTTTTACAGTATAGTAGAAGCTAAGGATGTTAAGGGCTAGTCGACAAGCAAATGTTTATTGACCTATATTTTATGCTAATAATTAGCACTAAAGACAGACATTTACCTTATTTCTAGCAGTGGTTCTCTAGACCATTTAATAAGAAAATTATTACCCTTCCTTTTTCTACAGACCACATCTTTTAACCTTCCAAGGACAGGATGTTGCAAGACTACAAAGTGGTATAAACTGCTGCTGAAACAATCTGAAGCAGGCAAGTAGTTTTTCTGTACTTCACAAAAAGAATCCCCTATCGCCTATCTGGGCTACATTCTAGTATCCATTTCCAATTTGTAAGTCATCTGACCAAATAGATACTAGCAATTTTCAGTTATTTACAGTATTAATGAACTATTATGAAAAATGTCAGTCATTTCTGTTTATACTAGCCATTTGCTATTATTAAACACTTGAAATTGTAGACTTCTACATTGTTGCACTATCCAATGCAGGAGCAACTTTTCAAGTTGTTGCAGGAGACTATCATAGTGGAACTCTAACATGCTATATATACCATGAACCTCACACTTACACTACTTGGTAGTCAGGCAGCATATAACAACTAAAGCCCAGTATTACTCTGCACACAAAGTGAGTGTAATCTGTAGCCACATCTCCACTTACCGGATGATCTCCATTCCAGTGACTGATCTTCTGGGGTTTGATTTAGAAGGTTTAATAAAAACCTACTAAATTGAATGCTGAGGGTGCCTCGATTGGGGCTGATAGTCCTTGCTGTTTTGAGGAGTAAGGGAAGTTGATGGGAGCATTTCTTCCATCAACCTCCCACTGTAGAGATGGCACCAAGCATGGCTTAAGATATGTTGAGTCCAGCTTACTTATTTATGTAACTGGAGTTGAGCACCTTAAACCGACCTTCACCCGCAGCGTAGACCTGGCCTGTGTATATTCTACTCACAAGGTCCAAGATCAATGGGCAAATTCAACATTTGGGTTGAAATTCCTCTATCATTTTTGTAATATATATTACTCAGAATTGAGCAAAAATTAAATGGGTTTCCAAATTCAGCTTTCCTTAACCAAAAGTATTTGTTAGGGATACTAGCACTTAACCAATTAACCATTTTAAACTTAGGGCCTGCCCATTAGCCCCACCATGACCTGAGCTGCGGGATCCTGCCTGCCTGCCAGTGCTGCTCCAGAGCTCACCAGCAAGGGTCAGTTAACAAGTGAGCATACCTGTAAGTCTCATACTTACTGGTATGTTTACCAGTTAACACCCCCAGTTTCTATATCTATAAATATCAGGTACCAATTAGTTCTTAACTGTAGACAATTTCCACCTATAAAGAGCGGATCTAATTTTTCCAAAACAAACTAGAGCGCTCTCTCTTACATTTAAGAGGCAAATTCTCTTACATGGACTCCATGAACTAGGAGGTAATTAATTTTCAATAGTTACAACTAAAGTAAAAAACCAGAGCCTGAAAATCAATAGAATCACCTGTGTGGCTGTGTCCACATAAGCATCTCAATTTTTTTCAAGGAAGTACTATCATCAGTATCCACCAACTAAAAGACTTAACAAGTTTGTCATTTAACCCTGCCTAGAGCAAGTCTAGGCAACTTTGTGGTTAAAATGCTGACGAATTTGTTGCCTCAGTTAAAGTTAAGAGTTAAAAGGGGACCTTCCAAATAACATCTCTATCAAAACTGGCTTTTTTTTTTTTTGCAGTCTCCATAGAAAAGACAAGAATTTATTTGGAGCAATGACACAAGTGGCTCTTCAATGCATCTCTTGTGGTTTTGTGCCACATACTAAAACAGTAGGTGTACATCTACTAGGGATGTAAGCAACTAAGCCCCCACTCCCTCCATCTGGCACTGGAGATGAAGGCCAGGGGAGGGTTTTGGGGATGGGGGATGACCACTTACCCATGGCTGGTAATATGGAGAGCTCTGGCCCCACCTGGCCACTCTCCTCTAGGGATGCAAAAGTGTAACAGTTTAAATGTTAACCAATATGCTTCCCCAAGAATAAGGCTAGCAGGGGCTGTTGGCCCACTCACGGGAGAGGGAGAAGGAAGCAGCTTCACTGCAGGCTCTAATGTATAAAGCTTATATATAAAAGCTTTATATGGCAAAGCTTGCAACACATGTAACCGCTAGGATTTTAAGCGGCTACACAGTTACATTTCTAAACCACATTTTACCTCCCTACTCTCTTTCTGGTGAGGCCAGCCCCCTGTGGTCAAGCTGCAGCATAACTGTACTCTGTGCTCAGATCACACATTGTGGAGCATAACTGTCCCTGCTCTCAGCCCCCTCTCTGTGTGTGTTGTGGAAAACATTCTAATCCCCATTTTCCTGGCACAACCAAACCTTGACCTTGCTTTAAGTTAGGATAAGTGTAAGCTGCATACTAAATTTGGTGGTCCTAGCTCTTGCTGTTGAGGAGTTCTTGAAGAGACAGATGAACAGAAAAAATGTACAAACTCTCTAAAATTAAATATATAATACAGATGTAAGAACATGAAAGGTTAGCTTGCCTTTTCCTGGCTTAGCATAAGTTTTTTTTTCTTTTTAATTGGATAAATGGTCACCTATTCTAAGAACTAAACTGGTGAAACCATTTAGGTTTCAGCATTAGAGCAATGTCAAGTTATTAGCATTCTTTTGGGAAGAACCATTTTAACAATGATAAACAGAGCCCTGGGTTACAAAAAAGTCATGAAAATAAACATGTTTAAATAATTGTATAATATAGGGATGTAAAATTTTGATTATCTGGCAATTTGCATCAACTATTTCATTAGTCGATAAGGGCACCTCCGCCTTTGAAGTTGCTACTGTTGCTATACTTTAAAGGTGAAAGCTCTACAGGGAGCATGGGGCCAGCGGGGCACAGAAGCTGGCCCCATGCTCCCCATGGCATTTCAAAGCGGTAGCACCGCATGGAGCCAGAGGTCAGTGGAAGAGTCCCCAGCTGACCCCAGGCTCCATGCAGTGCTGCCACTTTGAAGCACCCCTCCTCTTGCCCCTCCATTGCTGCCTCTTTCTGATAGAGGCAGCAACGGGGGGGGGGGGGGGGAGGAAGAAAGCAACTAGTCAGTCACATTCCTGGTATAATATGGCTGAGGCATAACCGCTTCATAACAGAGTTTTTCTAGAGGGTGCAGGCAAAACATCTGACCAAAACATCATTTAACATGATTAGAATATAGTTCTGGTTTTGTTTTTTCTCATTGCACAGTCAAGAAGCAATTGGTATAAACTGCTTAGGACACAACCGTGTTTCACAATTGTGACAGCAGGACTATGCTTTAGTGTTGACAGACTTATACTTTTTGGTTCCTTATTTCTCACACTTATAAAACAATGGCACAAAACCCATTTCACTGGCAGTATGAATACATCAACTTTGTTAGGACAGGTCAATGTCTGAGTCGGAGTTCTTTTTATACAGATGTATTTTATTTTAATCTCTTCCTTCTCCTCCCTTCACACACCGATCCTCAATCTACAGCTATCAGAGGTAGGGTAGGGCTGATTCATAGCTAATTATGTGTTAGGCCAATATCAAAATACAGTAAAGCTATGTCAATACTATGGAAACTACAGCGGCATAGCTATGTTGCCATAACTATATGCCAGCCTAGTATAAAAACAAGGTTAACTATGGAGTTAAGTTTTTACAGAAAAATGCCCAGGTTTAAAAAATTAATTGTTTTTGTAATTCAGACAATTGATTTTTGTCTGAATACTGGAAGACACACATCCCTAATTTTCATGTATTTAATAGTGCAGTCGATTAACCTATAAGCTTTTGCTTATCGGTTTATGCTATAGACTACATGCATTCCCTCCCCCCACACCTCCCAGCACTTGCCAGTAAATTTTTTAGCAGGCTGGCCAGCAGCCCAGATCAGTTCTGGCTTGCACTGGATCCAGGAGTTCAGACCACCCCACAGAGAGGGGTTGTTGCTACCCTACGCTGCTGCCTCGTTCAGAGGCAGCAGCATAGAGCAACAGCACAGGTCCACAAGGGGAGCTGGGTTTTAACCTGGCTCCCCTCGCAGATCAGCTCCCACCTGGCACCCTGTGCTGCTGCCACTGTATCAGAGACAGCAGCACAGAGTAGCAAGGTGCTTCTCAGGAGTGAGGCTGGAGCACATTGGCTGCCAGCCCTGCCCCAGGAACTATAGAATAACTTATAAGAATTCATTAGTTAATCAACTATTCAATTAACCAATATTTAACATCCCTAATGAAAATACTGATATATTAAGAAAATCCAATGCACTACATTGAGTAGAAATATTTACGTTAATAAATTAGTCTAGATGCAAACATGAGGCTATCGGTTAAAGGAAGGCAACACATACTTGCACATATTAGGAAAGTAAAAATGTAGCCATTTAAATGGATAATCAATAAGCATGAGCTTATCAATTACCCAAATGGCTAAATGCAATTCCTGGTCTGGTTTCCAGGGAGCCATCTGCTGAGCATGAGGCAGCAGCAGGCTCCCTAGGAGCAAAGTGGCAGGTGAGACCTCGTGCTCCAGAGGCCAGCTAAAGGCTCCTGGTGTACACCGGCTTCCAGAGAGCTGGCTGCTGCCCCATGTGTAAGCATGTAACCGCTGAATTTTTTCCTAGCGGTTACATGGTTAATTACACACATTTTAACAGTCCTAGTGCATACGTGTATGCACTGTTAATGTACAGTGACAACATTGAACTTCTTTTACTTTCAATACTCTTTACTCCATAGCTTTTCTCAGTCCTCCTATCACCTAATACAGGGCTACTAAGCCCGCAGCCCTCGGCACAGTTTGAGTTTACATGGGGCTCAACACACAGCTCATGAGTGGGATCCCTTGAACATGGCTTCCACTGGAAACACACACCACAACAGTGAGGCATCTCCCAGGCGGGGTGAGCATCGAAAGTCGCAAGCGGACAGGCTGGCTGGAACAGACAGGTACAGGGTGTTGGCGTTTCTAGAGCCCATGGAGGTGGTGCCGGGACATTGTGGGATGTGCTTTGTATTCATGCCCATCAGTGTGAAAGAAGCTATTTGTATATATATTTGCATTTATATGCAACCGCACTTAACTTGCGGCCCTTGGCATGTGCTGAGAATATCATTGTGGCCCCTTGGGCTTCCAAAGTTGAGTAGCCTTGACCTAATATTTAATTCCGAAAACTGAAACTGAAAAAAAAGAGGGCCTTATTCCCAATAGGGATGTAAAATCCTGTTTAATTTTTTAACTGGTTAAATATAGTGCAAGCCACTACAATTAACCAGTTAACCAATTAAAGGGGTGGGGTTTCCTGCTCCAGCCTAGCTGGACTAAAGCTGTTCTCCCACCACACACAGGGGCCACTCCAGCTCAGCTGGAGTAGCCTCTGCCTGCGGTGGGGGGCTGGGCGTTCCAACCTTAGGGTAGAGGTAACTCTTGGCAGCACCATGTGGGGGCCCAGGTGAGCTGGAAAAGCCTTCTACCCATGGCAGAATGCGGGTAGGGGACTGCTCCTGGGTACCGATTAATCAGTTACCCATTCACATCCATAATTCACATAGGTAGTGATCCTAAAGTAACAAACACACTAATCTTTCACCACTGTAAGCTGGAATTAACCTGAGTATCCATCTATACTGAGGTTAAGTCAGTATAACTACAGCATTCAGGGTGTGAATTACCCCTAACACACATAGCTATATTAACTAGGGATATTAAAATACACTTTTACACACTAAGGATGTAATAATATAGTCAATTAACTGATACGCAAAAGCTTATAGGTTAATGCTATAGACTACACACATTTCCCCTCCACCCCTTACCTGTAAATTTTTTAGGAGGCTGGCCAGCAGCCCAGCCCCAGTTTGCACTGGATCCTGGATCTACTCCCACTGCGGCTCTGCATGTAAAGTGTATTAGGAGCCAGGCAAGCAGGCAGCCTGGCTCAGTTCTGGCTTGTGCCAGGTCCAGGAGCTCAGACCCCTACACCCGCAGGACAGGGGCTGCCCGGGGACTATAGAATAGTCAACTAACCTATAAGAATTCATGAGGCTAATCAATTACTCAATTAACAGATATTTAACATCCTTATTACACTCCTCCCTAAAGTAACTGCTGAAAATTTCAGCAATCGCACATTTACATGCGTCCCAGTTTTTTCCGGGACAGTCTGTAATTGAAATGCTCTGTCCCAGTGCCCCCACCAAGTAGGGAAATGTCCTGGAAAGCCCCGCCGGATCTGGCTCAGTGTCTGGTCCCCTACAGGGTCTCAGGACAACCTTCCTCCTGTGTCCCTTTAAAAATGCAAAGTGGCCAGGGTGTGAGTATGTGATCAAGTAGTTGTTCTCAACTACCCGCATATATCACACCCCATACCCCTCTACAGACATTACACCCCAACTACCTTGTTTCGAGGCCCATGTAAAAATAACCAAGCTCTGGCAACCATCCCACACACAACTGGCTCCCTGCGTGGCCAAGAAAGACTCACCCACCTAAGCAGCATCGCGGTTAGACGCCGAAAACGTGCTCAGCGCTGTACTGGGCCTCTCCCGCCTACCCGAGCGCGGCTGTGAGCCAGCCCTGCCTGCTCCGGGCGGCGTCGGGGGTAAGGCAGGGGAAGCGAGGGGAGGGGAGGGGATGGGCTGGCAGGCGGGGGCTGAGGGGGCCGCTGTACCTGAGGAGCCGCCCCGCCCCCGTTACCTTGGCGCTGCGCACTGTCTCCTTGTCCCCGGCGAGCCGCAGCCAGATCCTGTCCGCGGCGGGGCCCGAGCCAGGGGGCTGCCCCGGCGCCCCCAGCACGGCGAGCCGCACCCGGAACAGGCTCTGAATGCGGCCTCGGCTCCGCTCCAGGAAGCGGCTCTTCTCCGCCGGAGCCGTGAACTCGTCCAGCAACGGCACGGGGCCGTCGGCCGCCCCGAGCGCCGCCATCAGAGCCGGCCGGGGAGCCCTGCGCTATTGCCGCCCATCGTTCCGGACCCCAGCGACAACAACACCTCCAGCGGGGAAAACCCGGATGCCATCATCAGCGCGGGACAGCTACGTCATCCGCCTGGGACGCAAATCAGGGCGCGGGCCCCGACTCCACCCACTCAACCGCCGATCAAGTTCTTAGGAAGGGAACCCGCTGACCCGAGGGGGAAAAAAAAAAAAAAAAGAGGCGAGGCGGCCATTTTTGTTGTGGGCAAGCCGTCTATCTGCCATCTTTACTGAGGTCAAAACAAGCTCCCGGCCCTATGCTTGTGGTGACCATATTTTCGGAACCAAAATTAGGGACACGCTAGCCACGCCCCTGGTCCCCTTAGCCACACCCCCTGAACACATTAGCCACGCCCTTTGATACAAGAAATCCACCCTTGGAGGTAGTACAAGATGGGCATGTGACCAGAAGTAAAGGGTGTCATGTGACCCCTCTAAGACCACAGGACACCCTCCTATGCTACTAGCCTGCCATGGCAGTAACCCAGCTTGCATTGCATTAACTGTTGGGGGGGTGAGGGCAGAGAGGCTGGGGAATTTTGTCTTGTGCACCAGTATTGAGTCCATGTGCGCTTGTTCACATGAGTGCCACTGAGGCACCCAAATTATTAATAAATATCTTATAAACCTCTCCCTTTACCCTCTGCTGCCATTTCTCCTACCCTCATTTCGCCCCATCTGCTCCCCTGGTGCCAGCTGTGCCTACCCCCACCCTCCTCTGTTGTGCTGGCTCTTGCCCTTCTCACTCCCCTCAGCCTTTTGGGGTCCTGCCCCTCCTCCTCTGCACCAGCCCTTCTCTTCCTCCTGTGTCCACTTCTAGCCCCACTCTGATCACCTGTAGCTACTCCTCACCCTCCCCTCTCCTAACACCTCCCTTTATCCACCTGTCCTGCCACTCTCTTCTGGTGCCTGTCCCCTCCCTGTCTGCCCTTCTGCTTTACCCCCATAATATCCCTGGCACCTGCACCTTCCCTTATCCCTGTGCCTTCCTGGTGCCTCCCCCTTCCTTCACTGCCCCTTCCCTCCTTGTCTGCTTTCTCCCTGCTACCCACCCCACTCACCACCCTCTGACCAGTTCTGCTCATGCCCCTCTGTGCCTCACACGTGACTTGCTCCTTCCCCTGCCTTCCTCATGCCCACCCCTCCTTTCAATCCCTCTTTTCCTGGCACCCACTCCTCCCCTCTCCTTTTCCTCCCTCTTGGCCCCATTGTCCATCCCCTCTCCCAGCATCACCCTGTCCCCTCCTTTCTCCCACCCCCACTGACACCTTCTCTCCCCTCTCCTCCCTCCATTCTGCCCTTTCCCCTCATTGTCTCCTTGTGACCCCATGGCATTTGTCTTTCCTCCACTCTGCCCCTTGGTGCCTTCACCTTTCTTCTCCTGCCCTGTTCCCTCCTCTCCCCTCAGCACAAGCCCCTTCCTCTCCTCACCTCTTCCCCTTGGTTCTCCCCCGCCCCTTTCCTCACCTTCTCCCTTCAAAATGGGAAGCAGTTTGCAGGGGCTGGAGCCTGGGCCCCTGCAATCCTGGCTCCAGCTGCTCCCGGAGGTGGGACCATGGTATTAAAAATAGCACCATGGGTGGCCCTGGCTACAGCTGGAGTCAAGCGGCAGCCACATGAGGCACGCTCTTGGACCCACCAGGCACCCTCCTGCAGTGGCTGCTATACAAAAAGCAAGCGGCTGCCTGGGGATGGAGGAGGAGGCGGCATATCTGGATTGGGCCATGCACGGCAGAGGCATCTCGTGGGGGAAGGGAGGCAGGGAGGGGGCTGCGCAGTAGTGGGGTGGAGGCTGGCAGGGGGTAGCCAGGAAGTGACGCACACTGCACTAGAGCTTGGAAAAGGCTCCAGCTTCCAACCCAACCCAGAAACCGCGCCCTACCAGAAGTGGCCCTGGTTGCCTGCTGGCAAACCACCCAGAGAGCCACCTACTTGCTGAGGGAGGAGGGAGTTGCTGCTGTGCTGCACTACCATTAGGGTTGCCAGATGGTTTAAACCAAAATACCGGACACACTTGAGATTACATCACAATCTACATTACATCTTATTTAGAAAATACCAGACATTTATATTTGCTCCTTTATATTTTCTCAATTTGTTTCCTGAACAGAAAGCTCAAATACTTGGACTGACTGGTTCAAAACTGGACACCTGGCAACCCTAACTACCATCTGCAAAGCTGTTCTGTGGGCAGGGGAGGAGGGAAATGGCGGTGCCATTTCTAGCCAGATCCGGCGGGGCTTTCCAGGACATTTCCCTACTTGGTGGGGGCACTGGGACAGAGCATTTCAATTACAGACTGTCCCGGAAAAAACTGGAACATATGTTCAGCATATCTACGCAGCATCATTATGAACCACGTTTACTAAGGCTAATGCCCTTCCCCATCCTTGTCTACACTACCAAGATTTGTTGCCAAAACCTGCCTTTTGGCGACAAAGCACTGCGATGTGACTTTTCTCTGGAAAAACACCTAGTTTCAGTGACAAAAACCATCTACCCCTACAAGAGATTTTTTTCTTTCCTCTCTCCTTATTTTTGACAAAGAGCCAGTGATGCTTCTGCTGTTTGTTTTGTTAACAGAATTGGCTTCTACCAGTATCCCACAATGCTTGCCCTGGTGGCTCTGCTCAGTGTTTTGATCTCTGCTGCCCTTCAGGCATCCACCCCTCCCCTTTCCAATTCTGGGAAGTATCTTGACATTTGAGTGTTCTGTTTAGGGAACAAAGAAAGAACAAAAAATTGGAATGTTCTGCCCATTCTGCCCTGTACTAGGAACACAGCAGTAGGTAGACTTCAGCTGCAGGGTGTGGGGGACAGGCTGCTGAGCAGCTTTGACATTCCTCAGCACCAAGAGTTTACAGAGCTATTCATGATGCTGCTCCCAGCAGCTGAAGAAGCTGTGAGAGAACTCAGAATCCCAAGAGGAGGTCAGCTCTGCCTTCCTGCAACACTGCAGGATACACACAGTGCTTTGCTCACACCATCAAGGTCCTTTCATGGTTTGATAACTGATTAAAAGACAGGAAACAAAGGGTAGGAATAAATGGTAAGTTTTCCAAATGGAGAGAGCTAACTAGTGGGGTCTTCAAGGGTTTGTCCTGGGACCAATCTTGTTCAACTTATTTATAAATTATCTAGAGAAAGAGGTAAACAGTGAGGTGGCAAAATCTTCAGATGATACCAAACTGCTCAAGATAGTTAAGACTGAAGCAGACTGTGAAGAACTTCTAAAATCTCACCAAAAGAAGTGTTTCGGCAACAAAATGGCAAAAGAAATTTAATGCTGACAAATGTAAAGTAAAGCACATTAGAAAAAATAATCCCAACTATACGTACAATATGATGGGGACTAATTTAGCTACTCAAGAGAGAGATTTTGGAATCATTGTGGATAGTTCACTGAAAACATCCACTCAGTGTACAGTGGCAGTCAAAAAAGCAAATAGAATGTTAGGAATAATTTAAAAAGGGATAGAGAATAAGACCGAGAATATCTTATTGCCTCTAAGTAAAACCATGTGCAGGGGAGCCTAGACTACACTGCCGTGGCAATAAATGGTGATGTCTGTCTTGTTCAAAGTGCAGATTTCTGGCCTGTCTCAAGTCTGGTGCGCCAAAGCACGCAGGCAAGGAATTGAGTCAGGAATTGTTTTGCATAACAATGCAGATTAAGCAGGGTACGCGAGACCATGTCAAGAACAGATGACAAGCAACCTTGTACTGGTACTTCTGTTTGTGATAAGCAAAAGTACAAATGAAGCCATGACACTGTCAACTACTCACATAGTTTTAGATGTATGCCAAATAGAGGCACTGGGCATTTTACAGATCCTACACACTACGTAATCAATTGGTAAATATTATTAGAATGACCAAGTCTCGCTTTGTCATAAATTGGGCTTAGTAAGAACAATCGATGGGAGGGAATGAGCAGGATTGACCCACATGTCCCTACACACTGGCGACCCAGTGCACGGTGTTCCATTGCATGGGAAGAAAAGGAACCACAACCTCCTGCCTGGTACTGGAGGTAGCATACAGGTGAAATGCAAGTGAATTAGGCTTTATTATTCTATTACAGTAGATTGTCTAGTAATTACTTTTGCATTGCTTTGTGCTGTATTAATTGCTTTAGAATTTATAGTATTTAAGGTTTAAATTGCATAGTAATTGTTTTTAAGGTTTGTAAAACTTAAACAACTGCATTGACTGCTTAAAGCTTGAAATAAATAAGAAAGTGGTTAAGTAGACCTGGAGTGTCCCGGTTTCCCTTGGATCTAAAATACATCGAACCTCACGACACCACGGTATACCCACATCTTGATTACTGAGTACAGATGTGGTCACCTCATCTCAAAAAAGATATATTGCCATTGGAAAAGGTTCAGAAAAGGGGAACAACAATGATTAGGGGTTTGGAACAGGTCCCATATGAAGAGAGATTAAAAAGACTTGGACTTCTCATCTTAGAAAAGAAGAGACTAAGGGGGGATATGATAGAGGTCTATAAAGCCATGACTGGTGTGGAAAAAGTGAATAAGGAAAAGTTATTTACTTTTATTCCCACAATATAAGAACTAGGGGTCACCAAATGAAATTAATAGGCAGCAGGTTTAAAACAACAAAAGGAAGTTTTTCTTCACTCAGCACAAAGTCAACCTCTGGAACTCCTTGCCAGAAGATGTGGTGAAGGCTAGGACTTTAACAGTGTTCAAAAAAGAGCTAGATAAATTAATGGAGGTTAGGTCCATCAATGGCTATTAGCTAGGATGAGTGGGAATGGTATCCCTAGCCTCTGTTTCTCTAGAGGTGGGTGACATGAGAGGGATCACGTGAGGATTACCTGTTGTGTTCCCTCATTCTGGGGCATCTAGTATTGTCAATTGTCAGCAGACACAATACTGGGCTAGATGGAATGTTGATCTGACCTAGTATGGCCGTTCTTATGTTAATGATGCACCCTGTGTGGACAGGATCTGTCAACAGAGAGAACAAATGAGAACACCCTCTGGCAATTTTTGTTTTGTAATCTTTTGGGTGTCAATGTAAGTTTGTCAAAAAAACTTAGTAGTGTGCCTTAGTTTACATCAAATATTCCCTTGCCATGTCAATAGGCACTCATCCCTGCCTTTGCTTTTCCCTTCAGTAGTGCTCACTCAGAGCAACTTGAGAAATAGTTCCTTCCTGGGGCACGCTCCAAAACCCTCTAAAAGTAGATGCATAGCTTTGCTCCATGGCAGGCTGGAGAAAGGAATGGCACTGACATACGAAGGAGAATGGTTAGTCAGCACTGGAGATTGGGTGCACGTGCAGGGGATCCTTTTCTGGAAAAGTATTCATTGTCTTCAACTTCCTAAGTTTATTCTGAAACTCACTATATTTGGCAGGTTTCCTTCTCCCCTTTTAAAATCCTAGTTCTTGAAGTCATGTTATTACATCTGAATCACAGCTTTTATTTAAGAAAAAAAATAAGTGTCTATGTCTCATAGTTACAGAGAAATGCTTGGAATATGTAAATGTGCTCATGATTTTTGAGATCTGATGGATGAGGTAATATCTTTTGTTGGGCCAACTTTGTTTGGTAAGAGAGGGAAGCTTCTTCAGAAGAACTCTGTATAAGTTTCTTTGACCAACGGCCCGGGGCTTGGCAAAAATATATATAAAATATAGATATTTTAAAGTGTGACACCAGGTACAGAGATGAGCACTTTTTTGTCAAACTTTGAACAGATAAATGTAGTAGCACCCCCACGCAGATAGACCCAGATAAAGATGAAATTCTAGTCTCCTAAAAAAGGCTATTTCTAAAGGGATTCTCCGTTAGCTTGCATGGTTGCATTTTATTTTCGTATCATGATGCCAGAGCCGGCCCACACCATTTTGGCACCTGAGGCAGGGAGCTCAAATGATGCCCCCATGCCCACTCGCTTCAGGGCCAAAACTTAAAAAGATCTCAATTCTGCCTTCTTCCTGTTCTACTCCTCTCGTGGTACTGCTCTGTTACCTGCCTCAGTAAAGGAGAACTAACAACTTTAAATGCCTCGTTCAAAAATTGTAAGTAACACTTAAGTTTCAAACGCCTGAACAGCAAATGTGACTTTTCTTGTCTGCATAGTAAACACTGGCATTTTTATCTGCTTGAATAATCAAAATGATGATTTCTGTGCCTTCTTGTTGCAAAGATTTTAACTGCTTCCTGAAGGTCCACAGTCTGGGCCAGCTCATGCTTTATTGAGATGGTTGCAAGGCCAACCAGCCTCTTCTGTAGTCATTGTGAAGCGTAGATGTGTTTTTATTAACTTCAGCTTGGAGAAGCTGCATTCTCCACTGGCAACTGTTACAGGAGTTGTGTGAAGTATGCGCAGAGCAACAAAAGCATTTGGAAAGAGGGTAGCCATCTTATTTGTGCACATATATTCCAGAACAGCCTTTTGGAGTTGATCTTGCTAAAATGTATCTTGAAAGGGCGAGTGATTCATCGTCTAAATCACTCTCATAAATATCGTATATGTCACCATGTGTCAACACTGTTTCTAATGCCCTGCATTGCTGGTGTAGGTCGTCTTCAGGTACAGTGAGGAGTTTTGGAATATCATACAACATCCCAAATATACTGTTCTGTCCCTTGAACTGCATGAAACATTCTTCAACTGACTGTATTGCACTATCTAGCATCTAGTTAAAGAATTCAACTTTGAATTGTTGTTTGGGGTCTCTTATGGGATTATCCCATGCCTCGTAATCAAAATGTCTTCTTCTTCGGTGACTCTTGTATTTTTGAATGGGTGGGAAAATAGCTTCAGTGTGACATTCCTCTGCCAACTTATGTGCACTCTTCAGAACGTTTTGAAATCCCTCATCTGACCGGTAAGACTGTAGGTACGACTTTGCTTTGTCCAGTTGTTCCATTGCTCCAGATATATTAAGGTCAACGCTTTGGAGTCTCTTGCTTACAAGATTTATTTCAAACAGTATGTCATGCCACAAAACTAAGCCACACAGAAATTTGAAATTATGTATGTTTCTGGTGATTCCATTTCCCTCTGCCACTGTTCTCCCATGAACAGTTCCTGTCATAGCATTATCCTCCATAATGGCAACTATGGCATCATCTATCTTCCCAATCTGGTGTTTGATAGGCTTTATCGCCTCCACTCGACTTTCCCATCATGTGGCACTCAGTGGTTTCAGTGTCAGAGAGGATGTTCCCAGATGTTGCTTCAAAATTTGCCATAGATGAGTTGATGCAGAGAAAAATACATAGATGCTTTGAATTACATTAAAAAATTCAGCAGCCTCACTAGAAGCTGATGCTGCATCACTGACCACCAAGTTCAATGAATGAGAACAGCATGGGACAAAAAAAGCTTGAGGGTTTAACTCTTGAATCTGTTTCTGCACTTCTCTGTTCTTTCCTCTCATGTTGGCACCATTATAATAGACCTGCCCTCTCATGTCAGCTATCGCAATTCCCATATCTTTCAGCTTTTTAAGAAGCACATTTGTCATACCAGCACCTGTAGTATCATCAATGTCAATAAATTCTAGAAAATTCTCTCTGACAGTCACCATTGTAGGGACATTTTCACTAGGGCTATGTCTAGACTGCAAGCCTCTTTCGAAAGAGGCGCTTTCGAAAGTATCTTTCGAAAGAGTCTCTTTCGAAAGAGAGCGTCTAGACTGCACATTGAACTTTCGAAAAAGCGGCTTGCTTTTTCGAAAGAAAGCATCCAGTGTGTTTTCGAAAAAACCCCTGAGTCTGGACACAGCCTAGGTTCTGTTGTTACAAAATGCACCATTAAAGTAATTTGTTCCATATGGCTGATGTCAGGTGTGCAATCCAGAATAACAGACTAATATCTTGCTGACTTCATATCTGCCACAATCTTCTGTTTGACTTTCGTTGCCAGTAATTGTATGATCTCATTTTGAATTGTTTTTTGAAGGTAGTGGTGTGTGTACATTTCTTGGGTGGTGACTCTTCTTAAATGCTCCTGGAGTACAGCATCAAACTCAGCCATCAGCTCCACAATTTTAAGCTTCCATTGTTTGGCACATACATCTGATCTGAAGTGCCACGCAGTGCTAGGCTTTGGGTAGCAAGCATTCTCACAATGGCAATGAGCCTTTTCAGAACATTTTGCCAGTAAAGAGACTCTGATGCAATCTTCTCTTGATGCTGATCATCTATGGTGGCCTTTAACCTTAGTCTCATCTCAAACTTTTTCCACCTATGGAATGCTCTCTTGTGATTTGCTGCTGTCTCATGGCATGCCAGATTTCTAGCCATATTTTTCCAGTCGTTTGTTCCTGTAGAACTCAATGTGGCTGGAACATTAGACTGATGAGTTTGCAACAAAAACAGTATGCAGCATTCTGGGTTTTTGAGTACATAAGCCATGGCCTCTCTACTTTGTCACCATTGGGGATTTCATGCCAGTAATGTGTTGGATGGAAACTTCTATTTTCATTGTCCTTGAGGAACATGAAGTTTTTCACTTGCTGTGGCCCATATAGTACAAGGAAGTCCCCTCAGGCTACTGCTCAAGTGGGCCACAGTCCCTGATGATCTAGATTTAAGGAACTAAATTCAGCGGCAGGTGTTTCTTGCACCTCTACCACACTCTTTTCTGTTCTCTGATTTACACTTTTCTTCAGGAATGTGCATGGTTACATCCATTTGAGATGGAGATATGGATGCTGCAGTAAGTGCCAGGTCACCTGCACTCTGACTAACTGGAAGATCAGGAATCTCCTCACCACTCACATCCTCACTGGGGCAGAAGGCTCACCATGAACATTTGTGTCTGTGTGTCTCAGGAGAGCACATTCCTGCTTAGATAGAAAAGCTTCCTTTGCTTCTTTCTTTTTCTGAATGCTGCCCCAGAGGGGTGTTTTCTTCTTTCACTCATGACTGCTGTTCTGTGCCAGCGATAGTGGCTCTCAACACTCAGTTGAAGGGGACAAATAAGCAGGCTGATAGCAGGGCCCGAGTGAGGAAAGATATCAGCATCTTAAGGGTCTAACTGGCTCCTACTACTTCAGTTGACTGCTTGTTCTCCTCAAGTGGGTTCACGGAAGCAGCAGGAAACAGGAAGTTCCCTGAGAAGCTGGTGTTAATCAGTTCAGGCTCCTGGGGGTGCTAGAGAGGCTTCTCTCTCTCACCTTTATATATATTATATATGGAGCTATATCTATTTCATAGAACTGGAAGGGACCTTGAATCCAGTCCCCTGCCCTCATGGCAGGACCAAGTACCATCCTTGACAGATTTCTGAATGGGCCCCTCAAGGATTGAGCTCAAAACCCTGGTTTTAGCAGGCCAATGCTCAAACCACTGAGCTATCCCTCCCCCTGCCTGTTATAGCTCTTGTGCCCTCCTTCCTCCAGCACAGCACTCCACCATCTCTGTGCATATAGAGCAGAGAGAATACATATGCACCAGCAGCAGATACAATTTTCTACACTCTGGGTCCTAGTGGCGCCCCTCCCCCCCCCCCCCCCCCCCCAGTCTGGCACCTGAGGCTGCTGCTTCAGTTCACTGCATGGTAAGGCCAGCCCTGCATGATGCTACTTTTTGTAACTAACCTAGACTATACCTCATACATCTCTGGCTGATTTCTTGAGATGATTGGTGCCATCTGCTGTTCCAATGAAGCTAGTGCAAGCTCTGATATTCACAAGTGGAAAGCAGAAAGCTATTAGGGACAGGAATTTATAAGCAGCTGAATTAGACAATGTTTTGGTATCTAACTGTGCAATCTGCTGTACATTTTGTAGATAATTGAGCACAACCAAAGAATTACAGGTTTCATAAAGTGGCCCCTTCTTGAGACTTAATTTATTTCCTTGTGGTATGTCTTCTCATATCTCATTAACTCACAGACATTTCCCCTTCCCCACCTCTAATAACATTAACTCACTGGCATTCACCTTCCTTCCCCCCCCCCCCCATCCCCCTGCTGTTCTGAAATGTGATTTGTCCTTTTCATGTGTGTTCATTTTTTAAAATTGTATCCTTTGGTATATATGGTTGTGACTATTTTCTTCCATTATTTGATCTGAGGAAGTGGGTCTGGCCCACGAAAGCTCATCATCTAATAAACCATCTTATTAGTCTTTAAAGTGCTACATAGTCCTGTATTTTGTTTCAGCTACACCAGACTAACACGGCTACATCTCTATCACTATTCTCATATTGTGGTTTTCAGTACTTTGCATTTAAAGTCTTGGTCCAAGGTTTGAATGTACAATTTATTATACCAGGTTTACTCAACTTTCAAAGCCCCGGGGTGCACAGTGATACTCACAGCACATGCCGAGGGCCGCAACTTAAGTGTGGTTGCATATACAGTACATGCAAATATATACGCAAATATATGAAAATAGCTTTGTTCACACTTACGGGCATGAATACAAAGATTAAGGCAAGCCTATACAACACAAAGGCCCCATTTAAGTCAGTTCTGCTGATATTAATAAAATTCCATATTTATCCTATTTCCATCCATATGACAGCACTTTTAATGAGCATAACAGTTCAAGAATTTAACTACTAAAAGACATCAACACAAGATCATTATATTGACTATTTTTTTGTTTTGGCTCCCATCCATGGGCCACAAAAAAAGGGCTGTGGGCCACACACGGCTTGCAGGCCACGTGTTGAGTAGCCTGCATTATAATTTAAAACAATCAATATTATATTAGATGTGTATATTGCAGCATAAAATGATCTGAGCCTTCCTACTGAGGCCAATGCAAGCACAAAACAAAGTTTTAAAACAACATGGCCCTACTCATTGAAAATTAGGGATGCAAAAGGTTAACTGATTACTGGGTAAACATCACTCTTACTAGGTGATGCTTACCAGGTAGGTGGTTAATCTGTGGCCAGGCTGGACTGGAGCAGCCCCTCACCTCTGGCACGACGCATTGGGTCTGGCTGGGTTGGAGTAGCCACCCCACCCCCACTCGCAGTGTAGCACGGTGGGCCTACTAGCCGCCAACCCTCGGTGCGGTAAGCCAGGCCTGGCCACAGCACAGTGGGCTCAGCCTGCCCTGGCTAGAGCAGCCTCTGGTGCATCAGGGCCAGCTGGGCCCTGGACGGGGGACTGCCATTTCCTACCCACCCACAGTATCCCAGTTTACTGCTTAAATGTAACACACACCATTGCTGGTACATCACTGGTGGAGCAGGAGATGGCTCTGTCTCAGGGGGTACACTGGCAGCTGGTCACTTCTGGCAGCAGGCAATGCTCCACCCCTGCTCCCATCCCTCCCCCTGTGGTTCTGGAGAACCATTATGCTGTTCTGGATACAGGAGACAAGGCAGAAGAGAATCCAAGGCTGGGAGGTCTGCAGCCACCACTGTGAGGAAGAAACATAGGGTAGTGTTGTTTGGAGAGCTCTTCTGAGGAGGATGGAGGCACCCATCTGTGACCCTGACATGACATCTTGGGAGCTATGCTGCCTGCCAGGGGCCTGTATCCGAGACATTATGGAGGCATTGTCGAAGATTATCCTGCCCTCTGACTACTACCCCATGCTACTCATCCATGTGGGCACTAATGATATTGCAAGGTGTGACACTGAGTGGATCAAGAGTGACTACAGGACTCTGGAAGTATGGGTGAAGTAGTTTTGAGCACAGGTAGTGTTCTCTTCGGTCCTTCCTGTTAAAGATAGGGGGCGAGGAAGAGACAAGTGCAACCTGCAGCTGACTGCCTGGCTGTGAAGATGTTGTTCCTAGGAGGACTTTGGATTCTTTGACCATGGAAAGCTGTTCCAAGAAGGACTGCTAATGCTAAGCAGGGATGGAGGTTCACCTTTCGAGGAAGGGGAAGAGAGTATTTGGATGCAGACTGGCTAACCTAGTGAGGAGGGCTTTAAACTAGGTTCAACGGGGGCAGGTGACCAAAGTCCACAGGTAAGTGAAAAACATGAAGACCTGGGAGCAGGGGCAGCCCGTGGCTATAGGCTGACTTGGCCGTCGCCAAGGGCACCGCCTTCAACGGCTCCCGATGATGACGTCATGGGGCGCCCGGGGTGCCCGATGATGATGTCACCCCATTGACAGCTCACTGATGGCCGTGCAGGTGGGGGCGTTGATCGTGCATTCCGCCTGGGGCGCCAGCTGCCACAGGCCACCTCGGGCCGCTCCTGGTGGTCAAAAATGGGAGGGAGCATGCGCTATAATAGCAGAAATAAAGGAGAGACAAGGCAGAACTGGGGGACAAAATCTAATCAGTAGCTTAGGCTATGTCTAGATTGCAGGCTTCTTTGAGAAGAAGCTTTTGCGGAAGAGATCTTCTGGAAAAACTTTTTCCAAAAGAGAGCGCCTACACAGCAAAAATGCATAAAAAAACCCGATCTGCTTTTTCAAAAGATAGTGTCCACATTGATTGGACACTATCTCGTATATAAGGGCACCCAGAACCAGTTCAGGCAGAACATTAGGTCACTAGTTGTTTCTGAGTGCTGTTGCCTAAGCCTAGCTGAGAAATGCGCTTAAAGGGACCCCCCTGGACAGCTGTTTCTCTGCTTCTGCTGTGTGCTTGTCAACCTCTCAGAGGGACAGCAAAGCTTTAGCAGTATGTGCTCTGGTTGCCCAGGTTTTTTTGGACACCACAGCATTTTTCTTTTTGCCATGGAGCCGGAGCTGCCCTGGGCATGAGATGGCTAAACATGGTCATGCTGTAGTTTCTGAAGCAGTTTGTGCAGGCTGCCTTCATGGCCCTCCACAACCACCACACCAGGCTTATTCTTGAGACCCTCTCCTTGTGTGCAGGAGCAAAACCCTTGTAACTGCACCCCACAGTGGAGAGAAGTTTCTGGAGGCTGGACACCAGTTCCTACTGGTGGGACCGGCTGGTTATGGAGCAGTGGGATGACCAGCAGTGGCTCCAAAACTTCTGCATGCAGAAGGCCACCTTTTTGGAGCTGTGTGCCTGGCTCACCTCTGCCCTCGATGATGTGACACCCACCTGAGACCCGCCATTCCCCTAGAGAAGTGAGTCACAATCGCCATTTGGAAGCTCGCCACCCCAGACAGCTGCTGGTCGATGGGCAACCAGTTCGGCTTGGGGAAGTCTACCACTGGGGCCCTTCTCATGGAGGTAAGTCATGATGGGGCTGCAGTCCCTGCGGGGGGGGGGGGGGGGGGGAGAAGGGGGGATGGGAGAAAGAGTCCTGGAAAAGGGGGTCCCTAGGGAAAGTGGGGTGGGGGGCCAAGCTCACTCTGCCTCTTCTCCTCCTGCTCTCCATATCCCAGCCAAGGTGCCCAGAAAAGCAGCACTCACCTGGCACTCTTGATCAAAGGGGGGGGGGGGGGGAAGGGAGAGGAAAAGCAGAAAAGAAAGAAAAAATGTGACAAGTGCCTTCCTGCGCCTTCTGCTCTACCTTGCAAGGAGCTGGAGCAGCAAGCCCACCAATGGGGGGCAAAGGTGGCAACTGCCCCTGGGTCTGGCTAGTCAAAAGTTGCTTGGGCTACTGGCCACTGTTGCTACTACTGTGGCAGCTCGAGCCCCGGGGCAACACAGTTTGGGTGGCGCTGAGGGCTGGCTGCCCCTGGCCCTCCACTTTCTGCTGAGGCCCCACCCCTTCCAGGAGTATGGAGTCGGCCTCCCACACCTTGCCCAGGGACACAGCAATTCCGTCGACCCGCTTGTGGGGCAGGCAGGGGAAAAGGGGAAGAAATGTAGTGCCCAGGAGTTCGCTTTCTCCTCCCTGGGCTGCTGTCTTCCTTCCCCCTTTCCCACCACCTTCCCTAAACCCCCCCAGCTCTGTCCTCCCCAGGCTAACACGAGGCACTTTCTGCTTTTAGGAGCAACTTAGCAGAAGCACAGCACATTACAATAACGTGCCCAGACCAGTAGCCACTGCCGCCAGAAGAACCTAATTGTACACTAAGACGGGAAACCCTGCATGGAGATGGGGCTCAGCAGCAGCTCCAGCCATTGCTTGTCATGCACACATGTGAGAGGAATAAGAGGAATGAGTTGGTGGTTTTCTCTTCCACTTGAAGATTGGCAATTGGAAAAATGGTGCAAAAGGAAGTGGGAAACCACTGAAGAGCTGACACACCAAACAGTGCCTGATGGGACATTTAGCATGGTTCCAAGATGCACAGTGCTCCATTCTGCATTCTCACAATGCCTAGCTACAGATGCTGTTGCTAAGCACGCTGGGATATATACCCACAGTGCATTGCTCACACAGTCAACGTGGGATCTACCAATATGGATGATCTGTCAACAGAGGGAACATGTGTGAACACCTTTTTGTGACTTCACTTTTGCCAGTTTTTGTGTGTTGACATTAGTTTAATTGACAAAACATTGCAGTGTGGACATACCCATACACATTTCCAATAGCACTGTCAAGTCCTCCATGGGAGGTTCTAAGGACTTATATTAATTGAAGATTGCTATAGAAATAAACAGCTAAAAGAAAAAATAATGTAAAAAGAAAAAAAAAGGACTGTGGTGGGCTCACAGAGCTATATGAAGAAGCCTGCATCATTCATATTTCCAATTATGTTCATGCTGAGCTCACTACAGACCTGTATGCTCATATTCAGCCTGTTGGTTTGGAGGCAAGGAGGTATTGCCGGCATAGAGCTTATTACTAAAGTTAGACTGTAGTGACCGTAATGTATGATATGCTCCGCTCTAGACAGTGATGTTACTTGATTCCAAGAGCACAAGTTTATATAAATAATTCACCATGATTCAAAGATTTAGTAATAGTTCTTTTGACTAAGATGAGTTTGTCCCTTCCCTTTCAAAAGCAGTTGATTTGTTACCTCTTCCCTTCTCCCCAGAAGTTGGGAAAAAGCATTTGAAAATCACTGAATTTTTAAAAAGGCAGAAAAAGAGGCACTTTTCCAATTACAGACTCAGAGATTGAAGCTGGGTGTTAGCTTTTTTTTAATTAATGGCATCTGCATCTATATTTGAGGCATTTTTGAATGTGTTTGCTGGAGTTCCTTAATTAGTTACAAAAAGCTGCAGGTGTACTGGGAAAGACTATTAGTGAGACTGGGAAGTGTTCCAGAAGAGTGTTTTTTAATGTAAATATTTAACTGTATGATTATAAGCCAGTTTAAAGTTTTCAACGCTATTGAGTCTATGTGCAGTGGTGTTTTCAAATATTCTGGCTTCATTTGAATGGTTGACAAATAAATGATAATGGAGGAATATAATCTTCATTATGAAGAAATAAACATGATTAAATTACTTGCAAGAATGACAAGCGATGTTTTTGGGCTGTCACTAGCAGACAAATATCTTTTATTTTTAGGAGTAGTTGTGACAAATTTAGCTGAAATGTTGCTCAAAAGTATTTGAATTTAACTATTATACTATAAAGGAGTTTAAAAAGATTACACTTTGGTGCAGTTTCAGAGAATGTTAGAGAAGGAAATATTCTTGCCAAATGTAATGTGGGAAGTTCAAAATTCTTAGATTTTATTGTGCTTCTAATTTATTCAAATCTAGACTTAGAATAGTAAACACTGTGTTTTTTCCATTTTCACAGTTCAACTGGAATTTTTTTTTTCAAATGGGCAGAGGTGAGGAATTAATTTCTCTTTGCAAACTCTAGGCTGCAGTTATTGGGCCAGATACTTGGATGCATTGTGGCCACTTAGGGTGTGTCTAAACTAGGCATACCTAGTTTCATGAGGCATACCTGCGCTGGTCAACAAAGGCTTCCTTGTCGACAGCGGCACGTCCAGACTGCCCCGATCTGCCGACAAACAGCTGATCATCAGCTGGTCGGCAGAGCGCGGCAGCCATTTAAATTTAAATGAATCCGCGATTATTTAAATCGCGGCTTCATTTCCCTCTGCCGATCAGCCTAATCTACATGGCTCCATCGACAGAGCCATGCAGTTTAGACACACCCTTAGTGGTGTATTGATGGAATCTGACCTTAGGTCTGAAGTATTCTGCCTTGGAGGATCATTCCAGTACAGGTAAACTGGTGCAATGGGTGTGTTTGGAGGAAACAGAGATTTGTACCAGAACACTATATGCTACACTGATTTCTGGCTGTGATTTTGGCACTTTAGGGTCATAAGAAGCAATTATCTATGAACAGGCCCAACATGCAGCAACTCCAGGGTCCAAGGAGTAAATGCTGCTTTTTTTATCTACTTACCCTTGATCAGAAGTATGTGCAGTTTAGTTGGACCATATAATCATCATTATGTGGAAATATGGTGTGGCACAATGTATATAAGTCTCATGAATTTAATCTACTGTGCAAGAGGGAAAAGAGAGTAGCATGAGCTCCACTGCCATGACAGTAGTTAGGGAAGAAGTACATAGCTCCAAATAAAAAATGTGGTTGAATAGGAGTTGGGATGTTGATTCAGCTCAGATTTTAGTCAATTAAAAGATTGATTGGTGAGCTCTCATGTTATCACATGGACAGCATAGATCTCATTGAGCATGTAATGTAGCTCCATGATGTCCTGTCCTGAGCCAAATCTGGTACATTATGAAACAGGTCTCTGTGATGGACAGGTGTCAGTTAACACTGTTTAGCCATCATGTTCTTCTGAGGAGGTGGGGGTTAAGTGTGTTGTATTAATTTAGATGGAATATACGGGCTAAGAGTGTTAATATAAATCAGTCATGGTTGAACATTAAACAGGGTTCATCAAGATCTGGGGTTTGATATACAGAGAGTTTAGCCTGCTTAGTAAGTGGCAAGCACAGCATTCTTTTTAAATATTTATTAAAAGAGGAAGAAAAGAAGGAAAAACAGTTAAAGCATTTAAAATATAACGTATTAAATAAGGTCTCCATTTTAACAACATTCCTTTCCCCCTTTCCTTTTAACTGGAGAAGGCTTTTAGAAGTAAAACCCTGCTGTGTAACAGTATCTTAGGTCAGGAGCGACATGTGAGGGGGCATGAACAGACTTGTGCCCCCCAAATGTCTTTGGGAGGAAGGGCAAGACGCCAACAGCCAGCAGAGCCATCTTATCCTGAGGCAACTATTGCAGACCTCTCATTTTGGAGGGCTCCGCCGGGCCCAGGGTGTCTTGGAAGACTAGCAGGGGACCTGGTGCTGGCAGCAGGGGTTGTGCCCACAACCATATTCACTGATGGTGGGAAGTGGACTTGGGGGAGGAGTGGAGTGGGGATGGAGCAGGCATGGGAAGAGGCAGGGTTTGGAGCATATGGGGGTTGTCCTGGGCTCTGCACCCTCCTAAAGAGGGCCCTTCCCTGGGCTGGAGTGCTATGTGGAGCATGCATGGGGGGGGGGGGGGGAGGGTCGATCATATGGCCAGTGCCCCGTGTGTTTTTCTCCAGCAGTCACTGCTGCCTTAGGTGGTATTAAAAACAGTAATAATCGTCCTTTCAGGAAACAAGAAGTTAGCAGATGATCTGAAGCTGTTGCTGTTAAAATCTGATCCCATTTCCAAGAGGCAAAACACACCAAACACACACACCAAAGAACAGTAAAAGAAAAAAAAATGCAGCTTCTATCTCTGGTGTTAATTTTCACTTGCAGCCTCACTACTGAAAAATACAGGCCCAGCACACAGTCTTATCAGTCACCTTGAGATTTGGAAACTCAGACTAGCTGTGGTGCTGTAGAAATGAAACATGACCATCTGTATTATTAATATTGCCACTGTTAGAGAATCACAAGAAATCTTGTACACGTCTGTCATGTCAGGTGTTATGATTGGCTGAGTATGATTATCCTATTTGTATGCTTGCATTATTTTTGTGTCTGACACATTTTACTCAAATTCCCAGAATTCGGGAAATTTCCCAGGATATAGAAGCACTGGCTCCTTGGAACTCTGGAGGCAGCCCTTAAATAAGCTGCTGTTGCTGGGCAGAACCTAGGTTGTGTCTGCCTAGTTTTCCCACCAAAACACCAAAAGAGCAGGAAAATGCCTTGAGTGGAAGAGGGAGAAAGGTGGCTAAGATGGAGTCCATGTTGTTGTTTGGACTTTTACAAAATGGCATACATGTGTTCTTGATTACCAAACCTTCCCTGTAAAGTATGTGCATTATTTCTTTCACCATTTTAACATTCCCTTTTTTGTGTTCTCTATTATAAATAACCCGGGCTCACCGAACCGCAGCGAGCCCTGCTCACCAGCTGCGCTGTCTGGCGATCTGCGCATGTGCAGATCGTTCTGCGCATGCGCAGATCGCCCAAACTCGGCTCTTCCGGGTTGCAATCTACTCGCCACGGGCGAGTAGATTGTATTATTTGTCGAGCCCTGTAAATAACCCTTTAGATATTAGATATGAAAGGATTGGCAATAGTGTGATTACTGGGTAAGATCTGAGTTATATATTGACCTGTGTGGCTGATCTCTTGGGATTAGAAGGATCCTTTGTTTGATTAAATTGGTTTAAAATAATTACTCATCTTAATATTAGTGTATGGAGGGTAAAGTGAGTGCTGGAATGTCTAAAGAGACTGCATTTTTTACTTCTTATTACCCAGAGTGGCGAGACAGACATTTACATTTGTTACTAGCTTGCTATATCTTATGATAGAATAACTACCAGTTTCATAGAATCATAGAATAATAGGACTGGAAGGGACCTCAAGAGGTCATCGAGTCCAGCCCCCCGCCCTCAAGGCAGGACCAAGCTCCGTCTACATCATCCCTGACAGATGTCTATCTAACCTGTTCTTAAATATCTCCAGAGAGGGAGATTCCACCACCTCCCTTGGCAATTTATTCCAATATTTGACCACCCTGACAGTTAGGAATTTTTTCCTAATGTCCAATCTAAACCTCCCCTGCTGCACTTTAAGCCCATTACTCCTTGTCCTGTCCTCAGAAACCAAGAGGAACAAATTTTCTCCTTCCTCCTTGTGACACCCTTTTAGATATTTGAAAACCGCTATCATGTCCCCCCTTAATCTTCTTTTTTCCAAACTAAACAAGCCCAGTTCATGAAGCCTGGCTTCATAGGTCATGTTCTCTAAACCTTTAATCATTCTTGTCGCTCCTCTCTGTACCCTTTCCAATTTCTCCACATCTTTCTTGAAATGTGGCGCCCAGAACTGGACACAGTACTCCAGCTGAGGCCTAACTAGTGCAGAGTAGAGCGGCAGAATGACTTCACGAGTTTTGCTTACAACACACCTGTTGATACAACCTAGAATCATATTTGCTTTTTTTTTGCAGCATCACACTGTTGACTCATATTCAACTTGTGGTCCACTATGACCCCGAGATCCCTTTCCGCCATGCTCCTTCCTAGACAGTCGCTTCCCATCTTGTATGTATGGAACTGATTGTTCCTTCCTAAGTGGAGCACTTTGCATTTCTCTTTATTAAACCTCATCCTGTTTACCTCTGACCATTTCTCTAACTTGCTAAGGTCATTTTGAATTATGTCCTTATCCTCCAAAGAAGTTGCAACCCCACCCAGTTTGGTATCATCTGCAAACTTAATAAGCGTACTCTCTATCCCAATATCTACATCATTGATGAAGATATTGAACAGTACGGGTCCCAAAACAGACCCTTGAGGAACTCCACTTGTTATCCCTTTCCAGCAGGATTTAGAACCGTTAACAACAACTCTCTGACTACGGTTATCCAGCCAATTATGCACCCACCTTATCGTGGCCCTATCTAAGTTATATTTGCCTAGTTTATCAATAAGACTATCATGCGAGACCGTATCAAATGCCTTACTAAAGTCTAGGTATATGACATCCACAGTTTGGGGGAGTGTTTGCCTTATTTCTCAGTATTTTGTCCTGAATCTGATATTCTCATCTGATATTCCCTGAGACATGGTGACACCATCATCGGGCTGTTCAAGGCACTGGTTTTAGCAATCTCTTTCTGGTTACAGGCTTACAGCAGTGTTGGAAAATATGCAGTCATGGCTGGCTAAGCCAGACTCTTATTAGACAGAAAGAAAAAAAAGGAGAAAGATAGGAAAAAGAAGAAACAAAGTGGAGAAAGAAAAGACTACACGGGGATAGAGACAGACAAAGTCTCACATGTCAAGTGGTATTAAGGACTCGGGTAGAGCTGGTGCTATCATCTGCATCCCTCTCTCTGACCCAGTCTGGTCGAGATGTCTCTTAGGATTAGGATGACAAAGGCCGAGGGTCTAGGAGATGATGGAGATACTGTAGCAGCCATGATAGTGAAGCTCACTGCAGTAGCAATTTTTCCCCCCGCGATCTCTTCACTATGGACACCAAAAGGGAGCAATGGGCAGACTAACCTGTCTCCTCATGATTCTACCTACCAATGAGGCCTAGTATCTGACACAGCAATTTTGATTTATTGATTTTTTTTTACTTTTACACTGTTCTTTACTAAGCCCGATTGTATCACAATGTCTGAATTATATCATTAGACCTTTTTGTTCAGTTTTTCTGAATCCCTTTCAGACTTTTTCCCAGCAACTTTTGTTATTAAAGGTTACTGTGACCTTTTATAAATGTTCACTCACTTTTTACAGTTAAGCTCATAATTAGGGTAAATTTATAGGCCCAATTATCACAGCAGGTCTCTTGCATCCTGTTTTCATTGGGTCAAAGTCAAAGATCATTCTTACAGGGAAGTTGGAAGGCATTCCAAGCAGATTACCATGCCACTTTAGAGAGCATTAAGCAACTGATTGGGAGATCAGGATATTTTTAGTTAGAAAACAGAACTTTTCATTTAACTTGAATTCATACCATTTGATAGCTTCAATCAGTCAGAGATACTTCATCTCAATAGTGTCCAACTGTTTTTCAAACTTGACAGTGAGAGACCATATTTCAGGATTATAGGTTACAATATTGACAATACATTATATAACTTCAGTTTTGTATCTCTACTTACCAGGATGTTGAGTTTGTGAAAGATGTTCTTGATGAGGTACTCCATGACTCACAACACTTTTGCAGTGAAGGCTTCAAGTTTTTTCTTGATGCTGCTCATGATATCAACAGCTGAGAATGCAAGAGAAACCACTGTGCATGGTTGCCGAGTAACATGCTAGAGCAGGGGTCGGCAACCTTTTCAAACCAAAGAGCCAAACTATTTCAACATTCAGAACAAGTGGTCAACAAAGAATCAGTATAAGAATGCCTATTTGCATGACTGAAAATATACAACGTAATATTATTGATAATTGGCATAATGATTAATAATCGCATAAATGAAACATTGTACTCACAGACTTTTTCATGGGATTTCTGGGGTGCAGTTTGTGGATATGAGGGTGGAGGTGTCAGGGTGGGGTGTGTGAGGGGCTCCAGGCATGGGGTAGGAGTATGTGGGAGGTGCAGGAAGGAGGTCAGGGCACTGGGATTGGGAAGTAGAGTATGTGGGGAGGGGAGGCCCTGTGGCCAGATTACTTTATCTGGCTGGGGCGGGGCTGCTGCATCCGGGCAGGAATGGTTGGAAGAGGGCCAGGCCAGAGTCACCACAGTCAGATTGTGGCCTCCCCTCCTACTCATGCCGCAGCAGGAGGGGGGCTGTCACCAGTCCTTCCTGTAGCCAGATGGGTCTGGACCATAGACCCTGCCCCAGAACTGGGGCTGGAGACAGGACGCTGTGGCCAGATGGGGGCCAGAGGGTTGTCGCAGCTGGGGCCCTCTCACTATCTCAGCTTGGGAGCATGCACACATCCCCTACGGCATGCCCACATCTGGTCCTTTAAACAAGCAGAATGCCCCAGCTGGCTGTTGCTGGAGTGCAGCCAGTTCTTACTGGGGTGGACCACCTTACTTTCAGCTCTGGTTAAAAGTAAAATAGACCCTCCCCTCCCCCCAAAAAAAGACTATATTGACATGAGTAATTACACATTTTTTATACAAAAATTTTACAATTTTTAATTTTTCATTTTAATTAAAAAAGTTGAATATTTTGGGAACGACAAGAGAGCCATATTTGGCTCAAGAGCTATAGGCTGCTGACCCCTGTTCTATGGCATGCCATGTTGTTCAAAATCACCAACCTGAAGAATTATGGTTTCACCCCAATTAATTTTCAGGCTAACATTTGCCACTTGGTTTTCTAGAACTTTAAGTACCACAACAAGTTCATCAATTGATTTACCAGATGAATTGACATTGGTGCAATTCTTGATCAGCCACCCCCACATAGTCTACTTCCCACCCCCAGTTCTCTGCCTTGCCTCCTGCACTTCCCACACACTCCTAACCTCTGCCCTGAGCCCCTGATACACTCCAACCCTGATTCCTGCCAGGCATATGTCTAAAAGTTATCTGCTTATGTCACGTCTACACTATACGTGTTACCGTGGCAGAGCTATAGTGATGCAGTTATACCTCTGTTATGCCACAGAGTAGATGCTTGCTGCTACTGTAATGGAAAGGGCTTTTCCACCAATCTAGCTAAGAGCATGTGAAGTGAGGTGCGTGCTGACTGTACACAACAATGATGATGAGAGCCAGGCGCTCTTTCTGCCTCCAATTAAAGCATTACTATGGTTCAGTCAGCATGCTCACAAATTCTAGGTATGTAAGCACAGTTAGCAAAACTACCCTATCCCAGGAGACTGTCTTGGTTATGACAATCTTGTGGCCCACTGTGATGAAGGAGGACCGGTCACTAACCTAGGCTGCCCATCCGTGGTCTATCAAATATATAGTCTATGACAATATTAAAAAGTTCTAGGGGAGCAAGGTATCCTGGTCAAATGCCCAATTCAGTTCAGAAGAAGAAGATTCTTTACCCATTTACAAGAACTCAGTCTCAGGAGGCATCACATAGGAGATGAAGAATTCTACAAAGTTTGCAAGAGAAGCCCATGAGTTTCATAATCCCCCCAAGTGATTCCATGTCAGTAGAATCACATGTGGCCATGATATCCATACATTTAACGTGATCAGGGCATGTGAATTCTTGTGCATTTTTAATAAGCTGTCACATTGTGAAGATTTGAAGAATGAAGTAAATTTGTTATTGTTGTCTTGCTCCTTAAGATATTAGGTCAGCAAGACAAAAAGAAAAGATTATCCTGAATGGAGAAAAGAATAATGCTGCAATAGTTCCAACAGTCTTGTTTGATATCTTATGTTTCCTATAGTATTTTTTTTTCCAGTCAGGCAGAACCAACTCTGTTCCCCATATGATACGGATCAGCATGTGCAGTTAAAAACAGTAATTGGTCCAGCACTTTTTAATAGTTCCTCAGGATTTCCACAAATTCCTGCTGCCTTATTTCCACTACATATCTTTCATCTCTGTGGATTTTGTTAGTAAAATGGTCAGGATCATTTTGTGCAGAGTAGGTGAATTTGGCCTGGTGCACTTAGCTGTGGTCTTAATGCCAGAGTCTAAAGAAACTGCTGGTGTGATCAGTGGATGCAATCAGCAACTGGCTGAAATATTCACTTTTTCTGTATTGTTTATCTAATCAGAACTTGTGTAGAACCCACCGAGTGAATGATCTCTCATCATTGAGGTCATACAAGGGTTTATACAAAGAGGTGATATTGTTTCTGGCAGAAGCTTCCTCAAGCACGATGGCTTTAGCTTCCATAGAAGCTTTGTGGTCAATGTATATCGTTCTATAATGAGTGTCATTTAGTTTGATACATAAGTGATGCTGTCCAATAATAGTTAGGGTATTAATGGAGATCCAGTCTTCTTAGCTCTTTATTTAGGATCAGTGATGATCATAACACCATTATTTTTTGGATCTGAAGTTTGTCCGGGGGATCCAGTATACTCTGCCCTTTAGCTGCCCACTTCCCTGGTCCTTCTCATGTGAACAGAGAACAACAATACCTGAAGTCCGGAGATGCAAACAATTCAATATTTTTTGAGTTAGCTTCCAGCAAGCATGGATCCAGTTTCTTTTGCTTTTTCCTTTGTCTTTTCCCACCCTCTTCCTGTTTGTCCCTAATATACAGATCTCGACAATTAACATGATCTACTCACCCGTGGCAAATAGATTTTAGCCCGGCGCAGCCATGCAACGTGGACAGCACATGTGCAGCGTGGTCTGCACATGCGCAGCAAGTGGTAGCACGCGGCTGGCAAGCAAGGCTCGCCACCGCTTGGCGAGTCCTGCTGATATATATAGTATTATTTTCAGATATACCTTAACTAATCATTTTACTGAAATTTAACTAACCAATCTAATATTGCAACATGATTATCTAAACAATTATATCCCACCACCTTAGTTGGCTTACACCCAGCAAAATTAATTATATTGATAAACAATAGAAAGATGGGGAGCATAATAAAAAAAACTCCAACTATTCATAGAATCATAGACTACTAGAACTGGAAGGGACCTCGAGAGGTCATCGAGTCCAGTCCCGTGCCCTCATGGCAGGACCAAATACTGTCTAGACCATCCCTGATAGACATTTATCTAACCTATTCTTAAATATCTCCACAGATGGAGATTCCACAACCTCCCTGGGCAATTTATTCCAGTGTTTGGCTACCCTGACAGTTAGGAACTTTTTCCTAATGTCCAACCTAAACCTCCCTTGCTGCAGTTTAAGCCTATTGCTTCTTGTTCTATCCCCAGAGGCCAAGATGAACAAGTTTTCTCCCTCCTCCTTATGACACTCTTTTAGATATCTGAAAACTGCTATCATGTTCCCCCTCAATCTTCTCTTTTCTAAACTAAACAAACCCAATTCCTTCAGCCTTCCCTCATAGGTCATGTTCTCTAGACCTTTAATCATTCTCGTTGCTCTTCTCTGAACCCTCTCCAATTTCTCCACATCTTCCTTGAAATGCGGTTCCCAGAACTGTACACAATACTCCAACTGAGCCTAACCAGCGCAGAGTAGAGCGGAAGAATGACTTCTCGTGTCTTGCTCACAACACACCTGTTAATGCATCCCAGAATCATGTTTGCTTTCTTTGCAACAGCATCACACTGCTGACTCATATTCAACTTGTGGTCCACTATAATCCCTAGATCTCTTTCTGCCATACTCCTTCCCGGACAGTCACTTCCCATTCTGTATGTATGAAACTGATTGTTCTTTCCTAAGTGGAGCCCTTTGCATTTGTCTTTATTAAACTTCATCCTATTTACCTCAGACCATTTCTACAATTTGTCCAGGTCATTTTGAATTATGACCCTATCCTCCAGATTAGTCACAACCCCTCCCAGCTTGATAAATGGGTCTTTGCCAGACAGAAAGCTATCAACCTAAGTTTTCTTTATATCTCCCTTTATTTGGAGGTGTTAGATTGGATCACCTTTCCACAGCCCCAAATTGCCTTCTTTCAATATGACTGGTTTGGAATGTGCCAAGATATGACTGCATTATGGCTGCTCCTGCTGCTTAGCCAAAAGCCTTACTAACTTAAGAACAAGGCCTCAGACCATCACACACTGCTTTGATTCTGCTTTTTTTGTTCTTACCATTAACAAAATGGTAAGACTATATAATGCCGACAGGTGGAACCGAACCTGAGAGCCCTGGAGTTTAGTGCATTATCCTTTACAGCAGGAGCTAAAAGCCCTTAGCTAAGCTTCTACAGCAAACTCATTTATTCTCTCTGTAAGCGGTCTAAATGCCACTACATGGGACAGTGAACTATAACTATACCCAGTAGGAGTATGGGTTACAAATATACCTAAATTCTTAAAGTATAGGCTTTTATAGTCAGGCCTGAATATCTATATCTTAACATACTCCAGCAAGCTCTCAAATATTTTAAAGATTTCAACTGCATAGAAGTTTCAAATGCTGTCGATTTGTAGTGTAGATAGTTCAGATTTTTGTTAATTCAATTGGTAGTTTGCTTGTGCTTTTTAATCTAAGATGGAAATTTGCAGAGACTAAATTGTGTTCAGTGTTATCAAGCTCAGTGGACTAAACTTCTGTGGTTGCTGATGGATGATTTCCAATGACAAGCGATTATAATGTAATCAATCATCTTCTTTGTTCAGCCATCATTACTCAGCCAAGTGAATTAGGGAATTTGCTTCCTGTGAAACATGGTTGTAATGATAAGATCACGAGAAACAGTCAACTGTAAAAGGTGCTTGCCACTGGCATTTAAAATATCCAGATTAATGGGACCAATGGTGTTTTTCCATGCTCCACTCAGATTATCAACAGTAGCAAAAGATGCTGAGGAAAGGGAGGATGGGATTTGAGATAGTTGAAGGAAGAGAGCTGTGTTGATCGTAGAATTCTCCCTGTCTTCATCAGAATCTTCACTGGCTGCACCATAGCAAGGAATAATTATGCATCTTCCATGCTTATGCTGGAACTTGAATTATTTAAGTAGACAACTGGAAACTGACGCACCTGATATATCGATATACAGATATATATTTTAAAGCAAAGTCTCACTCCTTGCTTTCTCAAATCACAAGCACTTGACCACATAAGAGGATAGTGGCTTGCTCTTTCTATGGTAGGTTTAAAGGTGGAAACTCTTTAGAAAACAACTTCTGACTAAATGTTGCACAATAAAAGATTGACAAGACTATGATCACATGCATGATTGACAAGGACAGAATAAAGGGCAAGATTCTGTAGCTGTGACACTGGCCCTGGATGTCTGCTGCTTTACATCTTGTGCTGTCATTTACACTTGTACAAATAGTGCACAGAATGGATGTAAACACTACCATGTCAGAATGTAGTAGTTTGACCTCACTTAGCCCAGGAGCAAATTACTACACAACAGGTCTGGCGATGGGAGTGGAATGGGGGAGTAAAGTGAGCAACTACCCCAGGGCCTGGAGATTTGAAAGGGCTTGGGGTTCCCGGCCGCTACCGCTACCACTGCCACTGCAGCAATAGCGATAGTGGGAGCCCCAGCCCTTTAAATTGTTGCTAGAACACCACACAATGCTCTCTGGGCAGCTCTCCAGGCTGCCTAGGTCTGGGGGGGCCACCCCTTCCAGGACTAAGATGTTCCCCCCCCCACCTTCTCACATTATGTAGAGCTTCAGTAAGTCTGTTGGCCACCTACTACACAAGGTTAAGGAAGGGAAGATTTAGTCTCATTATTTGAGTATTGTTTACTCTTGGGGTAATCTCCCTGGATTTAGACAGCTGACATGAGTAAATAATAGTCTCTATGAATAAAGGGTTGTAGAATTTGACCGCCTGTTTTGGGGCCAGGTGTGAACATTGATGTTAACAAACAATAAGTACTCTCTAAAGGACCAGATATATAGTTCTGCTGTAATTAAATATAGAAGCCTGAGCAGTAACAAAGAGAGACAGAAAAAGTGACTGAATTAATCATGTCAAGTCTTTAGATAATCTATTAACACAAAAGTATAAAAAATAATTATGAAATCATGCATAGTCATATTATTGTGAGTAATGTCATTGCTGCCAGTGGGACTGTAGGCATGAATACAGATTAATTTCAGAAGAAAGATTCTGAGAGATCTGGCCCTAAATTTGAACTTTTTAAAGCATCCAAGCAAAGTGATTCCATTTCATTTATATTCTTAGTTAAGAAAGAGGTAGGGTTTTTTAATTAATGAAGACAGTTTCTGTCTAATAAGTATGCTGTGCTCTGTATCTCCCTTTGTTCCGCTGAGTACTTTCTGTATTTTAACAGACAATCCCCCTGCATTTCATCTTGTATAGTCATTTACACTTGCACATGGTGCTTTCATTCTCATTTAGTAGTGATTTGCAGCCACTTTTCACAGGTGTACATGATAACACATGGACCAAAGTATTGGAGAATCAAGCCCACAGGTTTTCAATCAAACTAACAGACAGATCTTGATCAGGAGGACCCTTCTGAAGTATTCAGGCTAGATCTTCAGTTGGTGTAAATCAGCACACTTCACTTGAGTTTTGCTAATTTATACAAGTTGAGGATCTGGTTCAAGTTATGCTGGTGTAAAACTGGTATACATGAAAACTGAATTAAGTGCTGCACTTATACATAAAAATAAAACATGCATTTATACTGATTCCACTGTATTTTCCTGCATGCCTTAAGCAAAAGCCGTGCAATTAAATATCAGATGAGGGCTCTTTCTAGGAAGAGACCTTTGGAAATTGCTCTAACCCTTTAACATTTAGAAAAGCATATTTATAGAACTAGAGTGCCTTGCTATGCATGCTTGTTTTCACAAAAGTAAAAACAGAAGAAAAAAAAATCACCAGAATGCTATGATCCCATTCTAGTCTCTTCCAATAGGAATACTGGAAAGGCAGTCCACAATAAGGGTGTGTTTTGGCACTGAAGAATACTGTGACCAGATTCAAGAAAGAGAGAACTTGGAGGTACTTTCTTTTATACTGTTTTACTAAAGGGATGACATTTCCACTTCCAATTGTTATTTAATCTGCTCTCCCATACTAATGAATGTTAATTCCTAGTGTTATTTCCAATTTATTATATAGGAAATAATGGAGCATCCTAAAATATTAGTATAGTTGGATCATTATGAACGTACAAATGCCAGGAACTCAGAAATGATCTCTAAAACTGTATCTATCTGTTAATATTTGAACAGAGTTAAATGTTATTGAGGAATCACATGACAATGTGGCTAATCAGAATTATTTATACATCTAGCATCTACTGTTTTAATGCTTTTTAACAAATCAACCTGTGCTGTGATTTAAAAAAAATAGAACTTGCCTAATAGTAGGCTAGAACCTCAATTTGTTTATATCAGTGTAGCACTGTTGACTTCAGTGGGACCACACTTATGTTCACTATCTGAGAAGCTCACTGAATGATTATCACCAGATAATCTCAAAGTAGTCAGATGGGTAGAATTTTTCCCACTAAAGCACAAATCTTCCAAACTGATCCACATGCTGTATGTGTAAGCGGGGGAATGATCCCGCTATTGTGGGGAACTTTCCTGGCTTCTATACCACCCCGGTGAAATGAACCAGCGAAAGGATCTGAGTCCCCATTCCCACTTCCTTTACCCCACGGCTCCCTGATCCTGAGGGCTCCCCCTTCACTCTCCTGAGTAGCAGAGCCCTTGAAACCCCAACAAGGCTGGGCCCAGGTTTCCTGGGGCTTAATCCCTGACCTTGTAGTCACTAGGGGCAGGAGTTAGGGTGTCCCCACTCCGAGGTGCTCTCTTTACACTGCAGGCCTTCTTGGCCCAGTGATCACTTCATAAGGTTCAAAGCAAATACAATTTATTAAACATCAGCTGATTAAAGAGAATAGAATAAGAAACAATGAGAATGGTTAAATGAGAACACACAGCCCTGCTCTGTAGCACAGGGACATCAACACAGCAGTCTGCAGAGTGTAAGGACAGTTCACAGTCTCTTCCTTAGAAGCCCTGGATGTGCTGCAAGGGGCTGCAGGCTGGACACGCTTGCACTGGCAGTGACCACACAGCCTCAATCTCTAAGTGGCCAGACCCCTCTCCCAGTCCAGAGCCTTTCCCCACACTTTGCAGGTCCCAGTTGCTCACCACATCCAGCTGCAGGCTGTGCTGCTTGGCCAGTTCCAGCTCCTTGTGTTGCTTCTCTGTTCCTTTTGGCTCTCTGAGCACTGCCAGTCTGCTGCTCAACACAGGGTCTGCACTGCTTGGCCTGTCTGTGTCTGGTTCTGTCGCTGCAGGACTTCTTCTTGTACTCCTCTTTCAGCTCTCTGTCTTTGCAGGACCTCTTCTGCACACAGCTCGCTCTGCTCTTTCAGCTCCCTGTTTGCTCAGAGACAGCCAGAAGAATCCCCACTTACAACCTGTCAGTCAGGCTGAGCTGGAGTGTTGGCTGCTTTCCATTGTCTCTGGGGTCTGTCAGTCTCATGAACCCTTCCCCTTCTGAAGCTGGTAAACCAAAAAACTCCCACAGAGTTTTAGTAAGGGGTAACAGTCCCCTTACATATGTTTACTTCTGTGTAGATTGGCTTGCGTGATCATAGACTAATACTGTAGTGCAAAATGTCAGTGGACAGAATATTTCAAGTTAAGACTAGAAATCTGATTTTATCCTATGCCATATTGTAACGGGGACACTCCAGTGCCCCACTACGGAGCTGCGCCACCCCCGGCATAATGGGGCGAGACTGCTCTCCGGCTGCGTCCCTGACTCTGCCGTGCCTGTGCCAAGGTCATCCAGAGCGGAGCGCCAGATGCCCCACCCCCCACTGCACAGGACGCTGAGCTGGCAGGTTGCACTGGGAGGGTCCCACTGACGTAGGGAAGGCGGGGAATGGCCCGTCTGCACCCGCCCGCCTTGAACGTGCACGTGCAGCAATGGCCTGGAGCTGGACGCGAGGCTGCCCCACCCCTCCCTCATCAGATGCTGAGCGAGCGGGACGCTTCAAAAGGGCGTCATTGGCAGGAAGAGGGAGAGAGCGAGGAAGAAGCTCTCCAGGACAAAGGAGGGTTTCCGAGCATGGAGAAGGTAACCAACTCAGGGAGGTAGGAAGTGACCCAGGGCACAGCAGAGGACTGCCCGTGGGTTGGTGCATTGCAGATAGTTACCCCCACCAACTGAACCGTAGGAAAGGGATTCCTCCAGTTTTTAGCGCCCTGGGTTGGGGCTCAGAGTGGGGGTGGGCCCGAGCCCTCCTATCCCTTCCCCTCAGCCAGGGGCGCTGGTGAGGCAACCAGTTATAAACCCAAGGGATTAACCTCACGCCTAGAGTGACATCTCACAAAAAGGTGGTGGGCACTATCTCGCCCGGGTGTGCGAGCCCCTATCCAGGCGGGGGCTATGACCCTGGCAGTGGGGGACCACTACCGCCGAGTCGCACATATATTTGGCCTTAGGAGAAACACAGTAATGTATGTGACTATCAGATATAATCAATAGCATGTATGATTGTTAGGCTTTTAACATAATATTAGCAGAGTTGAGATCTTGTAAAATCTCATAAATCAGGTGGGATTGTTCTAGCCAATACTTGGAAAGGAAGCCATGAAGGAAATTCCAGTTGCTAGAAGAAGTAATTGTTATCTACTCAGTCATGAATGCCAGATTTCTAAGGCCCTGATCCTATACTTGTGTAGACTCTATTGATTTCATCACTAGGGCCTAAGTCAATATGAAACCCTAGCATGGTGGAAGGGATTATTGTGCTATTAGAGGTGACATCTCTAAGATTACAGGGTCCGAGTGCACATAAACATGAAAGAATCAGGATATTTGTTCCCCATTAGAGAAAGTGTCCTGACATTCAGGCTTGCTTTTATTTAATCCATCTTAAGGACACCTAACATTTCTGTACTTGGGTAATTACATTCTGCTTGTCGGCATCTAAATTCCTCTTGCAGTGTCAATAGGTTATGGTATTGTTCGTCATGCTTTCTCCTGCTTTAAGATACACAGTGGTCCTAAGCATCATTAAGTAGCTGATGCATTCAGTTCCAGAGGCAATACCTGCAACTAAACACCTAGGCTACGTCTACACTGGCCCCTTTACGGAAGGGGCATGTTAATTTCAACTATCGTAGTAGGGAAATCCGCGGGGGATTTAAATATCCCCCGCGGCATTTAAATAAAAATTCCTTCAAAGTAGGAATAAGAGCCTCTGGAAAAGGGCGCTTTTTCCGGAGGATCGGGGCCAGTGTAGACGCTTTTTTCCGGCTTTTCTAAAAGCCGGAAAAAAGCGGCGGACATTTTTATTTAAATGCCGCGGGGGATATTTAAATCCCCCGCGGATTTCCCTACTACGATAGTTGAAATTAACATGCCCCTTCCGGAAAAGGGGCCAGTGTAGACGTAGCCATACTGTATGCAGTTTACTCCCTCTGTCCCATGTGGCTGGCCAGTGCATGGACTTGGGAAAGAGGATGCCCTCTCCCTGCCTTTTTTGGAAACTGTGCCCTGATAGGAACAGAAATGGTGCAACCCTTGTGTTCTCCAGGGGAAAGGTGCTGCAATTGGGCCTGTCTTTATTTTGCACAAATGTGAGGAAGACCCTTTATGTCCTCCCTTCCCCTTGCGAAAGGGCTCATATAAGTTCCAGGCAGACTCTGGCCCAACAGTTGTGAAGTCTGGTGTGTATGTCAGGCTCCTTTGAGTTGAAAAGTTAAAGATACAAGATAGTAGTAATATATATATATATATTAAAATACCACCAAAACAGACAAAGCTTTTAAAGCTTTGTAATAAACAGTATCTTGCCTGATTTTACTGATGTTGGTGTATTTGTTGTGTCTTAATTTTGTTTCTATTTTCCCATAAACACTTTTAAACTGTGGGCTTTTACTGCCACATCCTTTTTTATCCATTAAGCAGGGACAGGTGGCAGCAACTTTCAGTTTTTTCCAGAATGACCTTTCTAATTATTTCAACCTCTGTTACAAAAGTGCTAAGTCACTAAGACAAAGGTGGTGATTCTTTTTTCACTTAGCATGTGTAAATCAGGAGTTATGTTTAGGGATGTCAATAGAACTACACTGTCATAGGGTGTGTCTAGACTACATGCCTCCTTCGACGGAGGCATGTAGATTAGCCAGATCGGAAGAGGGAAATGAAGCCGCGATTAAAATAATCGCGGCTTCATTTAAATTTAAATGGCTGCCCCGATCTGCCGATCAGCTGTTTGTCGGCAGATCGGGGGAGTCTGGACGCGATGCCCCGACAAAGAAGCCTTTCTTCATTGACACAGGTAAGCCTGGTTTCACGAGGCTTACCTGTGTCGATGAAGAAAGGCTTCTTTGTCGGGGCATCGCGTCCAGACTCCCCCGATCTGCCGACAAACAGCTGATCGGCAGATCGGGGCAGCCATTTAAATTTAAATGAAGCCGCGATTATTTTAATCGCGGCTTCATTTCCCTCTTCCGATCTGGCTAATCTACATGCCTCCGTCGAAGGAGGCATGTAGTCTAGACACACCCATAAAACTGGAATAAGTGAGACGAGCATCAGACGCTAGCTCTACAATATTTGAGTTTCTCTTTCTTCTGAAAAGTATTTCGAATAATAATCCTTCTCCTTCCCTTCCCATCAAGAAACTCATTACAACAGTAGCTGTGATGGTCTGAGACCGAAACAACAGAGCTGGGATTTGAACTGTGTCCATCCAGAACTCAAAGGCATTAGATGCTCTCTGTTAGTTATTAGTGAATTGTATCACCTTGCTACTACTGATAGAAAAATCAATCTTATAATTTCTATTATTTGAAAAATATAATTATCACATGAAGGCTAAATTAAAACTCAATGTATTACATTTTAAATGAAAAATTACTCACAAAATTGCATGGTTTCTTTGTCCAAACATTTCTGACAAATGTAAAGATTTAACATTCACCCAATCTTTATACATTACGGGTAATTTGCTCTGTAAGGTACTGTTCCTCATGTGTTTTAATTAAAAGGGGGAAAAGAAAAGTATCATCTTTGCTGTGTCTCGTGCTAATGAATACTAGTTAGTTTGAAAATACATGTTTATTGGTTTTACATGATAATTTCCTTTCCTAGATCCAAAAAATGCTATTTATCTAAGAACATTTCTAAGAACAGTAGGGGGCATCATATCACCTTTGTAATTCTTCTGAGACATTATCCCAATGCATTATGTGTGCAAACTGAATTTTCTTTTTTGTTTATGGCATTAATCCTGAGGTTAAGGTTGGCCTGTGGTGAGCAATAATAAGTTTAACCTTTGACTTCATACAATAAGATGTAATTTATCATTTCTAGACTCTTTTGTAGGTCCCATTACCCTCACTTCTGTTTAAGATAAATTGAGACAAGCGAACACTTGATATCAGTGATCGGCACTTGCAAAACATAAAGAAAATAAGTACATTAGAATTTTAGTTTTTTATCCTCTGAAATGAATATATATTAAAAAGCCCACATGTATGTTTAAAGAACTCTTGAACTATAAGTCAGTTTTAGTACTGTGCAGAACATTCTGCCCTTAGAAGCAAAAAAAAAAAAAAAAAAAAAAAAAAAAACTCCTAGCATTTCAATATTTGGCAAACTTTTAATTTAAAAAAAGGGTAATCCTAATATCTTCCAGCAAATAGAAGAAAATTATAGCATGGGAAGTAGCCATTCATCTGTAATAATTTACTCGCTGTGTAACTCACAAATGGAGTTTTTTCAAGTTAATGCCAGATTTCACAATTTAGTCAATTTAAAGTCCATTTAACAATGGTCTTTAAATGTATTATTATAACTGCAGTTATTTGCTTATAAAGTATTAGTGTATTTTCTTTAAATTTCATCCCCTTGGGTTTTTCTTGCAGCTTATTAAATATGATTTCTTTGAAAGTTATAAATTTTTCTGCACTTGTGTTTGACTATCATTTCGCTGTGGATTTAAAGGACAGATTTAGTTATAACCCATCTATACTACAGCATAGCCATTGGAAGTAAGAGCCATGTAATAGTCCTTTCGGACTGAATTTCCCTTACACCTAGAATGCTCTCATTCAAACCCAGAAACTAGTGTCTCTTGCTGAAAGGGGGTCGCAAGGTTATTACATGAGGGTGAGATGTCACAAACTGGCAGCCTCCACTCCAAGCCCCACTTTGCCTCCAGCAGTTATTATGGTGTTAGATATTTTTAATGTATAAGAGGTGGGGGCTGCACTCAGAGGTTTGCTATGTGAAAGGGGTCATCAGTACAAAAGTCTGAGAATTGCTGAGTTAGACCATAAGCATGTTGGCAGGATCCACCAGCCAGAGACCTGGTAAAGAATTTACTGTAGTAACTCAGAACCCTCCCCACCTAGTGTCCCATCACATTGTAGGCAATTTCATCACACTGTACTCTCCATAAATATATCAAATCTCAGTCTTGAAACCAGTCAGGTTTTTTGCTCTCACTGCTCTCCTTGGAAAGCTGTTCCAGAACTTCACTACTATGACAAAAACCATGATCTAATTTCAAGCCAAAACTTGCTGATGGCCAATTTATATCCCTTTGTTCATATCAAGTAAAAACAACATTGCCAACGTTGGTGTGTCATTTAAATAACTCCTCTGCTTCTCTGGTATTTATCCCTTTGATATATTTTTATAAAGAGCAACCACATATCCGTGCAGTCTTATTTTTGTTAGGCTAAACAAGCTTAGCTCTCTAGTAAGGCAGGTTTTCCATTCCTCTGATCAGCTTAGTAGCCTTTCTCTGTGTCTGTTCCAGTTTGAATGTTTAAACATGGGAGATCAGAACTGCACATAGTATTCCAGATGAGGTCCATTGTATAATATTAATAACACCTACCTTTCACTGCTGGAAGTATCATGTCTGATGTATCCTAGAATTATATTAATACATGGGGGAGGGAGGCTTTCTTCCTCCATTCCTGCCTTCTCCCAGCTGGCTGGAGCACGCTTATCTGGGGAACCACGGGGAGGTGAGTTTGCACCCTTGTGGTCCATATTTACAAAAAAGCACCACCCTTCAGAGAAATTCCTCAGTATGGGTCTGAGGGAAGTTCTAATATGGCTTTCTCCATGATAGCTAAGAAAGGCTCCTACAAGGTGAAGGATACGTCCTCTTCCTGCTGATCTGATAGAAGCAAGGAAAACTTTGGACATCCTCTATACTGCACCGTAACTCAAAATAAGATATGCAATTTGAACTACACAAACTGCATCTTATTTCAATGCTATTTCAAAATAGATATTTCGTCATTTGGTGCTGTCTATACAGCACCAAATTTCAAAATAAAGTGCCATTTCAAAACATCCCTTACTCCTCATGGAATGAGGTTTACAGGGGCAGTGGAATAGCGAGCCCTAAATAATGGGCTTTCTGTGAAGACATGGGATAGCTATTTTGGTATACTCTGGTGTGCTGAAATAGCGTTGCAGTGCAGATGTAGCCACACTCAGCTTTGAGTTTATTTGCTCTTCTTTTGGAACTCCTGTGAAAATAATGCTAGCCCTGAAGGAAGGGGTTTGGACTGAATGGAGTTAGTAAATACATTCTATCTTCCCTGACTGGTTATCTACTCCCTAACTTATTCCAAACATTTGCACCTCAGGGAAATTAATTGCTTTTAAATATCTTGAGTTACGGTGGAGAATAGACAAAGTAATGGTCCAAGGGAGAAGATAAGAACTTGGACAGGCAAAGCTGCCATGGTATATTGATTCTACGGTTTTGTCTATGCTGGGAATTAGCTCTTAATATAGATGAAACAGGGATGTAGTTGAACTGATGCAGTTCCTAGTGCAGAGGGTAAAGCTGTTGTTGCATTGCTGGAATGTAACCTGATTTCAAAGTGGAATTTATTTTGATTCTAAACAAGGATAACATGTATTGGTGCAAATTGAAGCTCTGTGTGTCTGCACTAGGAGTTTGCACTGGTGTAGGTGTCTTCAAGTGGCTGTAACCAAAATGTCTTGAATGGAGAGGCATATGGGCTGAAATAAAACAGAAGAAAATTGTAAAGTAAGTGAAAACTAGCTAGCATGCAAATTAAACTGAAATACTGAGAACTACTTTCAAACTGACCTGTGAGGCTGTTGTTCTCATTTTGGTTATTTATTTTCCCCTCAAAAAAGCCTCCATTGGTTTGGCCAGCAGCCAAGGGAAGAATTGCACTCTGACAGTTCTGCCTTTTTATTATCCTATCAAATACTCTTAACCACCCAATTAAAGCAGTTTCTTTTCCACTAACATGATCTTTCCCTTGTATCTTCCACCAAGACATTTCTCTGAGTTTAAATACTCAAATCACGGCTTCAAAAGGACAGTTGAACATTTTTGGCTAGGCTAAGATCACTTCAGGTTATTTTTTCTGATAGGTTGTTTTGAATTAAGAGTTCCAGATCCTAATACTGTAGCTTCTGAATGAAGTTTCTATGTCCATATCCAGAGTCTGGCAGTGGGTTTCAGTGCGTTGTCTTTGTCTCTGAACGTGCCCCCTCTTTTTTTAAGCATAAAAAAATTCTGGATATTTCAAAGATGCGCAGCACATTTCATTTTCAGCTGTCAGTATAGCTGACAGCTTATTGTGGTATCATGAATAAATTATTCAAGGGCTCACACCTAAAACAAAACCAGCTTTTGCTTGCTTTTTTTTTTTAAAGCTGACATTTTAAGTTTATATTATACATAATATCACCTTGATACATGCTGCATGACAACATAGATTACTCAGAATGAATTATTAATGTAAAGCTTTTACCCTTTCTTAGGTGTTCTGAAGTTACCATATAGGCTACTAGGGCATCTATGTTTGAGAGACAATTGGTGGCTTGTTAGACATGTAACAGGCTGCAGAACCTCCACTTGTCATAGCTCAGCATCTTTTCTCCATAAGGCAATGTTCTCTATTGCTAGATGCTGTTTAGAGACCTCTAATTATGTTGTTTGGAGCAACAGTAACACTATGATATGTGTGTTTATTTATTTTAAGGCTCTTATTGGTAATCCTAGGATGACTACATATCCAAAGTTCGTTGTACTTTTAAGATATACTGCACCTAGATTCTAATTAGCCACTGAATTTAGTGTAATATTCTTTCTGGTGATATTTAAAGTATGACAAAGTTTAATCTTCTCCTAACGATATCTGATCTGAGCAGTTGTCAGCCTTCATGAATCTCTGTGAGACTCTTTGAAACATTCAGGCTGCTTATAACTTACCAGAGGAATGAACTTTAAATATGAGTTAAATGTTCAATGAATGTGCCGGTAGGTGAACGGAATTGATGGATAGATAGTAGTCACTTATAAATAAGATCTCAGAGAGGTAGTTGTGTTAGTCTGTAACTTTAAAAACAATGAGCAGTCCTATGGCATCTTAGGCTATGTCTAGATTACAGGCATCTGGTACAAGAAGCTTTTTGCAGACGAGATCTTCCGCAAAAACGTCTTGCACAAGAGAGCATCCACACTGCAAAAGCGTATAGAAAAAGCAATGCACTTTTGCGCAAGAAGGCATCCAGACTGCATAGACATTCTCTCATGAAAGAAAGCGCTGATGGCTATTCACAGAATGGCCACCATGGCACCTGTGCTTTTTTTGATAGTTTTTTTTTGTGTGAAAAAAGAGGTAGTTCCCCATCCACACCCACCTTTTTGCACAAGAGCTTGTGGAAGGGGATTAACTATTGCACAAAACCCCCTCCATTCTGTTGATTTACTTGCACAAAAACACACTTGAGGTGTGGACGCTCCGTGAGTTTTTGCGCAAAAATGGCTGTTTTTGCGAAAAACTGCAGTCTAGACATAGTGTCAGACTAACAAACATATCTCGAGCTAGCATAGGTATTTTCATGGTTTTACCTCAGAAAAGCTCATGATATAATATATTTTTATATTTATATTTTGTTTATAAATAAGGGTTAGGGTTTGGCCCTTGTTCTTGTGGTTTGGTCATACTAGTTTAGAATTTTAGACCATTTGCATCTTTCTAAATATGTTCTTAAAGAGCATCATGGCTGATATTGTAATATAACTGCAGTGGCCTTTGAATGAGACTGTAGATATTTGGCTCCTTAACATCAGAAGATATTTCATATTTTTGGGTTTGATCAGGCTCCCACTGAAGTGGGAATTCTAGAATTCCAAACCACACCTATATGATAATAGGCTCAAAAAAGACATCAACCACATCTGGAACAGTTTGAAAACTGTCACTGTCCAAATTATTTTAAAAATTGTATACCACTTAATGAAAAGGTTTAAAATATAATACAAAACAAACAAAAAACCAATACAGCAGCCTAAAGATTGCTAAGTTTTTACTTAGGCAAAAAGTTTCAAAAGCACCCAATTGAGTCAAGAACCCAAATCCAAGTCACAAAAGTGAGTTAGGCACATAGGAGCATAGATATTGTTGACTCTCAATTAAATACATGAGCCTAAGTCACTTTTGAAAATAAAGGTCGTTATCCGTCCATGCAGATTCTGCTGGTGAACACTAAAGCTTCCCCTCTGCACTTTCAGGTAGTTCTGTTTCTTACAGCATTCTGTTAAAGCTCACTCAGAAACCTTTAATGAACACTAGCAGAGTCTACATCAGGGATCTCAAAATTCTGGCTTGCAGGCCAGTCCTGACCACAGCAATTGCATAATCCAGTCCTCAACTCTCAGTGCTTTGGAAAAATCTTATTTTTAGTCCCTCAAGAAATGGTCTCCTCTTTTCAATTTTTAAAAAAAATATTGCTCTCAAACTGAGAACAAAATGGCTACCGTCTCTGCAAAGAGGTTTTAGAAATGTAAGGGCATGCTACCTTGCAAACAAAGGTAACTCAGCTTCATAGATATATGAAGTACATCCCAAATTTGAGTCAGTTTATTTTTAGCCTGTTTCTTTGCTTAACCTATCCTTTTTACTTCCCCCAATTGCAGCAGTGGTTTAGAACAGTGTTTCTCAAAGTGGTCCATGGACCCACTCTGAGAAAGCTGCTACCAGGCTGCTCCAGTTTGTTTACCTACCAGCTCCACAGCCATGGGGCCAAGGACAGCAGCCCTGGTCACACTGCTTCCCACAGCTCCCCTTGGCTGCAAGTCTCCCTGGCTGCAGAGCTGGTAAGTAACAAACTGGAGCGGCCCAGTAGCAGCTTTCTTAGACGGTGTCTAGACTACAGGCTTCTTTCAGAAGAAGCTTTTTCCAGAAGAGATCTTTTGGAAAAACTTCTTCCGAAAGAGAGAGTCCACACTGCAAAAGTGAATCGAAAAAGTGATCTGCTTTTTCAAAAGAGAGCGTCCAGACTAAATGGATGCTCTCTCACATGTAAGCTGTGATTGCTGTAAACGGAATGTCCACCAGGGCACCTGTGCTTTTTCCTCTTTCCTCTTCTTCTGAAAGAACTACCTCTTCTCGTCCACATACGCCTTTTTGTGAAAGAGCTCTTTCGCAACATGGCTTCTTCCTTGTACAATGAGGATTACCAATGCCGGAAAACCCCCTCTGTTCTTTCGATTTTCTTGCGGAAGAATGCAATTGCAGAGTGGATGTTCAAGTTTTGTCGGAAAAATGGCCATTTTTACGACAAAACTCTGAGGTGTATACATACCCATAGAGTGGGTCTGCGGATGACTTTGAGAAATACTGGTTAGAGATTCTACAAAGTGGCGAAAAAGGTGGATACTATATCTGCCCTTAGTCTCTAGAACATCTTTCCCTTTTATAAAATCCCCTCCTTTTCTTTGTTGGCAGGATTGGGATCTTTAATGATAATAAAAGTAGGACGTGTTTCCCTATCTTCTTTTTATTGTTGCTAGGGGGTGCTGATGGCGTTGGTGGGTCCCTCAGGCTCCATGCTCCTGGGAGGGGTCTGGCTGTGGGCAGTCAGCCCTCAGCACTGCACAGAGAGTGCTGCATCCCCTTTTCCTTAGTCAGCCCTTAGCGCTGCCCAGAGTACTCCATACAGCACCCCTGTGGTGATTTTAAAGGGCACAGGGCTTTGGCTGTTTCCGCTGCCACAGTGTCCGGGACCCTGAAGCCCTTTTGAATCTCCAAAACTCAGAGCAACTGCTCTTTTTGCCTCCTGTTTTGGCAGTACTGATTATTGCACCCCTTTCTGCTCCTATCCTTTACCTTCCCCCCTGTTGGATGATTTTTTTCTTCTGGGCATATTTCACTCTGCTTTTTCACTGTCCTTTACATGTTGCTATTTATTTCAGACAAAAAGATGCAGACCTTTTAAAAGCCAATAAGAACAAATACATAGAATTGTTGTTGCATTCTTCTTTCTAGAAACTGGGATTCAAAGAATGCATCTCAAATCAGCAGTGAAAAGTCTGATGGTCTAAATTATAAGAGCAGCATATTATGGTTAGCAATGCAGTGAGACTGGTAGTCTTTGCTTAGTAGCGGCCCAAGGTGGCAATGGAGTGTTACAGGTTGGGATTATGGTATGTTGATAGACACCTGCATAGGCAAAGGCTGAAGATAGCTCCTTTTCTTCAACCAATTATATGTAAAGGGCCTGAGCTCCTCAGACTTGATTTTTCTTTCTTCCACAGGAGGGAGGCGTGACAATTCAGTCAGACTTAATGATGACTGAAGTTAGACTCCTGTTTCCTCTGTATTAAACCACTAAACTAAACAGAGTGAAGATCTGTTTCCCTCATCGCTAGCCCAAAGCGTTTAAAGAGTCACCAGTCTGTCTCAATCTTCTTTGCTACTGTCATGCTTCTAAGTATACAGCCGTGTTTAAAGAGTCCTGGGCCTGAGAGATTTTTGTACACAATTCTCTTCCTGCGTGATGTTACTGAAATCTCTGATTTGTTTTTTAGCCTCAAAGACTTGAAATTGGTATGTAGGAAATTATTTTGTTATTGAGACAGTCTCTGGGGATGAATTTTGAAATCAGACTTTGATGGTCTCCATTTTAGATAAAACAAGATTTACAGTAAATGTGCATTCTGGGATTTTCCTGCAGCCAGAGTAAGGAAAATCATTGGTGTGTTTAGAAGCACATTGGAGGGATTTAGGTGCAAACCAGTGGAAAAAGAAAATCAAGCCTGAGAGAATAATTTCATTATCCTCTTTTCTTCAGCATTAGCACCAATCTGCTACACAGAATTTTCAACAACTGGGGATCAGGCTGGTCAGTGATAGATTATCTGCCTTCATTTTATAATAGTAGTTCTACAAAGGTGGAAATAGCTGAAAACATAGATGCCAGACACATTTCTTTCACCCATCATTTCCTACTAGTATTTGTCGTGACTTTCAACAAAGTAACTAATTGTTGTAAAAAAAAATGGTGAATGCCAAATATATTTGAATATAAGTCCAAGGGTGATTTATCGCTGACCTCTATGGAGAAGTAGTGTGTCCTTGGTCAGAAATACCATCTTTCAGGCTAAAGACACAGGAGACAGTAATTAAAATTTATTTAATAGACACCACCCTCATTTTAAAACTGCCCTCAGTTTAAAACTTCAGGGAAAACTAAGTAATTAAGTTTAGTAGCTGCTTCTAATGAAGTTATCTAGTAACTGGTTAAAAAGCTTCCAGCAGTAAAATAACTTGAAAGATTCCCACAGCACCTGAGAATAAGGTGCTTTGGAATAACTTCAGTGGATACACTGTTTAAAGTAATGTTAATTTCACTAAACACTGGAGTGGACATAGATACACAGAGATTGCAATGTTCAACTTGCTGCATTCTGTGCAACAGAATTCTTGTACAGGCAGTCCCCGAGTTACGCGGATCCGACTTATGTCGGATCCGCAGTTACGAACGGGGTTCCTCTCCCTGGTCTCCAGCAGACCAGGGAGAGGAAGCAAAGCGGCGGAACACGTGGGCAGCGGACAGGGCTGTCCGCTGCCCACGCGCTCCGAGGCTTGGCTCTGCTTTGCCCCCCCCCCCGGTCTGCAGACCAGGGGGACGGGGGGGGGGGGCAAAGCAGAGCAAAGCAGAGCCAAGCTGCAGAGCGCGCGATCTGCTGACAGCCCAGATGCGTCTGGGCTGTCAGCTGGCCGGGCGCTCCGCGGCTTGGCTCTGCTTTGCCCCCCCCCCATCCCCCTGGTCTGCAGACCGGGGGGGGGGGGCAAAGCAGAGCAAAGCCGCGGAGCACGCGGGCAGCGGACAGCCACGGCGCGTCTGGGCTGTCCCGCTGCCCCCGTGCTCCGTGGCTTTGCTCCAGACACCTGTGGTACAGCAGCTGGGGCGCTGCCAGTTGGTCCCGTAGCGCCGCTCTGGGCGCTACTGGACCAACCGGGCAGCACCCCAGCTGTTCTGCCCCAGGCGTCCTGATTCAGCCACTGCTGGTCAGATTCAGCAGCGGCTGAATCAGGACGCCTGGGGCAGAGCAGCTTGGGTGCTGCTGGGTTGGTCCAGTAGCGCCGAGGAGCGGCGGCGCTACTGGACCAACCCAGCAGCACCCCAGCTGCTCCGCCCCAGGCGTCCCCAAGTCAGCCGCTGCTGAAACTGACCAGTGGCTGACTACAGGAAGCCCCTGCCCCGGGCTTCCTGGAATCAGCCGCTGATCAGTTTCAGCAGCAGCTGACTTGGGGATGCCTGGGGTTCTTAAGTTGAATCTGTATGTAAGTCAGAACTGGCGTCCAGATTCAGCCGCTGTTGAAACTGATCAGTTTCAGCAGCGGCTGAATCTGGACGCCAGTTCCGACTTACATACAGATTCAACTTAAGAACAAACCTACAGTCCCTATCTTGTACGTAACCCGGGGACTGCCTGTACTTCATTAGGAATTTCATCCAGCACTAGGAAACCATTGCCTCCCCAACTGCACTGGAGGTGAGACTGCTGGGATTGGCAAGCACAGTGTCTCCAGTAAGAAAGGACAACGGGAACAGGAAATAAAGAGGAGCCAAACCAAGTGGAGTGCAAAGTGGGAAAGAGATCAGGTAAAGTGGTTTGTGCAAGCAGATGGGGGATGGGGCGGACACTGGGGCTATGTCTAGACTGCAAGCTTTTTTCGAAAGAGGCGCTTTCGAAAGATACTTTCGAAAGAGCCTCTTTCGAAAGAGCGCGTCTAGACTACAATACGCGGATCGGAAAATCGATCTGCTTTTTCGAAAAAGAGCGTCCTGACTGCTGCACGCTCTTTCGAAATTCAAAGCCACCCGGAACTGCTTCTGCCAGGGCATGGGGGCAGCATTTCCTTCCGGATGCTGCCTGCCTGCCCTTTGCAGAGACGCGTGGTTAAAGGGACACTCCTGAACACCCGTTGCTCTGCTCCTGCAGCTGCCTTTGCTGTCCCTCGAGGAAGTAAGCAAGGCATTGCAGTGCTGGTTTGGTGTGCTCAGCTTCCTGGGACACCCCAGCAGCTTTTTTCTCTGGAGGTTTTTCTGGTTTAGACCCATTTTTGTGGCATGGAGCCAGAGCTGCCCCTGGGCAGGCGGTGGCCCCACACCACCATACTGCAGCTGTTGCTGCATCTGCATGACACAGTCATGAGGCTACTTCCCCAGCTGCTCCCAGACCAGAGGTACGAGGGGCTCCTCTGTCAAGCAGCCGCACTGGTTTCCCTTGTGCATCACCCACTGTGCACCCACCTACCTCCCCCCCCCCCGGGTGTTACACAACCTCACTGTACTCACCTGCTGCTTCCTCTCCTGCGCCAGATGATGCCTGGGAGGCCTCTGGGGTCTGGGTGACTGGCTCCAGGGTGAGGGTCGCCGTCTCCTCACTGTCCTCCTCCTCTGGCACCATGTCCCCGTCTCCAGACTGCTCTGGGTCCTGCTCGGGAGCGTCCACCACGGGGTCTGCCAATCCAGACTGGACGAACCGCCGTGGTGTGCGTGTTTTGCCACTGCCACCCAGGATCTGGTCCAGCTCGGTGTAATAAGGGCAGTAGTAGGGGGCTGCCCCAGAACGGGAGCTCTCCTCCCTGGCCTTGACGTAGCCCTGGCGCAGCTCCTTCACTTTGGAGCGCACCTGGTCCTGGGTGCGGGGGTAGTGGCCCTTCTGGGCCAGGGCTTCAGCCATGCGGCCATAAATATCGGCATTTCGCCGCCGGCTTTTGAGGGCCTGTAAGGCCTCCTCCTCTCCCCAGAGCTCCAGCAGGCTCTTGAGCTCTGGGCCAGACCAGGATGGTGCCCGGCGTTTGGAGCCCTTGGCTGGGTCCCCAGAAGGCTCTGTGGAAGGGCCAGGACGGTCTTGGGGCTGGGACATGCTGCAGCAAAGTAGCCGTGTGCTCTGGCTCCTTCTCTGCAACAAGTGGCTGTGAGGGTGCGCCTGTCCCTTTAAGGAATGGCTGCAGACAGGAACCACAGACATGCAACCCATGCCCCAGATTGTCCACCAGGGCTTCTTCCTGGAGGCCAATATTTTCGAAAAAAGGGCCTCCCCCCATCCACACTCACTTACTTTCGATGGATCTCCGTCGAAAAAGGCGTTTTTCCTCGTAGAATTAGGTGTACCGCCGTCGAAAGAAAAGCCGCGTTCTTTCGATTTAATTTCGAAAGAACGCGGCTTGAGTCTGGACGCAGGTGAAGTTTTTTCGAAAAAAGGCTACTTTTTTCGAAAAAACCCCTGAGTCTGGACACAGCCAGAGGGAAACTGAGCAGAGGGAAGCTAGGACATGCGAGGTCCAGAACTAATCAGTTGTGTGTTACGTTAAACAAGAACTTTTAACATTTATTTTTAATGTGTACACATTCTGGGGCTTTAATTCTATTGAGAGGTTCTGCAAGCCACCCAAACTTCTTTTCCATGGTTTACAATGCACCAAGACCCTCCCCTCCCTCACAATGGAATCAGAGTCCCACAGTTCACAGCTGCCTGTTTATTCAATAAGCTTTGTTAAGGCCTCCAGATGCTGCTGCTTGCTGTTTTCTTGAGCAAGGCCTGACTTTTCTGTAAGCCTTAGTATTTTATACTGCCACCACTGTAATTTCTGACCATCATCCTTATAAACTTGGTAGCAATAGCAAACTCCCTAGGGGATTCATAGAACTTCTGGCATTTCTTCCTTGTGTGATTAAAAATGCTACCAGGGTAAGATTGTGGGTGGGGGTGGGGGTGTGGGTAGGGGTAGGTTAGTATTTTTTAAAATGTATTTGTTTTTTCCCTAACCTCTAAGTGGAAGATATAGCCCCAGAATTCAATGTGATTACTTCCATGCTTAAAATCAAGCATGTGCTTAAGAAGTTTGCAGGATCAGTGCCTAGAGATGGGCAGATGTTCCCTTGAAGTGTGGAGTGGGAACAGTTCTTAATACTTTATAGTGCTGTTTGTTAAAGATATTAATCTTTCCTCTAACACATTTATTTTCAATGAATCTCTGCTGTGCCAGGCAACATAGCATGCTCTACAGCCTAGAAGGGAAGGAAAATTTTGACCACTGACTCCCTCTAGTAGGAAAACTGCTATGGACAGGTCCGGCTTTTTGGCAAAGCAAGCAAGGCAGTTGCCTTGGGCCCTGCACCTTCAGGGCTTGGACGCTCACTCGCTGTCCTGGATGGGAGCTACCTGGCCATGTGACACAGCCAACCATAGTGTGCTGCCTTGGGCCCCACAAATGCCTAGCTACAGATCTTTAATGTCCATGCAGAAATGACAGAGCCTTGGTTTTAAAAGCTTCACGAGAAAGATTCCAAAGCAATGTTTCAGGCTTGGAGTAAAACCCTAGGTATACCTGTGAGAGGCAGTCAAGTCCCAGAGTGAGAGTGTTTCAGGCCTGTTGTTCATGTTGTTAGGGTTCTAGAGTTGTCAGTGCTACTAGTGCTGCTGTTTATGAAGCTCTGGTGTTAGCTGCACTACCATAGAGTGTTGTTCATAAAGGAAGAACACAGGCTTGGTTCAGTGCTGAATGTGCTTGGCCAAGTTTATTGTCATCAAAGCAAAGTACTAATGCCATATACGAGCAACAGGTACGCTAAAACATGTATGCCTGTGACAAGGTACCTGTTCAGTCAATATATCTGAATGCTGTCCCTTAGGCCAGTGCAAAGATGTCCCTCTTATTACTTCTCTTTTTATATATCAGTACACACAAGTTATGTATTACACTCTAGGTGTTAGTTACCATCCTTACCCCTTGTATCTGCTAATTAGCACAAAATATCCTCATCCATTATCCAGTCATCCTATCCTTATTTTATAAAGGGGTTGGTGTGTCCCTGTACCACCTCTTGGAAGTTTGTTTACATAGTTACGTGGGTGTTTCTATACCATCCACTTTGTTCAGGAATATGTTTGCTTGGCTAGCCTGGCCTACTCTGGCTCACAGTTTGGTTCATATTGATAATTATATGTAGGGTTTCTGTAAGGCTACACCTAAGATCTCATCTGGTGTAGTATTATTGTCCCATTGTTTGTTTCAGCATTATGTTATGAGAAAGGAAAGAAACAAATTAATGATGACACTTGGTAATACAATCTATGTTGTGAGAGGAAATGAGAGTCTTGCCCACTTCTGATGTAAATAAAAACTGTATAGATCTTTTTCAGGAAGGGAAAGGGAATAAACCCCATTCTGCTGGCCAGTTGTCCTTTTAATAAGTTCCAGTGCCCAAATTTGTGTGTGAACTTTTGCTGAGTGTCTAATAGTTGCTGCATTTTTCTACGCAGTTACAGTGCTATCAGTACTTAACTCATTGCTTTGGGACATTATGGCTGAGTCTAGACTGGCATGATTTTCCGGAAATGCTTTTAATGGAAAAGTTTTCCGTTAAAAGCATTTTCGGAACAGAGCGTCTAGATTGGCACGGACGCTTTTCCACAAAAGCATTTTTTGCGGAAAAGCGTCCGTGCCAATCTAGACACGCTTTTCCACAAAAAAGCCCCAATCGCCATTTTCGCGATCGGGGCTTTTTTGCTTAAAACAAATCTGAGCTGTCTACACTGGCTCTTTTGTGCAAAAGTTTTGCGCAAAACGACTTTTGCCTGAACGGGAGCAGTCTAGTATTTCCGCAAGAACACTGACGATCTTACATGAGATCGTCAGTGCTTTTGCGGAAATTCAAGCGGCCAGCGTAGACAGCTGGTAAGTTTTTCCAGAAAAGCGGCTGATTTTCTGGAAAAACTGGCCAGTCTAGACACAGCCTATGTGCATGAAAGGCACAAGCACAATATATTCTATTCTTTCTATCCCCTGAAGTGGTGCTATTCACTTTTTAAAAACATTGTTCATTGCCGAATTGGTTGGGCATCATTTTATTGTTTATGCCTCTGCCAGTGTCGATAAAACATTGTGCTGGATATTTACATCTAAGAATCAAAAGGAAGAAGCAGGTAACCAACCTGATCTGGTAGGAAAAGGAGCACAACGGTCACAATATAAAAACTTATTTTGTTGTTGTATATATTTCATTATAAACATATTTATTTGATTTTCTAGGGGAGAGAGTATCTATTCCATTTAGATACACTTGGGGTACGTCTAAACTACATGGCTCCGTCGACGGAGCCATGTAGATTTGTTGTTTTGGCAAAGGCAAATGAAGCCGCGATTTAAATGATTGCGGCTTCTTTTAAATTTACATGGCTGCCGCGCTGAGCCGACAAACAGCTGATCAGCTGTTTGTCCGCTCAGCGCGCGAGTCTGGACGCTCCCCTGCCGACATCAAAGCCCTTTGTCGGCAGCCCCGGTAAACCTCATTCCACGAGGAATAACGGGGCTGCCGACAAAGGGCTTTGATGTCGGCAGGGGAGCGTCCAGACTAGCGCGCTGAGTGGACAAACAGCTGATCAGCTGTTTGTCAGCTCAGCGTGGCAGCCATGTAAATGTAAATGAAGCCGCGATCATTTAAATCGCGGCTTCATTTGCCTTTGCCTATGTGTCTAATCTACATGGCCGTGTCCAGACTCAGGGGTTTTTTCGGGAAAAGTAGCCTTTTCCCGAAAAAACTTCCCCTGCGTCCAGACTCAAGCCGCGTTCTTTCGAAATTATTTCGAAAGAACGCGGCTTTTCTTTCGATGGCGGTAAACCTCGTTTCACGAGGAAGAACGCCTTCTTTCGAAAGTTCCTCTTTCGAAAGAAGGCGTTCTACAATGTAAAGAGGCCGTCTTCGAAAGAGAGCATCCAGACTCGCTGGGTGCTCTCTTTCGAAAAAGCGGATTTCCTCTATCGAAAGATCCGCTTGCAGTCTAGACGCGATCTTTCGAAAGAGGCTCTTTCGAAAGAAGCCTGCAGTCTAGACATAGCCCATGCCTCTGATGACAGAGGCATGTAGTCTAGACACAGCCTTGGGGATTTTCATTCTCCTCCCAAATAATAAAACCAGCGTATGACTATTACAAAAGCCATAAAAAAATATTGGCTTCTATTTTTTATAATCAGGGGTGTTTCTTCTCACACATGTACCTGCAAATTCCCAGAAAGTCCCTTTAAGTCAATGGGGTTGCAGCAGTGTAACAGTTATGCAACTGAGAACAGAATCCACATCGCTATTATGTTTATTATGTTTACGTGTTCACAGTGTTGTATGCATAGTCCTAGCTAGTGTTTGTTCATGCATCATGACTAAATATGACTCTATTTCTGACTAGCATTCAGGATTTAATTGGCATGGTAAAGGCTTGCCTGTAAGAATGGGGACCTACTGCCATTCACAATTCTCTTGCTTCAGGGATTTTTAATTTAAAATATTACAGCTGGTGCACATTTGTACACTTAACTTATGCTCCTCATCTGTTTATGTGCTTCTAGAATAATATGGATGCCAGTTAAACACACTGTAAAAAAGTTCATCATGTTCCATGTTTTTCTTCCTAGAAAGATGCCACTGAATCAGAGCATGTATAAATTAAGAATAGGCAACAGTACACTTCATTTCTTTGATTTCAGAAAGTTCATTGTCAAGAATGTATTTTGAGTCCGTAAAGTACATACTGAAGCATCTACTTTCCCTACTTCGATTGTACACTACTTAATATAGGGAATATATTTTTTTCAATACGTGTAGATAGAAAAAAATGAATGAGTGCGTTCAGCATTTAACCAGAGTACATAGTCTAGAATCTATATATAAGATAGAATCTTCATCAACCACTAAAATAATCTCACATCAAAGAGAACAACTATAAACTTAAAAGAAAGGAATTTTGTAAGTACCTCACCATATTTAGGTTTTTCAAGACAAACTTGAATTTCTGATTCCTGGCTACTGCTCTAACAACTGTATCTATTAACCTTTTTTCTATTATCAGTTGAATTTTTTAAATCTTCGTCAGTGGAAAGGAAAATTAGCCACTGTAATCTTTGTCTAAATCTTGACGTAACTTTTCAAAAGTGTGAAAATATTGAAGGCTGGACTTTTCTCTCAAACCAAATGATTATGTATAGATACAAGTTAAAAAACATAATACAAAGGTAAGCACAAAATTAAATTATATTGAAATAGCTCCCAGAACCTCTCGTTTTAATGGCTTGCTTTTTGCATCTTCTTTCAATAATGATGTGATTATGTTTAGAATCCTGTGACTTATAGGAATGTTCTAATCTTTATGATGTTTCAAGCATTTATTGTGTAGATACTATATTTCTGGTTTCATGTGCCTTGTGAAAGGGAGTAAACAATGTACATAGTGCCATTCCAATCATTTGCCACTCAGAAGAACATGGAAATGCAGCTGCCCTTATGAGCATTTTGGAATGAAATGTGGAATCCATCCCTTGTTTAGATGCATCTAAAAATGAGTCCCTGTCATTAGCGCAGGGTTTTCACATGCCAGGTGTGATAGTGAAGCCCTGCCAATGGTGTAGTTTGCTGCTTCCAGCACGGCTACTGGAAAAACAGCTGCTACCTTTTCCTTATAGAAATGGACTAGAAGACGTACCAAGTATTGCCTGGGTCCTTCAGGGTGGTGTGAGGGGTGCAGGAGTCAGGTCAAGGCCTTGGAATGGGGGGGGGGGGGCTCAGGTCAGGATGCTGGGGGCATGGGCAGTGCAGGAATCAGGGTAGGGATGAAGAGAGGTTCAGAGTGGAAGGTGTGGGTGGCTACTGGCTTCTCCCTGGGGATGGCCCAGGGTGGCAGGGAGAGTGCACCCTGCCTTCTAGCTTGTCCTGGGGGAGGGGTCTGTTTGTGCACCTTGCCCTCTAGCTTCTCCCAGGGCTGCTCAGGTGGTGTTCCCTGGGCCAGGCCCCAGTGAGGGATAGGAGCCTGGGCAGGCCAGCAGGAAGGAGAGCATGCTGGGTGGCCCAGCAATGCTGGAGGGTGGGGTCTGGCTGTGGCTCTTCAGGAAAACCACGGGACTCTCTCCCTCCCATTTAGTGGAGCCTTCTTCCCCTATATCTGGTGGAGCTTTTTCTCCCTCCTGGTCTGGCAGGGGCCTTTTCTTTCCCCCCTTCCCCATCTTGCAAGGACCTATTCCCCCAACCCATCTGGCCAGATTTGCTGCCCCCTTTGCTCCAGCACCACGGCCAAAGGTCTGGGAGAGGAATTTGGGGCCAGGGGGCCTCTTATCCAGTCCAGTGCCTGGCACGATGGTGAGCCCCAGCCCCAGCTGACCTCTCCCTTCCTGGTATAGCTGCCCCCAGAGGTGACTCTGCTGTATAACTTCCCTCTTCTTGGCCCCCTCCTTTCCCATGTTATTGAAAACGACCAGATTCCAGGAACTTCCAGCTTCCCTGCACAACCAAACCCTGACCATGCTATAAGTTAGGAGAAGAGGAAGCTACAATCCAAATTTCGTTGTCCTGGCTGTTACAGTTTAGGAGTTCTTCTTGAACAAATGGACTTACAGACAAATGGATGGACAGACAGAAAGACAGATGCATGTTTCTAAAATATATAGATAAATAAGAGGTCACTGTCGGAAGACAGGATACCATGATAGATGGACCATTGGTCTGGCCTAGTATGGCCATTCTTATGACTAAGTGGATGAGGTGTATTTTTTTCTATTGAAACAACATCTTTTCATGGAAGACACACTGCAGTTTCTAAGAGGTTCTGTTGTGGTAAAATGTGGGATAGGAGGGAGACAGAAAAAAAATTCTTTTCCATAAGAAAATTCTTTTCCAGATAATTTTTGGAGTTGGGGCAGAGGGGTGTTTTTCAAACATGTTAGACATTTATTAGCTAAGGCTACAAAATATAAAGCTGTCAAACTAGGTTCAGTGTTAATCTGGAGGTCATAATTTTAGCACCAGCTGCTTTTGCAGCAGGCTAGCGGTAAGGGTATTTTGGCTTCTCAGCTGGGAATTATCTCTGACTAATGGGTCCCCACATCTTAATTTAGTCCTCTGATTATTAAGGTGTATGATAAACTATTCAAGCTCATTCTTATTTATTATATTGTCACATTCTGTGTAGACTAGTTACTAAGGTGCGTGAGCGCATATCTATGCACACTGTCTTCTGAGATTCTAATTCCTTTAAAAATCGTGATCATTGCTTTATGTTAGACTGATGTATTCAAAGCTGAAAGAATAGTAAGACTAGATAATGGTAAGAGCACAGTGTTGTCTGACAATTTACAAGCCAGGAGAGCTTGGGATGGGAACATTACCAATTTTCTGATTACTCCTAGTTCAGGGAAAATTCGAAGCAGAACTATAGCTAATGAGCTGAACTATTTGATGAGGAAAAGTCTGTCTAATCATGTCCTAAAGTTGTGAACATGGTAGTATACTCCATATCCATGTTGCATTCTCCCTTTTCCTTTTCTTCTACCACTTTCTGCCCACTGAATAGATTATTACTGAGTAGTGGGATTGTATTATCAGACATTACTTGCCTTTCCCCATCTTCTATTCTCATTCTTTCTTCCTTGCCCATTTTTTTCCTTTGCTTTGAGAGTTTGTGTATGGGTTTGTGAAAGTGCTTTGGTGAATCACAGAGATGGAAAGGGCTATTCTGGATCTAATTATTATATAAGGGCAAAATATTATAATGCCCATCACAGTTGCTTTTCTGGTTCAGTTTATATAATATGTAAAAATGACAAGGAAGACAGTTCTGATTGAATGAGGAAGACAAGGTAAGGCATGTGAAATGTATACTCATGCTTACAATTGCTATTAGAAAAATACTTAAATGGGTATACAGCAGTATATAGTGTACACATAGGCATAGGTTTATAACAATGCAGAGTAGGAGAGAATACTAACACTGTTAAAAATCAATTTGATTATATATTAAAAGAAATAAAGAAGAAAAATGGAAGTTTTGTAACACCATGTTCCTATAACTATTACCCGGGCCCACCTTCCTCCCTTTCCTGCATTTATTTATTTGTTACATCCACATGTCAGATCTTATCTTAACCCTCCTAAATTAAAAAACCCCTGCCTTTTACTATATTTTTGAGCAGGGCACAGCACAATGGGGCTCAGATTGAGGCTACCTTAATACAAACAGAGCTGAACAAATAATTGGCTTTTTTTTTTTGGTTTGCTACCCAAACTGCTGCTCTCATCCCTAAAATATTTGGTTTATTTTGAGTCAAAACTGAATAATTATATGTTTTCTTTCCAAAATAAAAAAAAGTCCAGGTAGATTTGATATTTTTTTAAATTACATGTTGACTTATAAATGTCAGAATGAACTTTTTTTTTATTTTTTTCCAGACATTTTCCCCATGTATATTTTCTGATTATCACTGCATTTTTGGGCTAGTTTACTGTTCACCAAAATAATTCACCCATCTCTAAATACAAGTAGTTATTTATAAGTTGATTGCTACCTGTATTTTTTCAGAATTCGTGATATGGAAATCCCATTCATACACATATTGGAGAAAAAAAAAAGGAAGGGGCGGGGGGGAAATCTTACTGCAGCTGCCTGTATAGTCTAGTGAGAAATCCACACAAATGTACCCTTTATTTCAAGAGACTATTCTTGCCTTAAGAACCAAAATATCACAAGCAAGCTAAGTTGTGAATAGTGGAATATTTAAAAGTGTCGACACCCATCTTTCACTTGAAAGTGGCATTCAGCTGAATTATTATAATGGGGCCTCCAGTTTTTATGACAAATATAGTCATTAGACTCAGAAAGTCAAAGATTAGTATTATATGAAGCTGAGTGAGCGAAGAATTTGATGTTTGTTTGCCACTATAATCACTTTCTTAGCTGTGAAGTACCAGTGAAAAATCTCACAAATATAAGTTGGACCTCTTTTTCGGGGTTTGTTGTGTGCAGACTTGTTTATAATTGAAGAAAAATCTAATATATGTGCAACATCACTGTTAGGGTGCATCTAGACTACATGGCTCCATCAACAGAGCCATGTAAAGTAGTTTACTCGGCATAGTCAATGAAGCGGGGATTTAAATAATCCCCACTTCATTAAAATAAAAATGGCTACCACGCTGTGCCGACAATCAGCTGATCCAGCACAGTGCGGCAGTCTAGATGCAGCACGGTCAACAAGGGAAGCTTTTGTCGACCGCTCCGGTAAACCTGGTTTCACGAGGCATAATCAGTTAATCAAGTAGTTAATTAAGTAGTCGATAAGGGGAGAAACTGCAGAGCCACAGCGAGGTTAGCTCCTGGCCCCAGGAGCTAACTTTGCTGCTGCTTTGCCTTGTAAATGTATTAAGATCCCACCTGGTCTGAGATGCTGTGCCTCTGCTTTTTAAACGTATTGAGACACCAGGTTCTTAACACATTTAAAAAGCAGAGGTGCAGTATCTTGGACCAGCTGGGAGCTGGGAATTAGCTTGCACCCAGTCTCCCCGCTTCACCTCTGCCTCTGCGCCCAGTACCCTGCTACACCTCTCTCTCTCTGATAGAGATAGCAAGTGTGTGTGTGGGGGGAGGGGAAGGGGGGGGCGGGAAAGAGCAACTGGTTGAGTCATTACTTGACTAGTCACTTACATCCCTAATTTGGACTCAGAAAGGATTGCGTCCCATTAACCACAAATATCAAATATATGAAGACACATAAGAAAAAACAGGAATATGAAAATCTCCTCTGCAGAGAGAAACATATAATTTAAAGTTTAAACTCACCCTCAAACCAAGCAAAATCACTTTACGGGAAAAGAATTAATTACGACTTTCAAAACCTCTAAACTATGCAAAGACTGTAAACAGCATTTCATAACATAGAATCACTCCTCACAGAAGCTACTCCATCTCCAGTAGTGCAGATGAAAACTCAGATGTGACTGAAAAATTGGTGAAGGCCCGAGGTCCCACAATAATTTAAATCTTTTTTTGCAGGTATATAGAGTGTCTTTTGTTATTGCTGTTGAAACTTCAAGGTGTATAATAAATGGAAGTGACTTGGTAAGAAAGGGCAAAATTTGAGGCCCCTTTGTCTCCTGAGGTCCAGTCAAATGGCCCTCCTGCCCCATCTTCCCAGATAGGGCCTGTATTTTGGACCCTTGCCACCAGCCCCGCTAGCCCAGCCCACTGGCCTCCTGGCTGGCTCCCTACCTTCTGCTCACCTCTGTGCCCTACCAACTCTGCTGGGCATCCATTGCTGCGGTGGCTTTGGGACCCACTGGGCAGCCATCGCCGTCATGGTTCTGGGACCTGCTGGGCAGCCACACGTGCTGCCCTGAAGCTCTGGGACCCATGGGACAGCCATGGCTCTCTGAATTACCATGGCTCACAGCACCACTGGGCAGCCATGCACTGGGTCAGCGAATGCCACTGTGGGCAGTCCACTGCCCTGCCAACTGTGCAGGGATCCTTGCCGCTGGCCTTCCATCAGGACCATGGATGTTGCCAGACCAGAGAATTCCAGTTAAGATAATTTCAACCTATATAATCCTGTATAGGAACTAATTGTCTGCAGCAAATTCCACAAGAGGGTGATTCTTAGTGCTTTCTTCAGTGATAGAATATTGGTTTGGTTTAGACTCTGCCACAGAGGCAGCTTAGTGCTGTTATGAAGGTGATTACACTGCACCAGCCTGAATGTGTATATTAGGTCAGGAGTATAGACTAAAGGTCTGGCCTTACAATTTATGGGGCCCTATGCAACTGAGGGCCTTTGCACCATGCAGCTTCTGCCAAGGGTCTGGGGCTTCCCTCCCCCGACCCAGTTTCCTTTCTTAACCCCCCATGCTGTTTTCCTCCCCTCTTAGTACCTTCTAGCAAGGCTCAGGGGCTTTCCTGGGGCTGAAGTGGACCTGCAGTCTGGCAGCACTGAGCCATCACTAGCCAGCTGCTGCTGACCAAGAGAAGCACATGGGGGAAGAGGCAAGGAGAAGCCCTGCAGTGGATTGGAGAGAACAGCCCCAGGGAGGGGCCAGAGAGGAACTAGCACAAACATATCCTTAGGCATACAAGAACACATGGCAGTATAGGGGCACCCTAAAACTTGGTGTATCAATCATCCATCAATCTTCTGTCATTCAATTTAGCAGGTGTGGTAAAGATGTGCTAAATTGAACACTGAGGGTACTCCTATCAGTGCTGATACTTCTTGTAAGGAATAGCAATAAGGGAAGTCAACAGGAGCATTTCTTCCACTGACGTCCCCATGAGGACGCTCTCACTCTCAGACCAATCCTGGCCTACAGACAACCCCCTGACCTCAAACAAATTCTTTCCAATAACCACGCAGCATACCTCTATCATACACTTCCAGGAACCCACCCCTGCAATGAAGCTCGATGCCAACTCTGTCCACATATCTATACAGACGATATCATCACAGGACCTAGCCACATAAACCACCACATCAGGGGCTCATACAAACTACACATCCACTAATGTGATCTATGCCATCAAGTGCCAGCAGTGCCCCTCTGCCATGTATATTGGCCAAACTGGATAGTCTCTATGAGAAAGTATTAATGGTCACAAATCAGATATTTGAAAAGAAAACACACACAAACTTGTGGGGACAATTTTAACTTGCCAGGGCACTCATTAATGGATCTCAAAGTCACAGTATTATTTCAAACCAGTTTAGCCAGCTTGACAAAGAAACTACAGAACTTAATTTCATTTACAAGTTTGATTCCTACAACAGAAGTCTAAACAATGACATTGTCCAGATGGCCCACTACGTTACACATCCTAATGACAAAAAACAAACAAACAAACGAACGAACGGTACATAAAATGGGTACTAAAATATTCTTATCAGTTTCATTTAGCATGGACGCTCTAATTGACAATTTCTTTCCCCTTTTTTCCCTCCTCTTCCACCCATATACCCTCTCTGTGCTATTTATTTGAAAACTGGATCCCCCTTAAATTCTATTCATCTGAAGAAGTGGGTTATGCCGGTTTTTGTTAGTCTCTAAGGTACTGCAAGACCATTTGTTGTTTTTTAAGTTCTCACTTCCATGTGTTTTCTCTCTCAAGTGTATTGCATATATTTTTTATTTTTATTTTTTTGTGAACAAAAGAAAGAAAGAAAGAAAGATAAAGTCCAAAAGTCCAAAGGGAGATTTTGTGATTAGTATCCATTCCACCCATAGGAAGAGGGAAAAGGTGTGTGAAGTGAGACATAAAATATTCACCATATATCCCTCCTCACCATCTGGTTTCAAATTGTTGACATTTTTGTATTTTGAGGTATTATTAGTGTACGTACAACGTACTTCAGGTAGCACATGACCAGGATTCATTTCTGGTCCACTGGTATCGTTTTCCAGTGCTTCATTGTTTCTCTCTCCTGAATTAATTAAGCTCACCCTAGGTTGCAAACCTGGCAAATGCTGAGTACGTTTCAATTTTTCTAAAATGAGCTTTCCTGCCAAGTTGGTTTCCTCCAGGTTCACTTGGATCCAGCTTTGTTTACTTTCAAATGGCAAAGGTTTTTAACAAGTGGTAACCTCAAACAATGTGCTCAGAAGAAAGCATCTAAAATTCCTATTTCAGTTAGAAATATCTGAGGAAAGGTGTGTGGAGGATACACATAGGAGATACTAGAGGATGCACTGTAAGATATTGATTGGGATGTAGAACAGATGCTATTCCTGGCAGCTTACAAAAGAGCACTTCTACACTGATTTTCAAAGGAAGCTCAGCTAGTATTATTTCCTGCCCCATAGATGGAGAAATGTAGATATTTTTCACAATAATAAAGATGTTGCTTTTCATGTCAATGAGTATTTCTCTGGTTTTAGCATTGTGCAGATCAATTTGTAGAAGGAAAATCTCTTAGCCTACGGCTAGACTGGCATGATTTTCCGGAAATGCTTTTAACGGAAAAGTTTTCCGTTAAAAGCATTTTCAGAAAAGAGCGTCTAGATTGGCACGAACGCTTTTCCGCAAAAGCACTTTTTGCGGAAAACCGGCCGTGGTCAACCTAGACACGCTTTTCTGCCAAAAAGCTCCAATCGCCATTTTCGCGATTGGGGCTTTTTTGCGGAAAACAAATCTCAGCTGTCTACACTGGTCCTTTTGTGCAAAAGTTTTGCACTAAAGGGACTTTTGCCCGAATGGGAGCAGCATAGTATTTCCGCAAAAAACACTGATTTCTTACAGTAGGAAGTCAGTGCTTTTGCGGAAATGCAAGCAGCCAGTGTAGACAGCTGGAAAGTTTTTCCGGAATAGTGGCTGATTTTCCGGAAAAAAATGGCCAGTCTAGACACAGCCTTAGTGTTTCTGTGGATTATTGGGCAGGACTCTGTGGACTACTTGTGGTCCACACCTCAGTCTGAGAACCACTACTGCATTTTTTTTTTACTCCTTGTGCGTGCTGTAAAGAATCTAAATGAGAGACCACATAAGGGATTCTCAATCAAGACACGAGGTTAGCTAACAAATGATTCTCAATAACAGAGCTTTTACTCATGGAAAAACTATAAGACTATCCACAGGGAAAACCTTTGCTTCTGTAGCTTTATATTTAGATTACAGTAGCTAGAAGTTAATTAGCCTTGCTAGCCTTTATCTTTCTAGCTAATTAGTAAGAAAACTGGATTAAAGAAAGCTGGAGTCATTTCAAGAGGAAAAAAAAACCTTAACATTTTATACATAACAGCCCCTTTGGAGGATATTATCTCCATAATGACCATAAGATGCTCTGCGTCCTGACAGGATGTAGTTCTGCAGTCTCTGGACTCATTTAGGCACCATCTACGGCATTAATGATTTTAGGTCTAGCTGCTTTGCAATAGCCAAATGAAACCACATGACACATTGTTTAATTATACAGTGATCAGCAGCTTTTACATGTTAATTAAGCACTCACTGTAATGAAGCCATCTACTTTTGTATGTGGCTTACTGGGCTGAAAGGTCTTCTTTATTAATTTGTTGTTTGGAAACTTTATCTTGACATAGCAATGAAGATGCACTTGTCTTTACCTCATTTTTTTAATATGTTCTCTAGTCTTTTTTCATTTGTCTAATTAGGGCTAATCATTTAAAAGTTACAGGGCGGTCTAAAACTCCCACTTTTTACTATACCTATATCTGTTTCATTAACAGATTTTAAGTATTCCTAATATGTGTTGATATATTGTTATCTCTTGCATCCAGCCATCTTTCCAGATCACAGAAATGACACCCTTCATTCACTAGGAGTTGGTAGTGAAAGAAGTTCCATATTCAAAGGGTTTAAAGCCCTGTGTTTTTATAACCATTTGCAATATTCTTTATTGTGCATTGGCATTGAAAACCGCATGATTTATTTTGCGTTTAAGATTTAATGATTAATTCATGAATACATCCACAAAAATGCCAAGGTCTCCAAAATAATGAAAACCTATCCTTTTGTTGTTAGCTTTGATCTGAAATGAAAAACAATCTGTCTTGTTTGTTTTTTAAAAAAGTAATAGTCTTTTCCTTCCACCAGGGTCTTGATAGCACTTTGACAAGTAAATGAATTAATTTACATTTATCAAATCAAGTAGATAGGGCTTCCGTCTTCTCCTTTATTCTGTAAATTCTTGTAAGCAGGGGAACATTTCTCTTCCAGTTTTACAAAGTCCACACACTATGTAGAGTCCCTCTCCTTATTGTTTCATTTTATTAAGAAAGTAAGTTCAGCCCAAACCTTCTCTTCAGCTTTGGCCGCTGGTCAGGATCCTCCTACTTCAGGACTTCTATACCCACGCCTATAGCCCAACAGTGGACAAAATCAGGCCCGGGAGTCAGATCAGGCCTGCCAAGAATTTCTCTCCAGCCCACCCAGCAGATTGACAGATGTGCACAGTTACAGCCAGCAGTGTGTTCAGCTGCCCGTCTCCCCACTTTGTTCTGTCCTGCAGCTAAGCTGCTCCCAGGATGCTCCTGCTGTGTCTGTGTGTGTGTGTGCGCGTATGCATACTGGTGGGTGGGTGGGTGTGGGCAGTTGGAGGAATGAAGGGAGTGCTGAAGTCAGGATGTTCCCCTGACCCTGGACTCCATCTCTGCAGAGCAGGGATCAGGGAGAGGGAGACACACAGTGGAGCTGCTCCAGTCTGAAGCATGGATGGTGAGTGCAGAGCAGAGGAGAAGGGAGATTACAGAGATGGACAGATTTCCCTTAGAGACAGAGCATGGCTTCTCTGAGAAAATTACCCAGCAGCAGCTAGCACGTACACTCTGTGTCACTGTCTCTGTCACACACACAGTTACTATCACATACACATGGCTGCAAACACTCAATTTGTGTCACAAAGTCTGTCTCTCAGGGTATGTCTACACTACCCGGCTAGTTCGAACTAGCGGGGTAATGTATGCATACCGCACTTGCTAATGAAGCCCGGGATTTGAATTTCCCGGGCTTCATTAGCATAAGCGGGGAGCTGCCATTTTTAAATCCCCGCTGCTTCGAACCCCGTGTAGCGCGGCTACACGGGGCTCGAACTAGGTAGTTCGGACTAGGGTGCCTATTCCGAACTACCGGTATACCTCGTTTCACGAGGAGTAACGGTAGTTCGGACTAGGACCCTAGTCCGAACTATCTAGTTCGAGCCCCGTGTAGCCGCGCTACACGGGGTTCGAAGCAGCGGGGATTTAAAAATGGCGGCTCCCCGCTTATGCTAATGAAGCCCGGGAAATTCAAATCCCGGGCTTCATTAGCAAGTGCGGTATGCATACATTACCCTGCTAGTTCGAACTAGCGGGGTAGTGTATACATACCCTCAGTAACTTTCTTTGTCTCTCTCAGTAGCCCCCAGTGTCACACCTTCTGCCTGAGGCTCCACCCCTCATGGGGAGCCCAGAACTGGCTTACAATCACATACCAAAATTTATGAAGTGCTCCCACCCTGCAAAAATTCTGCCCGCCCCTACTCTAGCCTCTCTCCTTAGAGAGCCACTCCAATTTCCCTTCTATCCAACTGGGGTGAAAAGTTTGCTTCAGTGGACCAACAGAACTCACTTAATCCTTTCCAACCAGGCTCAGGCTGATCTGTCCTAGACCAACACTGCCCTCTTGTTAGATCTCTACTGAGATCAGTATTGATTAAACTGAGGGTCATTTGCTTTCATTTGTCCTTTCCCAACCAATCATCCTGTGGCTGCCCGCTCAAGGCCTTTGGTGGGGATGGGCAAAATCCATCTACTTGAGGCCTTATACAGAAATCGATCCAGAAGAACAGGGATACTTTGTGTAAGGCTTTCCCTGTGGATATAGGGAAAACAGTTTAAAGGAACCAGTAGCTTTATAATTTATTACTAGTGTAACCTTTTGCAACAGGAAGGGTTTTGTACTGTTTGGTTTTGCAGCATCTTGACTGGGACCTCTAGGAACTGTTTCAATACAGATAATGAACAATAATTTAACAGCAAAAATATCCCAGCTCTTCAAGACACATGCTCACTATCAACTCATTCAATCTGGCCTCAGTCCTGCAAACACTTTTGCAGGTTGCATTTCTATTGTTTCTAGTGGGACCAATCATAAGCTAAAGTTACTTGAGTAGGTGTGTAACAGGTTCAATCCCATCTGTGAGTGCCCCTTAGTGGCTAAAAGGGGTCTCACAATAATTACCTCACCTGTTTGTGGGTGAGACACAGTCCAATCTGTGGCCAAGGTGCAGAGTTCCCCTTGCCCGGGGTTCCTCCAAGTCACCACAGGCTAGCCTTTCACCAAAAGATCTAGCTCCACTTAGTTACAAAGGTCCAGCTCCCACTGAGAGCTGGCCCAGATGCTGATGTTCCCAGTTAGCCCAGAGGTCTACCTGGGTTGAGCTCCAGGATGGAACTACCTGGCCTTCACTTAGCAGCTCCTTATATAGCAGCCTGCTGTATCCTGATTGGCTGCAGTACCGGTTACACCTTTTACCCTGCTAGGAGGATCTCTCCACTGCTCCTGCTGCTGGCCAGGGTTCTGAAAGGCCTCCAGCAGGGAGGTCAGGCTCTGTCTGCCCCATCACAAGGTGTTTGCAAGATCAGAGCCTTTGTGTGTATGTTACATTCGTCCTCTGCATTCCTAGTCTGTTTTTAATCCAGTTAACATGGACAGTGTTTGCATCAGTGACCTGGCTTTTTTGTTTGTAAAGCATCTCTCATACCTTGGGTGCTATGGAAACAAAACACTATTGATACAAATGTAATACAGGCTGGCACGTGATAGTGCTGTTTGTGCTGACCTTCACATTCTGTGCTCGATGAGCAAACAATACTTTGTTACCTATAAAAAGGTGTTTTGGTATAGGTATGGTACTACATATAATTTTTATGTTTAAATAATTTCCACAGTGGGATGGCCTGATGAGATATAATAGCCTTTTTTTTGGTATGGATAATATCCTATATTAACACAATCACATGGGTTTAATGAAATGGAAATTCATATAATAAGACATAATAAAAGATCTATCATATAATAAATATTTGTGTATAGGTCTTAGTTCAATTTAAGTTAGTACAAAAACTCTCACTAACTACAGTGTGGAAGGCTCAGGCTGTATATATAGGTAAGAATCCTGCACAGGAAAAAAGTTAAAATTAAATGAATAACATCAGACTAGACCTGCCTGAGGGAATATTCACATGAACCTTCCTTCTTATATGGAAGGAATCTCAATCTCCAGGTCAATGTCCTGTCTACAAGATCACACGAAGAGCCCTACACAGGGCTTGGGTTTCTATAAGAACTTTAAACAGGACTGTGTAGCACTTTAAAGACTAACGAGGTGGTTTATTAGGTGATGAGCTTTTGTGGGCCAGACCCACTTCCTCAGATCAAATAGTGGAAGAAAATTGTCACAACCATATATACCAAAGGATACAATTAAAAAAAAAAATGAACACATATGAAAAGGACAAATCAAATTTCAGAACAGAAGGAGGGTGGGGGGGAGGTAAATGTCTGTGAGCTAACGTTATTAGAGGTGATAATTGGGGAAGCTATCTTTGTAATGGGTAAGATAATTAGAGTCTTTATTCAAACTTAAGTGTAAAGTGTCGAATTTAAGCATGAATGCGAGTTCAGAGGATTCTCTTTCAAGTGTAGTCTTAAAAGGCCTTTGAAGCAGGATGCAGGTAATCAAGTCATTGAGACAATGTCCTTTCTGGTTGAAATGACATGAAACTGTTTTTTCTTTGTGATCCTAATATCTGTTTTGTGGGCATTGATCCTTTGGTGAAGTGTCTGAGACGTTTGTCCAATGTACATAGCGGACGGACACTTTCGGCACATGATTGCATAAATTATATTTCTGGATGCACAGGAATATGTGTTCTTGATCTTATAACTCACTTGGTTAGGTCCAATGATGGTATCAGCAGAGTGAATATGTGGACAAAGCTGGCAATGGGGTTTGTTGCAAGGGAAGGTACCAGGGTTGGTATTAGTGTGGTATGTCCTGTGGTTGTTGGTAAGAATCATCTTGAGGTTAGGTGGTTGTCTATAGGAGACTATGGGTCTGTCTCCCAGAGCCTCTTGGAGTTTAGTATCCTGTTCCAGTATAGGCTGTAGTTTATTGATAATGTGTTGGACAGGTTTAAGTTGTTAAGTTTTTGTGCCAGAAAAGTTCTAAAGCACATGAATGCCTGACAGCAGGAAGGGGAGAGGCAGAGATGGGGCCTGAAGATGTATGTGCTGTGTTCATGATCACCCACTAACAATAATCAGGAAATCTACTGAAAAAATAATACAGGTTAAGGTAGTGCTAATTCTTCAGCAGAACCCCTCTACACTGTGTAACTGCCACTTCAGTGAAAAGCAGTTGGAGGGCTGCAGGAGATTGTGGAATCTTTGCTCTGTGTCCAGTCTGCTGGAAGGAAAATTGTCCCACCGTGGATCAGTCTGGGGGAACCTTAACTTTTGAAAGAAGTGGCAGCATGGAAGACTGAGAATGATGAAGAGAAGGAGAAAGAGGGAATATTGCCTTTGGTACAAAAGGCATTGTTGTCCAGGGAGTTTAACAGAGCCTATTCTATTCCAAAGCCAAAAGAAAGTCTGCAGCCCTTATAGGATATTACACAAAGAAATCTCTGAGCCTCCCACCAGAGCTTAAAGATATTTCATCATACCTTACTATAGTGCATGTTAGCATGCTATGCTTTGCAATATTCCCTTTATGACAGTATTGCCTAAAACATCTATTTATATGTTCAAAACTGCACTACAAAGAGAGCTGAAAATTAACCTCCCATTATAAGCAATCAATGGTGATTTAAAATAGAACTATAAGAAATTATTTGCCCTTAAAAACATCAGGCTTGAGGCTTAGACTTTAAGATAGAATGGCCATGAATATGACAGACCACTTCTTCTTATGAGAGAGCTGGGATCTCTGAAAAGAGAGCAGCAACATCTGGGTAGTAGAATGGCAGATGTTGTAATTCAACAGCACTGTCTACAGTGAGCACTATCTGGCTCTCAAGGTAGCTGATTTAGTCATTTCAGTTAGGCAGTAATTTTTTCTGATGGCCACAGGAACTGAAGTAATGAAACAGGAATTTTTGATGATTCACATTATGAACACTAGTGCTACAGTTACAACTGTGCAGCTTTCTAATTTCTCTGGGATCAAATGTCTTGCGAGTAAGCATTATCATTCAGCCAAAAGAATTTTATTGTGTTCATAGAAAATGAACTCGTGTCACTTAAGACAAGAGGGCTGTATGGGTAAAAAGCTGAAGTAGTTTTAGCAGACATTGTACATGAATGTGACGAGGCCGAACATGATGCTTATTTTTGAACTCCCTTATCTGTTGTCATTTCAAACAATATAACCTTCTGTTTGGACAACTTAGGGTTCTGATTATCAGTGAGAATGTGCTAAAATGTGTCCTTATAATATGCCTTTACTGAGAACATGATGTTGTGTTATGACTAAATTTCAATACCTAACCTTCCTAAAGTAGAAGAAAATATTCTGTATCTTTTATCTTTTGCCAGATCTATTTCAATTAGTTACATCTTTGAGACAGCCATGCTGATTCCCTCTCTCAAATGAGACAATGATTTCCAAGAGATTTTTCAGATCTTTTTTGAAACTCATGAAACTTAGGTGATTTTGTGAAGTTGTAGATATAGCTGCTGGGTGGAATCTCTCTTATGTAGATATTATTGCCAGTTCAGCACAGCAGGTGCTTAAGCATTTTGACTTCAATGGGACTTAAGTGCTTTGCTAAATGAGGACTGAGGTGAAGTAAATAGATAGCTCCTTTGAAGCAAAATGTAAAGGATGCTCCAAAAATGGAACTATTTTATGTTCTTGGTCCTTTCTTCCCACTCCCCCACCTCCAACAAATCTTTCCATTATCTTCAAAGCAAGTTATTTTTACTAAAGATGAACTCTTGAAGGAAAGATTTGTATAGATCTTTTTTCTGTTTCTTATTAGTGAGATCTACCAGACTCTAAGAAAGACTTATCCATGGTTAAGGCACGCTAGATCTTTTATTTTGCAGGAACTTGAAGTGGAATGGGGCTGCAGACAGGGGCGGGGAGGGGTGAGAGGGAGGGAAAATAATAAAATCACATGGTGAAATACTGGCCCTAGTGAAATCACAGGGAATTTTGCAATTGACTTCAGTGGGGCCAAGATTTCATTTGAATGAGGTTTAAATATACAGCTATATTGCTTTGAAAGTTTGTTTTAATCATTCTAGTCTCAATGAAAGGCAATGATTTTTTTTTTAAATTCTTAACGGGAATTGAATGCGTAACTCTCATAGGCTCCTTTAAAAATCCCAGTCCTACATTGGGAAGTGGAAGAACAGGTTGTTATTATGTATTCTGCTAGTCAGAAATTAATTGCTCAGATAAATGGCAGGGATAATCATTGTCACTTCCACGATGCCCCCATGTCACTTTGTCAGAAGGAAGACTGTCTTGCATCATAAGAAATGTAAACCATCCAGAATACTCAGCTCCTGGAGACAATGGGGCACCGAGCAGTCAACCTGGAATATATCACTGTGAGGAATGCGCAACAGTAGAAAAATGCATTTTTCCATATGAAATACATTGAAGTGGAAAATTCCTGACCAGCCCTAATAATTATCAGTCTTCTCTGGTGACCTGTCAAATTTGAAGAGCCGCAATTTTAAAGTATTGCTCGGACTTTGGAAGGAAGGTTGTGGATGGTCTATCTTTGAAAATATTAATCTATTATATATTCAAGAACGTTTGTCTGTGCATCTATCTTTCTGTCCAAGAACTCCTCCTAAATGGTAAGAGCTAGGACCACCAAATTTGGTATACAGCTTCCACTAATCTTAACTTAAAGCAAGGCAAGGGTTTGGTTGTACCATAAAATGGGCTGTGCCCGGAATGGGTTTACTTCTCTTTAAACTATAAAGAAATAGGCAGAATCACCAGGCACATGAAGGGGGCTGGGCTGAGGATGTGCCCTCCCCCCCAGGGATTGCCATCAGTTTCAAGCCTTCCACTCTCAGGTGCCCTTTAGAGAGGATGGTGGTAACTGAAACCCCCCCCCCCCTCCAATTCATATGGGAACATTACTGACTCTTCCCCTTTATCAGAGAGAAAGGGTAATTGTACAATTTGCTTCATTCCTCACTCTGGCTGGGGAGCAAAGGGGGTAGATGAATCTGGACCTGCTCCAGGGGGATATGCACCCTTCCCCTTGGCTGTGCCTATTGGAGCTGCAGCAGGCATGGAGAGGCACTTCTCACCTGGCTGCAAGCTGCTGGAGTGAGAGAGGGTTGGGGTACTCCTCTCTCTCTGGGGCAGCTTGCATACTGAACCCCTCATTCCCAACCCCACCCCAGAGCAGTGATTTAAGTGGAGCATGCACATTTTAATTTTATATTCCAAAAACAAACACTAATTCAGTAAAGAAGAACACGAGCAAAGCTGGGTAAATCTTCTAGTATGTCTATATATATCAGGAGGTATAATAATGCAAACAGATATAGCCACTTCTGCCAAGTGCTTCTTTTGCATTTAGATCCTGATCCAACAATTTGTCTCTATTTAGCAATGCACTTAAGCACATATTAGGCACATACTACAATGATTTGATGAATCTGATGCCTATTTTTTAAAACTTTTTACTTATATAGAGTGAAGTTTCTAAAAGCTTTCAAAATGAGAGACCCGAGGAGCTAGAATCATTATGTTTACACAGAAAGCTGAATCCCAGACATAAATAATAGCTGCATCTCTCAGTTTTGTGAAGTTCTTTGAAGACTGACCTTCTATTCAAAGAGAAGTCTTTACAAAACTGCCCTCATGTGATATGAGGTCTTTGAAATGATGGAAAGCAGCCATTTGTATTATAGAGAGATTAGCTTTTAATTAGAATATTATCAGCATCATGTCATCTGATAGAGATTTTGATAACTGGGTCCCAAATCTTCATAGGTGGATTTTAGGTAAAATGACATATAATTTAGGTATATTTTCTATACATGTTGCAGGTAGTTTGTGTGTGTGTGTGTGTGTGTGTGTGTGTGTGTGTGTGTGTGTGAGTGACAGCATACAGACTAATTGTTAATATACATTCCTACAGTTTTTATCATATTAAATTATCAAGACATGACTAGTTTTAGAAATTAAAGAGTAATAGACCTGTTTAGACTACTATTTTTAAATTAAATTTGTTCTCACATGAGGGCTTCAAAGCATAAATTATGAGAACCTAGAACTAAATTTATAATAGGATTACTAGTGACTTCAGTGGGTTATATATGTGATGTGGTCCTAATTATCTTATTATTTTAGTTCAGGAGATTTGTTACGGTTCATTTTGAGAAAAAGGTCAAAAAACCTCTGACTTGTACAAGTGAAAAGTATGATTATTCTCAAGTATAACCAAACACTCTATTGTATACAGAGTTCAAGAGCCACTGACTATCATCTATAATAATCCTGACATATTACAGGTTGTAGAATTTGATTAATGTAATTATGAGAATTCCAACATTCAATATTTCTCTCACATATGTTTTATACTGCTCTATGTTTGATTTCATATAGAACATGTATTTGATTTTGTATGAATATCTCACCTATTTTATTTTCCATAGCATAGTGCCTATTTAGAAATTAAGCTATAGAAAGCTAAAGTGGACTAATATTATGTTCATTAACTGTAAAAATATTATTTTAATTTTTCAATCAACTCATACCTTTCACCTACAGTTTTGAAAGACAGGAGCTTCTGACACTTCCAATGATAACCACAGATATAAGCAAATTTACATGAAGTATATAGTGCTTTAATTAAATTGGTGTGCAATTTCAAGGGAAGTTTCGGTTGGATGCAAATTTACACTTGTTTAAAAAGAGCTTTTATATCTTTCATGCCATGTTTATGTAAATGAACCTCCACCTCCCTTTTTCTGTAAACACCTTTATTTTGATTGCTTGATGGCTTGGAACAAGTCAGTCTATTTAAATGCAGTTATAAAGATGAAACTAAACTAAGATGAACTCCTAACCTATTAAAAGAGACTCTGAGAAGACAACATAAAAAAATGCAGGGAAAAATACTCAGAGTTTCTTTTATTGCATTGTATTCAATTTATAAGGTGCCCAAGTTTTAGAATAACAAAAAAACCCTCAAATATAGACTATTGGTTGCAATATGCCTTTTAAATTTAGGTGACACTTTTAAAAAAATGGAGTACAGTATCAAATGTTCTTCAGAATTAGTTGCAGTGGGATGGATATAACAGTATTTTATGTCTTTAAAGTCTTGAGAGCATTAATTAATTATAACTCACCACATCCCTGGGAATTTAGAAAAACCTCTTACTAACCACTTGGGGCAATATCCTGATTTCTCTGTAATAAGTGGAAAACTCCCAATGACTTCAGTGGGCCAGGATTTCACTCTAAGGCTATGTCTAGGCTACATCACTCTTCTGAAAGAGGGATGTAAATTAGACATATTGAAATTGCAAATGAAGCCGGGATTTGAATTTCCTGTATTTCATTTGCATAATCGTGTCATGGCATTTTTTCAAAAAAAGCTATTTCGAAAGTGAAACCGTGGTCTAGACACAGTTCTTTCGAAAATAAAAGCCTTTTTCGAAAGATCCTGTACTCCACAAAAAAAGTTGTGACACAATTATGCACATGAAGCATGGGAAATTCAAATCCCGGCTTCATTTGCAATTTCAATATGTCTAATTTACATCCCTCTTTCGAAAGAGGGGTGTAGTCTAGACATAGCCTAAGTATTAATCAAAGTCCTGATTCTTTTCTTTTCTTCATAGGTTCTTGTGCCGACCTCATCACCATAATATCTAAATATTTTCCAATAGTATATTAAGTGAGACTAGTATCTGTTCATTTGATGTCAATATGAGTTTGAGCCTTAAATGGCAATAGGACTTGGCCTTATTTTGGGTTTTATTTTATCCAGATCTTGTTGGGGGTGGAAGGAGGGTAAAATAATTAATAGGTTTGTAATTGCCTCTTTGCATTAGTGGTTAAGGATTCAGCTACAGTAGACATTATCCTTGGACATGTCCTTTTCCTTTGTTTTGTAGTTTGGGATGATAGGGTGCAGTTGAGACCACTATTATATTTTGATGTATATATGTCCTTGATCTTTCTCCCTCTATTTTGTAGTCTTGGAAACCAGAGAGGTATGGAGCTGCTCTGCCTTGTTGTATCTCTTGTTTATGCTCATTGGCTCTGCATAACATTTCCAGGATCAAATTCCTTGTAATCTCTGTAATTTGTTAGTTTGTAGTGTAAGAAATTGCTGATTTCATTAGAAATGATATAAATAGTAATTGGGGTGAGTATAATTGTATTCATCACCTACTTATTAATATTCATTTTATGGGAGTTAACGTTACTAGATAAGGCTTTAGGAAAAATAGTGATAGACATGTGAATTAATATACTAAAATAGATAAAAGGGTATGATTAATATCAGGTTGTTGCCACTCCGACATTGTGTTGAATGTCCGAGGTAAACATGTGTAGGCAGTAAAGTAGTCCTTTCTACCCGTTTCTTCTCAGAGGGTATGTCTACACTAGCCCCCCAGTTCGAACTAGGGAGGCTAATGTAGGCATTCGAAGCTGCAAATCAAGCCCGGGATTTAAATATCCCATGCTTGATTTGCATCTTCCCAGCTGGTCGCCATTTTTGAAATTTACAAGTCCGGACTAACTCCCGGCATCTACACGAGGCAGGGACCCGGTAGTTCGAATTAAAGCCCTAGTTCAAACTACCTGTTATTCCTCCTGGAATGAGGTTTAACAGGTAGTTCAAACTAGGGCTTTAATTCGAACTACCGGGTCCCTGCCGCGTGTAGATGCCGGCAGTTAGTCCAGACTTGTAAATTTCAAAAATGGTGACCGGTCGGGAAGATGCAAATCAAGTGTGGGATATTTAAATCCTGGGCTTAATTTGCAACTTTGAATGCCTACATTAGCCTCTGTGGTTCGAACGAGGGGGCTAGTGTAGACATACCCTAACGGATCTTATATTTCAATTAGTCCACTATTTGCTTGCTTTCTGCTTCTGAACTGAATAATCATTTGCCAAACTACTATCTAATATTGGGAAATAATAGTGCAGCATGCAGGCCAGTTTGGGGGCTAAGTTTTAAAAAATACCGATTCTAGTTTCTTTAAAGTGTAAAAGTATGCTGTCCGGGATTATATCAGGTTTGTCAATTCATTATGTGACATAAGTATATGCCAATGTCACATAAGCCAATATAGTTGCCTGGGTATATAAATATCACATATTTACCAAAAGGCTTATGGATAAGAAAATGGATAAATGCTATTCAAAGTAGCCAAATTATGGTACTGCATGCAGATGAAGATACTTGAATCAGCAGCTGGTGGTTCATCATACTTATTAAAGTTTGTAATACCGTGATTTACCATAATAGATTTAAATTTTATAATTTTGGAATTCAAAGCAACTATCTAACTTGAAAATAGGATGCTGAAATTTTAGTGGTTATATTTGGATTTTTATTACTCTGGATTTTAATTATACTATATCAGCAGAACTGGTAAAATGTCTGTGAAACATAAAAAGAGATTGTCACTATTTCCCACAGCTTCTTAGAATAGTAAGCATGTTACTATCTGTACATCTCGATTTGTGTATTGCCGACATACAAAGGCTATGTCTAGACTGCAAGTTTCTTTTGGAATGAGTTTTTCTGGAAGAGATCTTCCGAAAAAGCTTATTTTGAAAGAGTGTGTCTACACAGCTAAAGTGCAATGGAAAAAGCGAAAATCCACACTGATTGGCTGTTATCTTGCATTTAAGGCCATCCAGAACTAGTTCAGGTCAGCAGTTGCTTCTGGGTGCTGTTGCCTAAGGCTATCTGAGATGCATGCTTAAAGGGACCCCTCTGGACAACCGTTTCTCTGCTTCTGCTGCTTGCTTGCCTACCTCTCTGAGGGACAGCAAAGCTTTAGCAGTGTGTGCTCTGGTTGCCCTGCTTCAGGACACCACAATATACTCCCTTCCATGGAGCCAGAGCTAACTTTGGGCATGCAATGGTCCCACACTAATAGGCTGCAGCACTTTGCGCTGACTGTTTTAATAGTACTGCACGAGCTTGAGCTCATAAGCAAATCTCTCTGCCTGGATGTGGGAGCATTGTCCTTGCAACCGCACCCCACGGTAGAGAGATGGTTTTGGAGGCTGGACACCAGGTCCAACTGGTGGGACTGGCAAGTCATGGAGAGGTGGGATGACCAGCAATGGCTTCAAAACTTCTGCATGCAGACGGCCACCTTTAAGGAGCTGTGTGCCAGGCATGCCTCTGCCCTCCAACAACAAGACACCCAGATGTGACCAGCTACCCCCCTCTAGAAGTGGATCACCATCGACGTCTGGAAGCTCACCAACCCAGACAGCTATCGGTCCATGGGCAACAAGTTCGGTGGGAAAGTTCACCATCGGGGCCTTCCTCATAGAGGTAAGGCACCCTCGGACTACAGTCCCTGGAGGAGTGGGGGAGTCCTGGAAAGGGGGACCCTAGGGAAAGGGGATGGGGTGCTGGGGTGGGCTAAGGGTGAGGGGGAAGCCCCGTCCCAAAGGGGTTCTGCAATTCTGCCCTGCTGGGGGGGAGTGGCCTCATAGGGGGTGGCTCCTGGGGTGTTTGGGAGGGGAGGGATGAGGGGCAGGCACCTCCTAAGGGCTCAGGCACTCCCTCTCATTCTGTTTAGTGTGTTTCTTTGTCTCCTTCTGCAGGTTGTTAGGGCCATCAACTCCATCCTGCTGCACAGGGTCATCAGCTTGGGAGTCCTGGACCCCGTCGTCACTGCATTTGCTGCCCTGGGCTTCCCCAACTGCAGAGGAACCATTGGTGGACCCCAAATTCCAATCCATGCACCACATCATTGAGCTGCCCAATACATAAACTGCAAGGGCTATTTCTCCTTGATGCTGCAGGCCCTGGTCAACCACCGTGGACAGTTCTAGGACATTTTCATTGGGTGATTGAGCAGGATGCACAATGCCTGCATTTTCCAAAACTTCAGTCTCTACCAGAAGCTGGAGGCTGGCACATTCTTCCCCCAGCGTGACTTTCAGGTTGGGGACATGCAGATGCCACTGTGCATTATGGGGGCCGCAGCCTATCCCCTCATGCCATGGCTCATGAAGCCCTACACCGGCCACCTGGATCTCAGTAGGGTCCAATTCAACACCTACCTCAGGTGGGCCTGAATGCAGGTGGAATGTGCCTTCGGGGTTGCGGGGCAGGAGCAGGGACAGGAGCAGGGCGTACCATCATTTTGCAGATGGTGGCACACATGTTTTTTGCCACAAACTGATCCCACATGTGGGTCCACCACGGGCATCATCCTGGACCTTGTGGGCCAGGGTTTGCTGAATGTCAAGGAGGATGGCCACGTGCTCCCTCGTGAGGTCCTCATGGACCTTCCTACGCTTGCGGCTCCCTCGGGGTCCGGCAGCTGCCTTGGATAGCGGTGTCCCTCAGTCATCTGTGCCGTCCTCTGTAAGCAGCGAGCAACAGTCCTCAGGCCAGAGGATGGGGATGTCCTGGGAGAAAAGCCATGTGTGGCCTGCACTGCCTCAGAGGGGCCCTGAGGTGCCCAGGAGACCATGCTTCTGCCCCCTCTGTCCCACGGACAAGCAGGTCTGTGTGTGGTCATGTGTGGGCCTTGTCTCCAGCCTGCTTCCAGCATTGGTGGGTGGTGGGAGGGCTTCCCCAGGGGTCAGACGTGTGTGGCCTCCCCAGAGCCTGTCAGCAGGAGGCTGGGGGTGCTCCGGGACTGCCTCCTGAGGCCGTATGGTGCAGACTGGCACTGCACATGCTTCCACGTGCACCAATGTCCAGGCTGAGCGACGATCGCACCCCATCCGCTGAGCGACGATCGCACCCCATCTCCTCTGTGCCTCCTTCCCCCACCCTGTGAATGTGACAAACTGAGAGCACTCACCTGATGATCCCTTCCCGCTCTCAGAGGATGCCTGCAAGACATCCAGGCCCTGGGGTATCGGATCCAGGGTGAGGGTGACTGTGCTGGACGTCTCCTCCTCCTATTGTAGCTTGTCCTCCTCCTCCTCACCAGGGAGCCCCAGGTGGGAAACGACGGGCATCTCAAACCCTGAGTTCATCACCACGAGTGGGGAAGGGGCTGCACTTAGGGTTTGGTGGATCTCCTGGTAGTAGGGGCAGGACTGGGGTCCTGTCCCAGAGTGAGAGCTACGCTCCCTGGCCCTGGCGTAGCCCTGGTGGAGCTCTTTTACTTTGCTCCTCACTTGCTCCAGAGTCCTGGGGGTGGGGAAGGTGGCCCATCATGGCCAGAGCCTCAGCCATCCAGCCATAGATATTGACATTGTACCTCCAGGAGCGGAGGTCATGTAGGGTCTCCTCCTCACCCCACTGCTCCAGGAAGGGCAGGATGTCCGCCCTGGACCAAGAGGGCGCACACCTTTTTATGCCTTTGGCTGAGTCCTGGGAACCCTGGTTGTGCTCCCTGTGAGATCCAGGAGGGTTTCGGGGAGCCTGTGGCTGGGCTATGTTTGGAAAGGCCTATGGCAGTCAGAGCCACTTGGTTAGGTGCAGCTCTCTGGTCCAGCTTCCTGCCACAAGGCTTGTCCCAGGTGCCTGCAGCTTTAAGAGCTGGCAGGAGACAGGAACTATAGAGTTCTGATTAGTTTGGACAGAGTGGCTACCAGGGTACCCGTGTTATTTCCTGGAGTCCTCTTTTTTTGGAAAAAAAAAACCCCTCCCTCTTCTGTGTCCACACACGCCTTTTTCCGAAAAACCTTTTTCTGAAAAAGACTTCTTCCTCGTGGAACGAGGTTTACTGCCATCGGAAACCCCCCTCTATTCTTTCGACTTTTTGTCAAAAGAACGTGATAGCAGTGTGGATGCAAGAATTGTTTTTCCGGAAAAATGCTGCAGTGTAGACATACCCAAAGTTAGTGAGTCCAGTGTTGCAGAAGTGTGTAATCTAGTTTATTAATTATTATTATTATTATTAATAACTTGTTCCTAGGAGCCATTGCATGGTGAGGAAGGGAAATGGTGTACCTGCCATTAACTTCTTATTGGGTTTCAAGTGTATTAGCATTGCATCCATGTGATACAAAGAATTTGATACCACACTCATGCAGGTGTCCCGTCACCTCAGAGCAGGGGTGAACCACTCGCAGAGCTCAAGGAACGTGTCCTTCTTCATCCGGAAGTTCTGTGTCCACTGTTGGTCTCCCCAGCGCTCCAGGACCATGTGGTCCCACCAGTTCTTTAATTTCACATATGCTCCTGGCTACGCATGTGGCCTCTGGTGGCCAGGCTGGCAGCCATGCAGCTGTAGACGGCTGCATTCCTGCACCTAGTGCGGAGATTGTGGGTATTGGAGGCCTCCCCCCAAACCTCAGTGAGGTCCATGATCTCTGCACTAGACCAGGCAGGCGCCCACCTTTTGTGGCCCCTGGCAGGCTCCTGGGAGCTGCCAGCCTGGTCCTGGGGAGCAGTGGAGGGCTGGGTGGCAGCGGGTTGCTGGCTCATGCTGTGCCAGGTGCACAGTCTGCTGGTTGTGTGCTGGCAGGCTTATAACTGGCACAGTTACTGTGGCCCTTTAAGGGCTCCGGGGCTGAGGGGGAGCAGACGAGTTTTCCTGGTTGTGCCCAAAGTGGCCACCAGGACTCCCTGGGAAGGGTTGGAGGCCCCCTAATTCGAAATAACTGTCTACACAGCACTTATTTCGAATTAGCTATTTTGAATTTGGTGTTATTCCTCGTAGAATGAGGTTTACCAAATTTGAAATAAGTGCTCCACTATTCTGAATTTATTTTGAAATAGCTGTTTGGCGGTGTAGATGCTATTAAAGTTAATTCGAAATAACTGCTGTTATTTCGAATTAACTTTGTAGTGTAGACATACCCAGTGGCTGTGTCTAGACTGGCAAGTTTTTCCAGAAAATCATCTGCTTTTCTGGAAAAACTTGCCAGCTGTCTACACTGGCCTCTTGAATTTCCAGAAAAGCACTGACGATCTACTGTAAAATCATCAGTGCTTTTCCAGAAAAACTATGCTGCTCCCATTCGGGCAAAAGTCTTTTCCCGAAAGACTTGTGCGAAAGGGCCAGTGTAGACAGCATAGTAATGTTTTCCGCAAAAAAGCCCCAGTCGCGAAAATGGTGATTGGGGCTTTTTTGCAGAAAAGCGCGTCTAGATTGGCCACGGACGCTTTTCCGCAAAAAGTGCTTTTCCGGAAAAGCGTCCTGCCAATCTAGACGCGCTTTTCCGAAAATGCTTTTAACGGAAAACTTTTCCGTTAAAAGCATTTCTGGAAAATCATGCCAGTGTAGACGTAGCCTGCGAGTTTTAAACTCATACCAATTGCCCTCAGAAGGTAAAAGTGGCAAATATCTTCCGAAAAGTCTGCAAATGACACCATCACCTAATTATATAGAAACACCGATGGAAGTGTTTGGCATGACTTTGCTTTCATTTTTTGGAAATTACCTGAAAAGAAGACATTAAACCTATAAGTTATAATGAAAAATGACAACCTTTCAGAAGTGATAATTGTATCAATATGGGGTCAGAAAACACAACAATGTGCTATAGTTGAATCACCAATTAGTGATGCTTGATTTAGCCGATGTTCTACACTGAAGATTTTATATAGTAGATGGGGAAAAATAAGTCCAGCTCCTATCATTCAGTGAACTACAAACTAACTTTATTTTAAAAAGAAGGATGTCCTGAGACCTTAATAAACTTTTCAAGAAAATGTGGGAATTTTGCCACTAACTTAAGTGGAGCCAAGATTTTCCAAGGAGAAGACCTTCTAGGTACCTTAGGTATTGTTCTGCCTTACTTTCCTAAAATTGAAATAGGTCAACCAAACTTGACAGGTATTTTTTGCCAAGAGGCACATAAGTTGTTTACCAGAGTTGATTTCTCAACTCTGTCAGCTTCACTGTCTTTTTTTCCTCTAGTAAATCTGGATTAAGGATCTTCATTCCAATACCAGACACATGCATGTGCACAGAAGAATCTAGGGCAGGGGTGGACAAAAGGACCTCCACAGGTTGAATCTGGCCCACAAAGTGGGTTGATCTGGACTGGAGGGGTGCTGCTGCTCCCCTGTCCCCAGGCCAATCAGGGCCTAGCGATGGGGGAACGCACAGCGCTTAGGGTCAAACCTGGCAGTTGACTCTGCACTGTGCGCCGGAGGGCAGGGAGCGAGAGACTTTGAGCTCCCTCCCACAACCAGGCCAATCAGGACCTGGGTGCGGGAGAAAGCATGCAAAGTCTCCTCCTGCTCTGCAAGGGGCTTGGCACTTAGAGTCAACTACCAACTGCTGCTTAGCTGGTAGGTGATTCAAAGTGTGGCGCTCCCTTGCAGGGTGGGGGTAGACTTTGCATGTGTCTCTACTCCTCTAGGCCCTGATTGTTCAGAATAGCTGATGGTTCTCTCTGGGGTGGGGGGTAGGGGCAAAGACTTCACGCTGTCCCCCACCTCAGACCAACCAGGGTCTGTGGGTGGGGAAGCACAGAAGAGTCCTGGTCCTGCCCCTTGTGCCTGAGGCTCCACCCCTTCCTAAAGTGGCCCCCCAGTCAAAAATTATTCCCCACCCAGGTCTACGGCAAAGGTGTTTTATCAGATTGAATCTCTTCACAAAAAGGTATCCTCTCTTGAGCTATTTTTTCATGTGGCAGTAGTTTTACAGTTCTCATCCACAAGCCCCTGGTCCTGCAGTTGAATATTGTAGTTTTCTGAAGAATTTCATTGCTAGACTTTCTTAAAAAGATCTTTGCTACTTTGCTATAAATTTCCTGGGCAACTTTGTAGAGCTCACAATTTGATTTCTGCCCCCCAGCTTATAAGAGATGCCTATATCCTTTCCATACTCCCTCTTTCAATAGTCTGTTCATGAAACACTTGGCAGAGCATTCATGGGCCTAGATATGTAATATGGTGGTTCTTGAAAAATGTTGAATTGTTTTTTCCAGTATTTTAGGGTTTTTTTTATAGGAAAATCATGCCTCCCCAATGTACTGGAATTTTTGAGGGGGTTAACAAGCATGTTGACGAAGGGGTTCCACTGGATATAGTGCATTTAGATTTTCAGAAAGTCTTAGGAAAAAACCCTTACCAAAGGCTCTTAAGCAAAGTAAGCCATCATTAGATAAGAGGACAGATCCTCTCATTGATTGGTAATTGGTTAAAAGATAGGAAACAGTGTAGGAACAAATTGTCAGCTTTCAGAATGGAGAGAAGTAGTGTCATTCAAGGGTCCGCATTGGGACCAATCCTATTAAACACATTCATAATTGATCTGCAAAAAGGGGTACACAATGAAGTGATAATGTTTGCAAATTATACAAAACTACTCAAGACAGCTAAGTCCCAGGCAGACTGTGAAGAGCTACAAAATGATCTCACAAAACTGGCAAAAAAATGGCAGATGAAATTCAATGTTGATCAATGCAAAGTAATGGATATTGGAAAACATAATCCCAATTATCCATATAAAATGATGGGGGTCTAAATTAGCTGTTAGTACTCAGGAGAGATCTTGGAGTCATTGAGGATAGTACACTGAAAACAAGCACTCAATGTGCAGCAGCAATCAAAAAAGTGGATAGAATGTTGGGAATCCTTAAAAAAAGGATAATATCATAAGAGAAAATATGATATTGCCTTTATATAAATCTATGGTACACACACATCTCAAATACTACATACAGATGTGGTTACTCCACCGCAAAAAGATATATTGGAATTGGGTATAGAACAGCTGCCGCATGAGGAAAGATTAATAAGAATGGGCTTGGAGAAGGGATGCCTAAAGTTACACACCCACTACTGTAATATATAAATAACTCCCTCGCAACACACCTCGGAAGGAGGATTTTCCCTATTTCACAGGTAGCAAACTGAGGGGCAAAGAGATCAAATGGCCTCTTTAAAGAGGTACAAGGAGTCTAAGGGTACGTGTAGACTACAGGCTTCTGTCGACAAAGAGCATCGAGACCACATCCAGTTCGACAAAGCAAGCCGCTTTGTCGACATGAGAGTGTAGACGCAAAGGACAGTGTAGATGCAATAACGCCTTCTGTTGACAGAACTCTGTTGACAAAAGGCATTATTCCTCGTGAATGAGGTTTATCACCGTCAACAAACCTGCCGAGTTCTGTCAGCGTTATGTCAACAGAACTCGGCGGTAGTGTAGACGCTGGTATAGTTTTGTCGACAAAAGTCCACTTTTGTCGACAAAACCCTATAGTATAAACATACCCTAAGTGATGAACAAAACATACCCTAAGTGATGAACAAAACAGTGCTAAACCCTGGACTGGCCCACACTGGGAATTTACATGATCATAACTACATCTCTCAGATGTTAAAAATCCAAACACATGAAAGATTTATCTCTACTGACCCAATGTTGTAGATATTTGAAGATGTTTGATCTTTGGGAGATGATTAAATTCAGCTTCTTGCTGTTTTGTAGAAACAAGCCCTACATTACATGTTGAAATACTTGTTTGACTTAAATTTTCCATGTGGCATAAGTGGAATAGGAATTAACATCACAATTTCATTGAAAACTATATGGAAACCTTGGATGTTTTCATTTTTTTACTAAGAAAGATGTTTCATTTTACATGACTGGCCTTGAGATCCTTCTGAATGAGCTTGTTGGGGTCATTTATATGATAAGGCATTTGGATCATCAGGAAATAAAAAACATTCTCTTCTAGCAGAATAGAATGCTTTGTTAGACAGTCCTTGTACTGAAAGATGTGTGTGTGGTGTAATGAAAATTAAAATTTCCCATCCTGTAACTCATCAACATGTCAGAATATACTGCTGTGGAAAATTCATGATCCTCTATTTTTCCATTCAAATTGCTAAAGATAGATACAACACCATCTATTCACTATTTTCTGCTTCTCACTCTAGTTCATAAAAAAAACAGCTGCTAATCAATTACATTTTTAACTGATTTGGGTATGGTAAAAAACATGGTTAACTAATATGTGGTCAATAAAAGTTGCTTTTATTGTTTCAAGCTGTAGGAAACAATTAACTATATCATGGATATTTAGAATGCTTCTTTTCATGTTAATCCAATTATATCTTTTAAATTTTATTAAAATATTACTAGGGGGCTGTGTCCTCCACTTGGTATGCTTGCCAACCCCCCTCTCGCTGGCTGCTTTTGCTAGTCTTTATCCTGGAGCTCCATGGTCCACAGCCCACCCCTCTCCTTCCATCCCTATCCCAACTTCTACCCTCTATTCCTACACCCACCACCCCTTGCCTCCATTACTACACCCATCATCCTTCCTAACCCCTCCTCCTCCCCACCCAACACTGCCCATTCCTCTCTTTCCATCCCTATACCTACCTCCATTCTTACACCCCTTCCTTCCCTAACTCCTCCCTACTACCACACTGCCCATCCCTCTGCCTTCATTCCTATATCCCCCTCACCCCTCACCATCCACCCTTACCACACCACCCATCCCCACATGCACCCTATCCCCCTTCCTCTCTCCCTACACACACCCTACCCCTTCCCACAAATTCATCAAGCTGCACACCCCTCGCCCCCAGGAGCGCCACTAGGTCAAGAAGCACAGCCCCGACCAGAGCTCACCTCCTGCCCAGCCTTTCTGAATGGGCCTGTTGGAGCAGTTTTGCTCCATGGCGAGCCCAGGGAGCCTGGAATGCAGAGCAGCCACTCCAAAGAGCAGAGGAAGTTGCTTGGGTGCAGTGTAGCCATGCTGTCCCCAAAGGACTGGGTGTGCAGTGTGGCCAAAACCTACCTAGCTCGCGGCAGGCCTGGGAGAGTGCACCTGGCCCGGCCCCAGGTCACCGGCACACACTGGAGCCTCTCGCTCAGGGGCGGGAGGAACCTGCAGCACAGCCCCCAAGGGCTGTGTCCAGGCCTGGGCCTCACAGAGGAAAGCTACATAGCAGACTCATGGGCCAGGCCGGCTGGGGGCAGGGCTCATAGGACGCTGCTCCAGGGGATGGAGCCGCTGCATCCCCTTTCACAGAGTCCGGTCAGTGGGGAAGCCTGCCACTGGTGCTGGTAGTGTGAGGCCATGAGGGGGGAGAGGGTTGGCAACACAGAGTGACTATGTCGTCCCACCAGAAATTTTTATATATATATATATACACACACACACACACACACACACACACACAGAGAGAGAGAGAGAGATTTTTCCTTCAGCACGCTTTCTCTATAGCATGACAAAGTCATTTTGTTGTGTTGGATGCATTACTTAGAACAGAAGAACAGAAGAAGGGCCATACTGGGTCAGACCAAAGGTCCATCTAGCCCAGTATCCTGTCTTCTGACAGTGGCCAATGCCAGATGCCCCAGAGGGAGTGAACAGAACCAGGAATCTTCAAGCAATCCCTCCATTCCCAGATTTAACAGAGGCTAGGGACACCATTCCTACCCATCCTGTCTAATAGCCATTGATGGACCTAATCTCCATGAATGTATCTAGTTCTTTCTTGTTAAAGTCCTGGTCTTCTCAACCTCCTTTGGCAAGGAGTTCTACAGGCTGACTGTGCGCTTCATGAAGAAAAATGTCCTTTTGTTTGTTTTAAACCTGCTTCCTATTAATTTCATTTGGTGACCCCTAGTTCTTATGTTATGAGAACAAGTAAATAACTTTTCCTCATTCTCTTTTTCCATACCAGTCATGATTTTATAGACCTTTATCATATCCTCCTTAGTTTCCTCTTTTCTAAGCTGAAAAGTCCCAGTCTTTTTAATCTCTCTTCATATGGGATCCATTCTAAACCTCTAATAATTTTTCTGAACCTTTTCCAAAGCCAATATATCTTTTTTGAAATGAGGCAACCACATCTGTACACAAGATGTTGGTGTTGCAAGGATTTATATAGAGTCAATAAGATATTCTGTCTTATTCTCAATCCCTTTTGTAATGATTCCCAACATTCTGTTTGCTTTTTTGACTGCACACTGATTGGATGTTTTCAGAGAACTATCCATGGTGACTCCAAGATCTTTCTCTTGAGAAAGAGATCTCTTAAGATCTTATATGAAGAGTTGCTAAACTGCAGCAATTTAGCACTATTCTAGACATTCCCAATTTTGTTTCAATCAGTTCTGATCAGAAGTGGAGGTAATTGCTATTTATATAGCAGCTAATGTTTGTAAACACTTTCAGTGTCTACTTTTTGGTGGTGTATGTTTTATACTACATTACATGGGAAAGATTATGTCTTATGTCTGGCAGAGTACTCATTAAGGGTATGTCTACACTACCACCCTAGTTCGAACTAGGGTGGTTAATGTAGTCATACGAACTTGCAAATGAAGTTCCCGGGATTTGAATTTCCCGGGCTTCATTTGCATGTTGCCTGGCGCCGCCATTTTTAAATGTCCGCTAGTGCGGACTCCGTGCCCACAGCTACACACGGCACGAACTAGATAGTTCGGATTAGGCTTCCTATTCCGAACTATCTGTATGCCTCGTGGAAGCCTAATCCGAATTATCTAGTTCATGCCGCGTGTAGCCGCGGGCCCAGAGTCCGCACTAGCGGACATTTAAAAATGGCGGCGCCCGGCAGCATGCAAATGAAGCCCGGGAAATTCAAATCCCGGGCTTCATTTGCAAGTTCGTATGACTACATTAACCACCCTAGTTCGAACTAGGGTGGTAGTGTAGACATACCCTAAGAAATTAGGCTATGTCTACACTTGTGGGTTCTTGTGCAAGTATGGCCGTTCTTGCGCAAGAATCTGCAGAGCGTCCACACTGCCCGCCTGCTCTTGCGCAAGGAAATTTACAGTACAGCGTGGTAAGACAGGGCTTCTTCCACAAGAGCTATGCTCTTTTTTAACAGGTGTAAGCCCTCTTGCGCAGGAGCTCTTGCGCAAGCGGGCAGTGTGGATGCTCGGCATGGATGTCTTGCACAAGAAAGCTCAATGGCTAAAATGGCCACCAGAGCTTTCTTGCTCAAGAGAGCATCCACACTGCCATGGGCACTCTTGCGCAAAAGCACAGCTCACACAAGGCAGTGTGGATGTTTTCTTGTGCAAGACTTATTGCACAAGAGCCCTTGCACAAGATGTTCTTCGCTAGAAACCACGAGTGTAGACATAGCCTTACTGTGTAGTCACAAAAGTTAGAGAAGTGACTACTTTCATTCATCCACCACTGTGGTCTCTATTTAGGGTGACCATATTTCCCTATGCCCAATATAGAACACCAAGTGGGGGGCCTGCCGGCCCTCAGTACTTCAGTCCTGCAGTAGAGGGGTGGAAGGGAAGGGAGTCTCCGGTGCTCATGGCTCCAGCCCTATAGACTGTGTGTGTGTGTGTGTGTGTGTGTGTGTGGTGGGGAAAAATGGGATGGGATGGGATGGGGGTAAGCCCTGCAGCTGGGGCTTCCCAAGAACAGGGCAGAGCCCTGCAGCAGCAAAAGGATTTCAGCCCTTTGGCGAAAGCCACATGGGAACAGGGCTGAGCTCCACGGTGACAAAAGGCCTTTTGCTCAGCAGCAAGGCCCGCATGGGAACGAGGCTGCAGCCAGCAGTGAGGGTGCCAGAGACAGGAGTTTCAGCCTAGGGTGGGGCACGTGTGGTCAGGCTTGAGCTTGATGTTCTGGAAAGGCTAGCAGAGTTCGCCCTCAGCACCCTGCCTGACATCAGACACCATACGCAGGTGCCTGTTTTACCGCCAGCCACAAATAGGAGGCTGCTGCGGCAGTGTTGACTGAGAAACTCAAGGACCAGGAGAGGTGGTGCAAATATGGGACATTTTGCCTCTTTTTTTTTTTAAAGTTGGGATGCCTGGAAGACAGCTTAAATATGGGGCAGTCTTGGTAAAAATGGGATGGATGGTCTCCCTCTCTCTGGGTATGTCTACACTACAAAGTTAGTTCAAACTAACGGATGTTAGTTCGAACTAACTTTCATAGGTGCTATACTAGCGCACCGTTAGTTCGAATTTAATTCGAACTAATGGAGCGCTTAGTTTGAACTAGGTAATCCTCATTCCACGAGGATTAAGCCTAGTTCGAACTTACTAGTTTGAATTAAGGGCTGTGTAGACCCTTAATTTGAACTAGTGGGAGGCTAGCCCTTCCCAGCTTGCCCTGGTGGCCACTCTGGCCAACACCAGGGAAACTCTACTGCCCCCCTCCCGGCCCCGGAGCCCTTAAAGGGCCACGGGCTGGCTACACAGTTTGTGCCAGTTACAAGGCTGCCAGCACCCGTGCCAGCACACCTAGCAGCTGACACCCATGAGCCAGCCACCTGATGACACCCAGCCCCCACCCTCTTCCCGGGACCAGCCTGGCGGCTCCCAGGACCCTGCCCGGGGCCGCAAGAGGCGGGCGCCCGCGTGGTGTAGAGCGGAGATCGTGGACCTCATCGAGGTTTGGGGGGAAGCCTCCAATGTCCACGATCTCCGCACTAGCCACAGGAACGCGGCTGTCTACGGCCACATGGCTGCCAGCCTGGCTGCCAGGGGCCACCAGCGCAGCCGGGAGCAGGTGCTCTGGAAAATAAAGGACCTGCGGCAGTCCTACTCCCGAGCCTGCCTGCCAGGAGCCGACCTGGAGGCGTGCCCCCACTTTCTGGCTCTGGACCGCCTCCTGGGGGCTCATGCTGTCCCTGCCCCCTGGGACGTGATAGACCCCAGGGCAGAGGAACCGCTCCCAGACACAGAGGAGGAGGAGGAGGAGGAGGAGGAGGGCTCCGAGAGCCAGGAGCCTGCCCGCAGCCTGCCCAGGACCCGGGACCCCCGAGGCACCCCACAGAGCCGCTCGCCTGTGTCGTCCGAGGCTGGGTAGGCGTCCACATGTGAGTACCATCGTGCTCCCCTTATGTGTGTGGGGGGCTGGGGCGAGAGGGAGCCCAGGGACCGTGCGCCTGGGCCTTGCCCACCACGGAGCAGCAGCTGGGGATCCTGCAGGGGCCCAGGCCTTGCAGAGGGGAGCTGGGTTTCACACACCTGGGCCCCTGGGGTAATTGACCGCTGTTCTTGTTTCACCACAGCCGCAGCACCTGGGACTGCAGGGCGCACCACCCCTCCTGCAGCAGCTGTCCGCGCCCGGGCCAGCAGGAGAGCCAGGAACCAGGAGGAGTACCAGAGGCGGCACCTCCGGTTCATGGAGCAACAGCTCCTTATCCAGGAGCACTTGGTTCAGGAGGACCTGAGGCTGCGCCGGAGGAGCTTGGAGGCACTGGAGGAGCAGGGCCGTGCCCTGCGAGGCCACCTCCAGAGCCTGCTGGACCGCTTCCCAATTCCTCCTGCCCCGGCTCCCCCTCCTGCTCCCCCTGCTCCCCCTCCTGCTCCCCCTGCTTCCCCTCCTGCTCCCGCTCCTGCTTCCTCCACACCCCCCGTCCCTCCTGCAGCACCCTCCACAACCATTCCCCACCGACGCCCCCGGACCCGCAGTGTTGCGAGACAGGAGAGGCAGCCGGACCCTCACCCCTGAGCTTTCCTTTCCCTTCCTCCCTTCCCTCCCCTTCCAGCTCCCTTGTCCCAGATTTCCCCCTCCCCTCTCCCACCCTCCTTCCTCCCTCCCCCCACCCCAGTTATGTGAAATAAAAAGACTTTTTGTTTGAAAAACAGGTGTCTTTATTTGACAGTAGGTAGGGAGGGGAAAGGGGAAGGAGGGGGGGAGGGTGGAAGAAGGCCCCAGTGGGGCATGCAGGGAGAGGTCAGTCCTCCTCCTCCACATGGAAGCTCTCCCACAGGGCTTCCCGGATCCGGACAACCCCCCGCTGGGCTTCCTGGATGGCGGCAGTGTGGGGCTGACTGTAGTGGCCAGCCATGCAGTCAGCCTCAGCCATCCAGGCTGGCAGGAAAGCCTCCCCCTTTCTCTCACATAAACTGTGGAGCACACAACATGCTGCCACCACGGGAGGGATGTTGTGCTCGGCCAGGTCCAGACGGGTGAGGAGGCATCGAAAGTGGGCTTTCAGTCGCCTGCAGGCCCTCTCCACCACGATGCGGGCCCTGGTCAGCCTGGCATTGAAGGCCTGGCGGGAGGGATTGAGGTGCCCCGTGTAGGGCTTCATCAGCCACAGCTGCAGTGGGTAGGTGGCATCCCCCACCAGGCACACGGGAATGTCCACGTCCCCGACCCTGATGTGGCGGTCGGGGAAGAAGGTCCCGTCCTGCAGCCGCTGGCACACGGAGGAGTTGCGGTACACCCGGGCGTCGTGTGCTTTGCCGGACCAGCCCACATTACTGTCCGTGAACTGTCCCCGGTGGTCACACACGGCCTGCAGGAGGATGGAGAAGTACCCCTTGCGGTTCACGTAACAGGAGGCCTGGTGTTCCGGGGCACGGATGGGGATGTGCATCCTGTCGATGGCCCCCCCGCAGTTGGGGAAGCCGAGGGCGCCGAATCCCCGGATGACGGCATCCAGGTCGGCGAGGTAGACCACCCTGCGGAGCAGTACCCGGTTGATGGCCTTCACCACCTGCGGAGAGAGACACAGCAAAGCGCCAATCAGTGGGGCGCTCGGGTGGCTGGGAGCATTCGTGCCCTGGCAGTGGCCCACGCCCCACTCCCGGAAGCAACCCCCCTGGCAGCATGTAGTATGGCCGGGACAGACCGACCTCTCCGGTGCGGGGCGCTTTCGCCTCCTCCCGCCCCCCCTTTGTCCCTGGGGTGGCCCATCCCCTCCTTGCAGCCCCCCTCCTCCCCCGGCGCCGTGGCTGGCGAGTGCCGTACCTGCATGAGCACTGCTCCGACGGTGGATCTCCCCGCGCTGAACTGGTTCCCGACGGATCGGTAGCTGGAGAGCTTCCAGAGGGCGATGGCCACCCGCTTCTGGAGGGGGATGGCGGGCCTCATGCGAGTGTCCCTTCTGCACAGAGCAGGGGCGAGCCACTCGCAGAGCTCCAGGAAGGTGTCCCTCCTCATCCTGAAGTTCTGGGTCCACTGTTGGTCTTCTCAGAGCTCCAGGACGATGCGGTCTCACCAGTCGCTGCTGGTGTCCAGACGCCAGATGCGGCGGGGCACGCCGGTGCCGGGGTGCCGCGGCGGCTCCTCCACGGCCCCCAGGGCGGCCAGGTGGAGAGGCAGGGGGCTGACGTGCACCAGGTGGTGCCAGGCAGCCTCGAGCCATTGCTGGCAGGCTTGCAGCAGCAAGTCCAGAAAGTGCACCAGAAGGTGCAGGGCGAGCTGTGGCTCCATGTTGCCACCTGTGGCGGCGTCCCCGAAGGGAAGCACCGACACAGACGGGCACAGAGACCAACGCTTTGCTGTCCCTCGGCGAGGTTGGCAAGCAAGCAGGAAAAGCTGAGAACCGGCTGTCCAGGGGGGTCCCTTTAAGCACGAGCCTCAGATAGCCTCAGACAGCAGCCACACAACGCAATTACTGACTTGATGCCCTGCCAGAACCAGTTTCAGCCACCCTTAAATGCGCCCCTGCGTCCAATCAGTGTGGACGCTCTAGTTCGAATTAGCAAAACGCTAATTCGAACTAGTTTTTAGTTCTAGATGCATTAGTTCGAATTAGCTTAGTTCGAATTAACTAATTCGAACTAAGTTAGTTCGAATTAGCACTGTAGTGTAGACGTACCCTCTACACATTTTCTAGTGTGCTGTGCAGTGCCTTTTTTAAAATGACCAACCAATGGGACAAAATAATTTCAATTTCCCCAGTTTTGTTAGTTATAAATCAAAATTCCTAAATGCAAATTAAATCTCTGTTTCTGCTACGAGCTTGGAGCAGTCAGACTCCCATGTTACAGGGAGCCCATTAATAAACTGTTGCTATGAGAGAAGCTTGGCACTTTTGAGGAGGGAGCAGCTGAAACTCATTCTGTTTTCCTTCAGGTCCTCACTCTATTTCTCCCCTCCAACAATTGCTTGCCTATAGGGAACATTATCATTTTCCAACCTGTTAATTTTTCCCCATTGAACATAATTGATGTAGAGATTTTCTGTGTGCATCTAAGTGATGGAGTTCCAGCTGTGCACAACTGAGAATAAGGCGTTGTTGTGATATCATGAAAAGGTCATCATGCAGCTTTGGTAATCAGTATTCCCAGCCATATTCTTCCCCAATATCAAGTGCCAAATGTAATTAGTGCCGCGAAAGAAAAAGCTGACAATGTGGCCCCTATCACAAGGACAATAGATCTTTGGGACATGATTCTCAGGTACACTGGAAGCGTAAAAAAGTCTTACAGTGGGAATGAACTCTTTTGCACCAGTTTAAAGAGGTCTTCCCGTAAATGTGAATCTGGGGCTTAAAGTTCAACAAGCTGCTTTGTAAACATTTGGCATTGAATAGCGTACCAACAATTTGCACAAATGAAAACACAAATTTATAGTTCAGATATAGATATATAAAATATCCAGATTCAGCAACAAGTGGTGGCTGATTGTTTGAATGTTTTCTTCAATTCAAACGATTATGCTGAATGGTGTATGTCATATTGTTCTGTCAAAAAAAACCTTTTTTGTCTTCGTAAAATAACATACACAGCAGATTTTTAGTAGCCATCAATACACTGCTTTTATTTCCCTCTTTAAAATGTTAGCATCTTTGTATTTTTGTAGTGTTTTATGGCATTTTATTTCATTTTATGAAAAATTGTCATTAAGTGCAGTAGACTGACAAAAATTGAGGAAATTCCATAAGACCATGTGAAAGCTAGTCATGTAATCAGATTCATTTTAAAAAAATACTTTAAATATTACAAGGGGGGATCATTTCTGACATTACAAACTCATCAGGGTTGTAATAAGAATGTGAGAGGGGGATGTTTTTGGTTAATTATATTACAACATTTATACACTTGTGTAGAGTGACAGATGCTGTATGTTTATACAAGCTTGGATAACTTTTGAATCACTCTCAGTAGCACTGTGACTACAGCCTTACAAAATGACACATTATTTAGCTTTGGAAAAAAGACAGCACACTTGCATTAAAGTGTATTTGGTAGCTAACAGTGCAGAGACTGCTTCTTTCAAGCTATAGGGAAAATGGTACACCTTGATCCTTGTGTCCAACTGAGATGTATTTGGCATACATCTGAAGGGCAGAAATGGCTTTTAGCACTACTGCATAAGAAATAAAAATGTAAAAATATTTATTCCCCCCCCCCCCAAATTAATACATTTTTACTATGTCTTTATGTGCCCTCATCCTGAATCTGTGCTGTCTGAAAGCTGACTTGACCCTTGATACCAACTACTACTGAGCCAGATATGGGACATTACCACTTCTACTTCCTCTGAACAAAGGACAGTATGTGAGTGCTGCTCATACGAAAATTATTCAGATTAGCTTTTTGGCATTTGCGTTAGATACAAGATGACAAATCTGGGTACAGGAGGGATGAGATAACTCCATACAGAAACATTGATTGTTCATATTTCCATGAAAAACTAGAAAAATACAAAGCTCTATTTCCCTATCAGCAAATTCCAGATTATTGTGTTCTGACAGACTTGCCAGGCCCCTGGGCAAGGTGGAGGGTGGGGTTGTAGCTGCAGTCCCAGAAGGGACAGGGCCTCAGGGGGAAGGGGCGGGGCTGAGGCAGCCAGCTTTCCATGACATCTGGAGTGCATCGTGCCTTGGTCCCCTTCAGGCAGCCCTCAGAGCCGCCTGAAGGGGGCCATGTGACATTTTGGCAATAATTTAAAGGACTTGGGGCTTTGTCAGAAGCCCTGGGCCCTTTGGAATCACTGACAACTGCTCCCGTTATCCCTCCCTTTCAATGGGCCTATGTTCAGATGATAAAAGTTACCCTGTCCCTGAAAGAGGGAATCTCCTGAATCGATGGCATTGGGTGTTACAATGCAATCGCGCTAATTTCTTTACTGCTGATGCAAAATGTTACTGTATTTAAAACCAATCTCTCTTCCTTGCTTACTCGCAAATGGGGACTTGGAAGTCTCTCAGAATTAACTACACCAAAACTTCATTTCTTCTAAATTGAGCCATTCTTTGCCTAGAGTTTAGTGAGACAAGTATAAGCTGAATTGCTTTTCAATCATACACTAAAATGAATTATTTAACATATTTTGTAATGACTGAATTTTAAGAATCGGTAGAGTGAATCTGACTGGAGGTATGGAGCTTGATTCTCCCCTGTCATAAACACCAAAGCAAAGTGAATGTAAAATCCTACCCAGTCAGAATAGTACTTTGCACTTGTGTAAATGATTTCACAAAGTGCAGACAGGACATAGGAGAATTAGGTTGACTTTGCGCAAGGTTATATTATTATTATTATTATTATTATTATTATTTTATTATTGTCATAGTGATGGTCTGCTGTCCCTGTCCCCTCAACCCTCCCACATCTCCCAACTCCCTGCCCTCTGCATCTCCATCCTCTGCCCTGAGTCCCCTACCCCCTGCCCTGACCCCTGTACCCCCCACCATTAACACCCATCCCTGAGCCCCCCCTCACCCGAACCCAGACTTCTATACCCCCACCGAGACCCTCCTTACCATGCCAACTCTGACTCCTGGACCCCACCACAGCCCTAGTCCCCTGAAGGACCCAATCAATGCCAGGTAAACCTTCTAGTTAAATATATACTTCACTTCAAAAGCCAGGGTTTTTAAGAAAATAGTAATTGTCATGAGACTCATGACAAAATCATGAGAGTTGGCAACACTGCCTTCTGTTTAGAGGCTAATTATTTTCCAGAAGGGTCTTAAACACATTTCAACAGTGCTTGAGTTGCAGTTTTCACAGGAGAATATTAAAAACCAAATACCAAGAAAATTTCATGTCTTAAAGCTGAGGAAAAAACCCTGAGATTTCTGAGAGCCACTGCATGCAGGAAAGGAAAATAAACAGCACAGAAGCTCTGGACAGCTTTTCCTCTAAGAAAGTTGGAAGGTCAACTGTTCTGGATCTTAATCAAGTAAAGCTATTGCTGTCAATGCCTCCACTCATAGATATGTGATAACAGGTGTGCTCAATAACTATACACTTCATATTTAATATGTGAGTAATCTTATCCAGAGTTACACATCATTTACACATTGACTCAGAGACCACATTTTCCCACTAGTTGCATTTTAAATTCTGGTCTTTAGTCCTTGTGTCCTATGATGACACAGACAACAAGTGTGAAAAATTGGGGCAGGGCATGAAAGGTAATAGGCTTCTATATAAGGCAAATCTCTAAATATCAGGATGGTCTCTCTAAAATCACAGAGGGGTAGCCATGTTAGGGTGCATCTAGACTACATTTCTCTTGGAACGGGGAATGCAAATGAGGGAAATCGAAAATGCAAATGAAGCGCAAATTTACAAATCTTGCACTTCATTTGCATAATCACATCCAATCTCTTTTTCAAAAAAGTTTTTTTTCAAAAAAAGCAGTCTAGACGTGGTTCTTTAAAAAAAAAACCCACCCTTTTTCGAAAGAAACCTTATTCCTGCAAAAATGAAGTTTACAGGGTTCTTTTGAAAAAGGGTTTTTTTTTTTCAAAAGAACCGTGTCACAACAGCTTTTTTTTTTCCGGAAAAACCTTTTTCGAAAAAGTAATTGGATATGATTATGCAAATGAAATGTGAGATTTGTAAATCTGCACTTCATTTGCATTTTCAATTTCCCTCATTTACATTCCCTTTCCAAGAGAAATGTAATCTAGATGCACCCTTAAGCTACGTCTACAGTGCACTTTTGTGTGCAAGAACATATGCAAATGAGGCACGGTGATGAATATTGCTATGCCTCATTTGCATACTTAAGGAACCATCTTTTTTTGCAAGGGGCTTTTGCGCAAGAAGGAGCAGTCTACACTGCTCCTTCTTGTTCAAAAACCCCCTCTTGCACAAGAGCCGTTCTGCCTGAAAATAAGCGGCACAACGGCTCTTGTGCAAAATGGCAGCTCATTAAGTATGCAAACGAGGCATGGCAATATTTGCATATGTTCTTGCGCAAGACAGTGCAATGTAGGCATAGCCTCCAGTCTGTAACTTTAAAACAAGTACTGTGGCACTTGTTTATATAGTATCATGAGCTTTCGGGGGTAATGATGAAGTGATATTTACCCACAAAAGCTCATGAAACTATATATTTTTTGTTAGTCTCTGAGGCAAGAGTGGGCAATAAAAAAATGGCAGCCCCCAGGGACAGTTCCTGGTGGGCCGCCACTGCTATGTTTACCTGCGCCTCCACAGATATTGGAGGATTGCAGCTCTGGCTGGCTGTGAATTGCTGTTCGTGGCCTGTGCAGTTGGTGGGAAGCATCATGGACCAGGATGCTGCTTCCTGCTGCCCGCTTTGGCCGCTAACGTCAATTTATGGCCAACCAGAGCTGGGATCCTCCGATATCTGCGAAGGCGCAAGTAAACATGGGGATAAACATGGAGGTGGGGGACCACCACAAACTAACCCTGCGGACTGTATCCAGCTTGCAGGCTGGAATTTGCCCACCTCTGGTCTAAGGTGCCACAAGACTACTTGTTCTCTATAAAATCAGGACATCTGGTCACTCTAATGTGTCCCTCAGTGCCTCATCTGTATAATGGGGATAACAGCACTGTTATCACCGAGGCACTCAGATGCTATGGTGATGGGCCCACTGGTGGAGTGGGAACTTCTCTATATCACAGTCCTCTTCTTTTCACCTACCCTTGCCCCTCACATTTCCCTCTTAGCTCAGCGGACTTGGCTATATTTCTTCTGAGCCCCCTATCTTCTCTCTTCAACCCCTGGCACCTTCCCCACAGATATTCCTGTTTTATAGGTTCAATTTAGAATGTGCAGATCCTTAATTTAATCACTGGCCCTTTCTCATCTTAATCAACTTGCCTCTGTAAACAAAACACTGACTTCCTGCCCTAAGGAGAAACATATCTCCTCTGCAAAACGCATATTCCACACAAATTCTGTACAGCTAAGAGGTTCACCTGCGAGCCCATCTTCTGAATGAAACTCAGGGTGGGGAAGGCAGGACTCTCCTGCCCCGCTCTCCCAGCTGGTGCCCTTATCAACTGGACTCTATTGACTTATAAATATTTATACCATGATTTATAGGTACAAAAGGTGACATTTTTGCCCCATAGATGACATGAGGATAAAAAATAAATGCAGTTAGTCCACTGTGATGGATTATATCACATGCCTGTAAACATTTTCAAACTGGATTATTTTCATTGAACCTAGTTTAAATCCTTTGTGCAGACAAGCCCTAAATTTAAAGAAATACCATAACATACCGCTATTTTACTAATAATATCTGACTACTGAAATTAATGTTTGAGATTTGGCATATTGTTTTCCCCCACCAGTAGTTTGAAATGATTCAGCACATGATTAACTTTAAGCATATTCATAGAACCCATGTTTAAGGCAGAACATAAATAGAACCGAAAATACACCCTACAAATGCTGTTGTGAGTAGTGATGAATTTTAGTATGTCAGTGCTTTTGTTTAGTTAGGTCCTTAATGCTCTAATATTTGCATTAATTTCAGAATCTAACCATCCTCTATGTATGGAGATGTCTTCCATTTCTACAGAACAATGTAATTGCAATATTGTAATGGTGATATGTTTAAACCAGGATACATCGCCAAAGCAGCAGACACTCATGTTTCTACATTTCTGAACATTGTGGCTACATCTACACTGGCATAATCTTGCTCAAGAACTCTTTTGCGGAAGAGTTCTTGTGCAAAAACTCTTCCAGAAGAGAGTGTCTACACTGGCATGTGCGTTTGCGCAAGAGCTTTTGCACAAGAGCATCCATGCCAGTATAGACGCACTCTTGCGCAAGAAAGCTCTGATGGCCATTTTAACCATAGGGCTTTCTTGCGCAAGAAATTCATGTTGCCTGTCTACACTGGCCTCTTGTGCAAGAACAGTTGCACAAGAGGGCTTATTCCTGAGCAGGAGCATCAGAGTTCTTGCACAAGAAGCACTGATTTCATACATTAGAATGTCAGTGTACTTGCACAAGAACTCGTGGCCAGTGTAGACAGGCAACAAGTTTTTGCGCAAAAGTGGCTGCTTTTGCGCAAGATCGCACCAATGTAGACACAGCCTGTGATTTTGGGAACCGTTCATGATGCACTAGTTTAAAGAAAATGGGTGTGTATTGTCTTTCTTTTTACATTATTTTAACAGAGTAAATGCTACTAAGCCTCTTAAAGCATCAAAAGACTCTCTTTAAAGGGTTGGTTGACTTCTTGGTTCATCACGTCTTTAGCAGTAAACAAGCATTTTGGACATGTTCTTTGATTAACTTTAGTGATTTAAGCACTCAGCTTTAATTACTGCTAGTTTTAGATACAGCACAATAAAGATAGACTCCTGCTTCACTAAATCAGGGAGATGTGACTGAAGGCCTCCTGATCCAATTGTTCTCATTTAGTCTAGAGCTCACAAACATGGTTGTAAAATATTATTGTGGCTTGAGCTGACATGAAACACCATTGTCATCAATCAAATAAAAAAAAAGTGAGAGAATCAATACGTAACACAAACATTGAGGCTTCAACCACTTAATCAATTGCACATATTTCACAGTTTTGTTCTCTCTCTCTCTTTTAACACTTGTCATTCTGCAATCTGGTGAGATTTAGCAGCTGTGGAGATGAAAAGATCAATACTTCCCAACAAGGGTGGCCTCTGAAAGACAACTGTAACACTATAACCAGAGCATTCAGGCTCTCATATTACTTAGTCAAGCTCTTTGAGTTTTAGTCACTTAATGAAAGGCGGTACTATAATAATCTTTTGTCTCCCTGCTGATACAGTTATGCGCAATCAATGAATAGCTATGATTGTGTAGCCTGACAGGATTCCAAGGTTTTGCTAAAGTCTCTGCTGTATAATAGAGCAGTGAGGCAGGTGTAATGGGTAAGTTGGATAAGTGAGAGGCCAGCTGGTTTCAGCTCTCTCTAACCACAATAATATGTCTCAATCATTCTACAAGTTATTTATTGGGATTTTTTGGGGGTGGGAGGGGTTATATTTGAAGATTCCTATCAGAGCAATTTGTGTGGGTGGGTATGGACAGATAATAGTATACAGTGCACAGACTAAAGATACATTTGAAATGAAGTTGCAATCTGACTAACAAAGTGATCATTAATTTTACAACTGGTAGCATTGCTTCACTGTGCAATATTCCCATGTTCACTGAGTAATTGCTTACAAGTGATAAAACTCACTCTTGACCCTCAAAACAGAATAAAGATAATGTCTGTAGAATTATGCATTGCAGTGCTAATTACTGCTATGTTCACTACTAATGTCTTAATTTAAGATTGTGTCAAATGAATAATCTTCAGACAAAATGAGCAGTACCATCTGACACATCTGCAAGGAGGAAGATAATTCACTGAACTGACAAAAAAAAAAGAGGAGCTCTTTTTTGGGCAGTGTGTATATATATGATTAAATGCACCCTCATTGCAGAGAAGTTTGTATTCTTTTCTGTTCTTTTTTTTAAAGTAATGTCACATAAGATGGGAAAATATATTGTAAGAAATGGATGGCCTCAGAAATATTTGGATCAGATTTTGCTCTGCCTGTGTTTGTGCCTAGTAACTACTGGATTGTTGGGTAAAGCAAACTGTTTAGAGAAGCTGAATTTGCAAAGCTTAGATCTATGTGCTCCGATTTAGGAATGCACTTAAGCATATGCTTAAATCCGTCTTTATTCTGCAGAATGGTAGGTAGTTCCCCAGCTGTGAAATATGGGATTCCATATGTATTTTTGCCTTCATGCTCCCATGGGATTCTGGACTGGGCCTAATTGTGTTCACATAGATAATATACCTATGTACAAATGGCTTGATGATCAGATGTTCTGAATGAGTGCATTCAGCTTATTTTGATGTCAGAAGGTGTGGCTGGGGCCCAACACCCCTGAAAATCAGGCAAAATATGTTTACATATATTCAGAAGACATTGAGTCTATTTTCTTGAGTTATATTAAGGTCTTGATGTTCACAAGCCCACTGAGAGTGAATATTGACGCTCGCCATCAATTTGTCAAGGTACTGAACACAGATAAATAATTTTACTCTTAGGAAACCTTTGCCTCGCTTAGGCACACTAAAGCAAAGCAAGTGCAGGATTTAACCCTGTAAAACTCATAATTTATTCAAGTGTAATTTGTGAGCTTCATTTTTTAGTGTTTTCTCAAAAAACTGAACAAATAAAAATGCTTCAGAAAGGACTGACAGCCTGGAGACTGATGTTCTCTGATCCAAAGGATAAGGACTCTTTACAGTAATGTTAAAAGAGCTTTTCTCAGAAATGAATGAAAATTGACATGACAACTATAGCAGTCCTCTTGGAACCATTCCACTGTGTTTCATGCATGCACGAGTAGTCTAGTTCTTGGGAACTTCTTGCTAATATGTATACACTTCACAGGTAGATGCACTTATATGATGGATTAAGTGATATCCAGTCTAATGTGTCTGTAATGCCAGTTTCTTTGTCAAGTGTTTTGGATGACAAGTGTATAATCTTTATTTATATATGTGTATTACAAAAACCCGACACTGATATTTTTCTTCTTGTACATCCAACCAGTACACTGAATAAATTAGGGTTCCTATGTAAAAACAGTATGTTACCATGTAATTAAAAACTATATCATACTGCAGATGTAGAAGGATACAGAATTGAGGTTTCATGAGCAAATTTAAATTTGGAATTTTCTAATTTTAGATTGCCAATTCAAGCACTCAATACAATACTCCTTTTAATATGGTTATTTATGAACATACTTTCTAAAGTTTTTTTTTCAAAGTGAAAAGGTAAAAACAAATGTACAGCTAGAACAGCCTCCCAGACTCCTCCCAAATTATAATTATCCTTAGAGCTGGTAGTAAGGCAGATAATTAAGGCTGGCACCTAAATCAAGTGGCCTGACATTCACAGATTCTGGGAATCTACCATTTCACTTAAAAAGAATGGGGCTACAGCTACACTACAGGTTTCTTGCACAAGAACTGTTTTCTGCAAGAGTTCTTGCACAAAAGGTCTCGTGCAAGAGCACGTCCACACTGCCAAGTGCTTTTGCGCAAGAGATGTGCTTTTGAGCAATAGATGTGCTTTTGCGCAAGAGCGTCCATGGCAGTGTGGACGCTCTCTTGTGCAAGAAAGCTCTGATGACCATTTTAGCTGATGACCCTGTTGCCCGTCCACACTGCCTTCTTGCTCAAGAGCTCTTGCACAAGAGGGCTTATTCCTTGTGGGGGGAGGAACAGCTCTTGTGCAAGAAGCCCTCTTTTCTGACGCTTTACTGTAAGTTTACTTGCACAAGAACGCGCGTGCAGTGTAGATGTTCCGCAAGCCTGCAGTGTAGACTTAGCCTGGGTGTTTTGGGTGCCCATTGCATTTTGGTACCAAACTGGGTACATAGGGCTTATCTATGGAGTATGCTAGTCTGCATCAGCAGGTCTCATTAACTGGCTCGTGTGGACCCTGAGTGTGGACACTGAAGTTCCCACGTGTGTTAGTACAATAGCACACACTAAGAAATATTAAGTGACTCCACTGAGCCCGTTAGTGCCTGAGACCTTGTTGCAGACTGAAATTTATGTCTTACTAGTGAGGACTAACTGGGCCTCTAGATACTTAATTTTAGGCACACAAGCTTAAAATTTTGTTCATAGTATATGGAAAATGAATCTCTCCTTGGTTAGCATAGACCGTCTGGACCTTTGCAAAGATGTCTGGTTAGAATTTTATTTGGCAATTCACATTCCATCTAGGAACATTTAGCTTTTTACCTTTCCTTGCAATTGATTGTTTACTATTGTTTCCTCCCTGTAACTTTGTTACGTTTGTATTTCAAAATGTACTCCAGTTTTTTGTCTTTTCTGACCAGTGGTTAAAAATATAATCTGCTTAATCTGTGTTTGACAGACATTTGAAACTAGGAAAAATGGGTAATATTTAAAGGCTAAATATATAACAGCTTTGCTTGTTGTATGCACACTATTTGGAAGAAGGATCCTTGGCTGTCCAGAGCTGAGTATTGAAGAGGTCACATAGCAGCCCAGAAAGGGTACTGCTTTAACTCCCTGCAGGGAAGGAGAAGGCTGCTGCTAAGCCTAATTAAAATGCACTTTGTTTGCAAGGGGCAGAGCTAAAGGTTAAATTGTTGAGATACTTTTTAAATACACTTCTGGGTAGCTGACGGAAGGGTAGTTCCCCACTTTCTCAGACTGGCGAAGGGAGGGGCAAAAAAATAATTAGAGGAAGCTATGTGCTTGCTTATTCTCATCCACATCTTGCAGATGTCATGATATGAATCAGGTAATGTGTTTGGGCCAAACACCCAGGCCATCTGCACAGAAAAAATCTGTGACCCAGGTTTAGAGGAGCTTTATGTCTGGGCTAGGTTATTCACTCATGGTATAGGTTAGAACCTAGGTTCTAATTTTAATGAAATCTTAAAGAAAATGAACTGCAAGGTTTAGTAAATAGCATCAATAAGGGTACTCCAGTGCATTGAATATTTATATGGTAAATAAATCCTCTTTGATTTCAAACTGCAACTGCTGCAGGGGAAGGTTTTTGGTTCTTCATAGCTATGATTCTCAGGAGACTATTTGAATCATAATCCTAGTGTCTAGGTGCTGCATTTATTTGATGTTTATGAGAAGCACATGGCATTTGCACCGCAGAGATGTAACCATAGGTTGGCCACTAAGGTTACGTCTAGACTACAGGGTTTTGTCGACAGAAGTTTTGTCGACAGATACTGTCGACAAAGCTTCTGTCGACAAAGAGCGTCTACACTACATTCAGTTCTGTCGACAAAGCAAGCTGCTTTGTTGACATGGCAGTGTAGACACAAAGACAGTTTACATGCAATAACACCTTCTGTCGACAAAACTCTGGTCCCATCTTGCCACTGTTCTCAGCTGATGGGTTGATTGCTCTTTTTAGCGTGTCAACCTGCTGCATAAATTAGGTCGTCACCCAAATAAATCCATTTCAGGGCATAATAGCTAGTACCTTAGGCCTTGTCTATGTTACCATTGCTGGCGACCTAAATTACGCAACTTCAGCTATGCGAATAGTATGCTTGAAGTTGACAAATTTAAGTCTACTTACCAAGGTATCTTTACAGTGGAATGTCAACAGCTGATGACTCTGCTTACTCTTTGTGTTTTGGTGGAGTACCAAAGTTGACAGGAGAGCATTTGGAGATTGATTTATCATGTCTAATATAGACATGATAAATCAACCCCCACTGGATCGATTGCTGCTCATCAATCCAGCCCACAGTGAAGATATGCCCTCAGTGATGCCCTCAGTGATCAGAGTGCTCTAGACTTGTAGCACTATGTAATGCTTACTTAAAAGAGATCCTTCAACAGAAATTAACAAGCTGACTGTCAACAATTTTCCTATATGAGATCCCATATACCTCACTTCTTACAATGGTTTAATCTATGAGAGATTCATTTGTACATTTGAATAGAATTCAGCAGAAGGGCAAAATAATAAGAAATTCTCACCTAACACCACACCTCTGACATTTTCTGTTTTATTGGGAGAGAACAGAAATCTCATAATCTGTAGTGGAGGAAATATATTCTTGTTCAAACTACGCCAATCTTACAGTGAGTATTATTTTAGTCTTGATGAAATCAATGGGAGTTTTTTGGGTGAAAACATGACTTTCCAAATCAGTGTTGGTTGCTCACAACTGGAAATAGTATAAAGAATATGATGTGACTGGAAAACAATACAGCAGTGTGGCGGGGTTTGTTATCTGGGACCAGCTGTGACAGTAGGGAGTCCTTTGTTATTAAATCCTGAATTTTAATGCTCTAGCAACTTGTGCCTAATCAATAAATGCAGTATGTGAAGTGAGCACTGCATTTGTGCCCATGCTGTCTTTATGTCTAATCTGATAATAAATGATTTATGGGGCATGTGTTTATTTTTATTACTATATAAGCTAGTAGAAAAGGGAAACTCAAATCCGAACAAAGTTGAACATATTGCTCTGCCATTGGTTGCACTAACGCCATTGTATGTGGAGGAAAAAAAAAGAAAGTCACACCAGAAGCAATAGATCTTTTTTGACATATTATCTAAAATGCCTACCTAAAATGCACCCTACAGAATACCTTGGATCATTGTGATATAGTTCATGTAAGATGTTCAGTGTTCTTGTCGTTACCAAAAAAAATAAGTGGGGGGAGGCTTTGAAGACAGAAAATATTGTAGCCAATTAATTGAAATGTTACAGTTGGTGCATTCAAGGCGTGATGGGCTCATTAAGCATTAAAACTCCTTGACATTTCCTGGTTGTAGAGAAAAATAGGAATAAGCTGTTTGGATTTTATATTTCCCTAATTTGTGCTTCTCTTCAGATGTTTTGATTGTTATTTTTTCCATGTTTAATTTCCATACATTTTATTATAAAATTCAGCACTACAGTGTCCTCATTCCTCATCTAATTATCTTTTCCCAAAAAGTCCTATCTTTGTACCAATTACATTATTTCATTTTAAAGTTTACTAGTTAATACTCATTGTTAAATTGCCAAAAGGGTATGGACTAATTTAGCACATCATTGCCACTTGGCGAAAATGCCATCATTAGTGATCCATGAGTCGAGGACTTAAAAAAAAATAGAAAAGGAGGCCAACTCAATCGTACTAATATCCAAAATGATTTTAAATGTCTTCTTTAATTAAAGATGGAAACAAAAACAGAAAAGCCTTTCTTACTTGACATATTTAAATAAATTTGAATATTATGTTTGACTGAAATTGAAGTATATTTCTTTAATACACACGAGTAACAAAAATGCAGAAGTAGCAGATTTTGAAAGATTTTTGTGAGCTTCTTTATATTAATAAATATAACTTTAAAACAACTCTCTGCTCCTTTGTTTGGAAACATTGCAAAACTTACAAGGTTTCTGATAGCAGAGCTCGGATAACAAAGCTACAGGGTGGATTACAGTGACGTGAATGAGTGATATAAACTTCATGCTTTATCTTTCTTCTTATTTCCTACTGAGCACAGTGACTCCTCTGTTGCTGGAAATCAAGAACTCTTTGACTTTTGAAGCTTAGCTGCTGCTTGCTACTTGTTCTGTGAAGGTGAAACTTTCCTGTTGGGTCCCCATTGCCTGTGGATCACTCCTCAGCATCAGCAAGCCAACAGATCTCATCTCAAGCCCTCCTTTGCTTGCTGCTTGAATATGTGTGTTGCTGTTCTGGCTGCAGAAGAGGTTTAAAGAACTGTGTGCATGCACCCTTTTTGCCACATCATAAGTGTTCAACCAATAGTTAGCCCCATATCTGTGGACTCAGTGGTGTGGCAATGGCCGTTTTTGCCGTCTTGCACTGAATGTAGTTTAAAAGATATACTGTGGCCCCTTTACAGAGCTCTGGCCATTGAAAGGGGCCTTAAAGTGTGCAAATACCGTTGCAGACTGCCTCTTCAGACAGTGGGTATAAAAGCCACTAAAGTGCACTTGGTGTTAGATGGGCAAAAATAGTTACTGCAGAACCCCAGAGTCCATAGATATGGGGTTCCCTTTGTTTCTGTGCTTCTGGCTTTACGTGACCTTTCCATTTCCTTTATTTAGAGCCCTGCATATCCATGGCTATCTACTTCATATCTGCACATAGCAGAGCGGATACCCATGCAGGGCTCCCCCCACCCCACTCTCTACCCAGCTGCCAGGTGAAGGGCAGTGGGGAGGGAGGCAGGGCACGTCCCTGCACTGCTGGGAGGGAAAGGATGCAACAGGCTCAGTTCCAAATCTCCTTGCAGGAGGGGCTCAGTGCTCGCCCTGCCCACCTGGTGAGCACTGACCTGCAGAGCCCTAGCCCTGGGTCCATGCTGTCTCTTACCCCCCAGTCCCTGCTTTTGTGCTGCCCGCTCTTCCCTGCATGACCCTGCCCACTCCTGGCTCATCTGTGCTCTCTCACCCTCCCCCCCAGATGGTTTGTTGTATGGCTGCAAGTAAAATCTGGACTGTGGATTATAGATCAGATGATGAGTTGAGCCTGGCAGATGCGGATCCACGTTTTCATATCCATGCGGGGCTCTACTTGTATTGTGGGGTCATATAAGCATGTGCCTGCTCCCTATTTAGCTTGCTCTATGTAATGCTTTGCTTTTCATAGCCCCCCCCCCCAAAGGCCCCAACAAAATAGACAAAGCACAGTGCTTGCTTTCTAGGTTTGCTTTGCACTGACTGATTGAAAGTGTGGAATAGAGAATTCAATTGCAAGTTTAGTGTGTAGTCTTTTCTGAGATAAAATGTGTACCATTTAATTCAGCACCAGTAAAATTTGGGATTTTATGAAAACATTATGTATGTGAACACTATTAGGTGCAAGTTGCAAAATTCAACACATCCTTATAAGAAAACTTGGAACTGTTCTACTGTATAAGAAACTTTAACATATAATCCTTGGTTCTTCGCCAGAGTAGTATAAGAGGTCTTCTTAGAAAAGAGAATTTACACAAGCATGCACAAAATTGCATCAAAATACCCACCAGTTTTAATCCCCACTTTTTGTAATTTTGGTGCAAGTCTGTGTGTGAGCATCATAATTGAACTGAATCTAAATTGAACTAGGAAACATTTTTTATGAGTGTCTTTGTGCAGATTTACACATCATTTATTATTTCAGAGCATTACAACTGGATTACAACATTCTTAATCTCCAAAATTGCTGTGGGATGCAATTCTAGTCTAGTCTAGTCTAGTATAAACATCATTGTGGTGTCTGAATACCTCATGGCTGTGTCTACATTGGCACCCTTTTCTGGAAAAGGGATGCTAATGACACACTTTGGAATTGCAAATGCCCCAGGGATTTAAATTTTCCCCGCGGCATTTGCATGAACATGGCTGCTGCTTTTTTCCGGCTCTGGGCTTTGCCAGAGAAAAGCGCCAGTCTAGACAGGTATCTTTCGGAAAATAAACCCTTTTCTGGAAGATCCCTTATTCCTGATTTTAAGTAGGAATAAGGGATCTTCCGGAAAAGGCTTTATTTTCCGAAAGATACCTGTCTAGACTGGCGCTTTTCTCCGGCAAAGCCCCGAGCCGGAAAAAAGCGGCAGCCATGTTCATGCAAATGCCACGGGGAAAATTTAAATCCCCGGGGCATTTGCAATTCTGACTGGTCTCATTAGCATCCCTTTTCCGGAAAAGGGTGCCAATGTAGACATAGCCTTTGTGTTTCAGCTGGAGGACCAATAAAGTCCTTAAACACCCATTAACATTAATTACAATTTTAAGCAGAACTAGTTCAGCTACATTAAGGAAACAGTTTGTCCAATGTAGTCCTTTTTTCTGTTTCTGAGTTGTTTATGAACAGATCATGATTTCTACTTGTTCCTCTGAACTTACTTGGCTGTTTTCAGTGAATGCACATCAGCGTGTGAGTTACTTGTGAGTATTGCTTTAGTAGTCACTTTGAAATTCTAATTGTTTATATTGGATGCAGAGGTTACATGCTGTGTTCTTTTCCCAAGTACAGGTATATCTTCATAGCATAAGCTATGCTCAGTCTAGCTAACCTGAATTAGTTTGAATACAGTTAGTGCAGGTAACAATAGCAGGGCAGACAGTACAGCCCATTCAGAAGCTCATGTGATATTGTCTTCACTGCACTGATCAAGTTGGCATGCTAAAAAGAGCAGTGTGCATGCAGATTCATGAGTAGAGGCTCAGGCTAGCCTCTTGAGAACAATCTCAGTCAGGTACTCATGTCCCTCTTTGCTGGAAATAGCGGAGCACTTAGACTGCAGCAAACAGGTGAGATGAAAGATCCAAGGAATAGCTTTCAATAATATTTTTGATCATGATGATCATATCACACTCTACCTATTGATTAATTTAATCTAAATGTGACTTCTACTTTCTCTATTGTTACTGAGTTCCTCTGACACTGTTTTCAAAAACAAATCCAGTTCCTCTTGGACTGAAGCTACATCAAGTAGAATTTCAGTACTCTTAACTGAACTTTTTTGACAGCATTTTGTGCCTCACACCAGTTCCTGTTGAAGTTTGTGGCAAAATGCCTAATAATTTATAATACATTTTGTCCCTTGTATTCGCTAGATCGAGGGTGAGCAATAAGCCAGAAGCAGTTTGCCAAAGTCAGCCCCTGGTGAGCTGCGGGTATGTTATTTATTTGTGTGTCTGCAGGTACAGCTCCTTGCAGCTCCCACTGGCCACAGATCGCCGTTCCAGTCCAATGGGAGCTGCAGGAAGTGGTGCGGAATGGGATGCACTAGATGATGATGTAAAAAATGTGAAAGATTTTTAAATGAGACCAATTGGTCGGATTCTAATTTCAGTTTACCCATTTGATACTACTTTAATTCCATTTACCTCACTGGAGTTAGACTTGACTTAACTTAGTGCGAAGAGAATCAAGCCCTTTCTGTTTTATAGCATTGCATTTTGTTTTGACGTTAGTTTTATTTACTCCCAATCTATCTTCTTTAATTCAGGGGTGAGCTTTCCACTGTGTGTTTGGGATGGATGCTCAAGCTCTGTATTTGCAGGGCCTTGCAGTTAGAACATACAGCTAGCCACGGGGAGGACTTCGCCTGTTGTAAAATGAAGGCCAGCTAAGGACTGATAGTGAGGTCTCCCAGAGAATGGACTTCTATTTCCAAATTAATCCTGCATCTCTTTCATCTCCTTTTCCATTACACAAACTGCAGTCAAAAGATCCCCCGTGTAGTGACCACTTCATTACAAAAAGAAAGGATTTAACAAAAATGAGAGAATTTCCTTTACCTTCCTATTTCAAATGAACTGCTTCCGAGTGCTGTATACTCCATCACAATGGTTATATTCATCTGTCATTTTGCTTATGCAGTCACTCTTTAAGCCTTGATTACCCTTGCTTTGGGCAATTCCATAGATTTTACATTGTATAACGAAGGCAAATCCAGTGAGGCTTACACAATGAGACCTTTAAGGTGCCATTCAATCCCATTCAATCACGCTGAGGCAGAGATTGCTCTTTCCCTTTATAGAAATAACGATCTCGAGAACAGTTGTCATAATATTTGTAAGACAGCATGTAAGTGCAAATTGTTATTAACTATATTGATGCACGGCTGTGGAGAAAACTCTTTATTTTGTTGATTAATTTACTTATTTAAGGAATATGTAGTATTTAAGGAATTTAATGAAAGGAATATGTATTAATATCAGCGGATTAAAAAACATCTCAGATGAGAGGACCATGATAACCTCTCACAACAAACCACTCTATTGAACTTCTAACTTTTTAAAGTAAAAGACACAATAGAAATATGAATACACAAAATTCTGCTTCAATATTACTAAGAATTTCCTTTAAACTGGTAAGAGCCAGAAAATTCAGATTTAGGGTTACCAAGTTGCCCTGGTCCAGCACCTAAATTTGTGTGGGTGGGCCCTGCTGTAGGAATAGATTTTTAGGGCCAGCGTTACAAAGATATTTTTCTGTGCTGAAAAAAAGATTAGGTGCCTATTCCCATTGAAAGTCAATAGGAGATGGATTCCTAACTCACTTAGACACTTTTGAAAATTCCACTAGGCACCTATCTGCATCTTTAGGAATCTAAATATTTTCTAAAACCTGGCCCTAAATCTTTCCCTCACCCTGAATAGTCCAAGTAAAAGAATTTCAATGAATTATCCAAGAGATAATGACAAGGAGTTTAGGTTCCTAATTTAAGGCTAGATTGAGGATAAGTACTTTAAAAAATTATGAGCTACAATAGTATTGAGGCCATATGAGTACCTACAACCAGAGCCAGATTAAAGAAATTTTGGGACACTGTAGATGGGAGGGCGGAAAGTCTCTCACTTGACTGAAATTTGGCCTGGATGCTCCCCCATCATGATGCAATGGGATCTGGCCAAACCTGAGTGGGGCTGTGACTCAGTGTGATAGGTTTTAACACCACCCATCCAAATCTGGTGGTCAGGGGCCACTCTGAGATGGGGCCCTGTGCAATCCTCCTGAAAGCACCTAGCTTAATTGGGGCTGTCTAGGGCCATGCCTCCACTATGAACTAGGAGTATGAGGCCCATACTTGTGCTACTTCTCATCAAGCTAGTGCAAGTGTAAATAGCAGTGTGGCCTCAATAGCACAGGTTATACTATGCACAAACCCTATGAATTTAGGGAAAGTGGGCTCAGCCTTGCTCATGACCTAGTAGCTATTCTTCAACCTTACTGTCATCAGAGCCTCTTTAGTGACCCAGCTGGGTGCAAAGGGTGCTGAAGCAGGGAGAGCACCACTTAAATAGACCTGGGAACTCAGTAGAGGGAGGTGTTACCAGATTTGCCCAATATCTGGGGTATGCTTATTTATTAGGGTTACTCTTATGGGATTGGGGGGAGGTTAACAATTCTATCAGTGTGCTGCTTGTGCTCTCATATAGAGCTGAATTCTCCCTGCTGTCAGTCCCCCCCCCCCCCCCACTGGAGCTCTCCTGAAGGAACTAGGTTCCTCAGGATGGGGTTCTTCCCACCTTAGCAACACACACAGACACTCACACCCTCTAACAGGGCACACCTGAGAAGACTGGGTAATCAGCACTCAGAAGCTGACCCCTTGCATGTCCCTGGACTCAGCAGGCTGGGTTTAACAGCAAAGCCACACTGCGCCCTTATGAGCCTTTGGACTCAGTGGGCTGGATTAAACAGCACTTTAAGCTGCCATCCTCATATACCCCCAGGGATGCTAATGAGACCAGTCAGAAAAGGGATGGAATAAGGGATCTTGCGGAAAAGGGCTTATTTTCCGCAAGATCCCGTCTAGACTGGCGCATTTCTCCAACAAAACCCCGAACTGGAAAAAAGTGGCAGCCATGTTCATGCAAATGCCGCGGGGGATATTTAAATCCCCCGCGGAATTTGCAATTCCGACTGGTCTCATTAGCATCCCTTTTCCGGAAAAGGGTGCCAATGTAGACACAGCTGAAGTGTTGTTGCAGAGCAAATGGGGAAGCCAAAACAACACCCCTTGAGGAAGAGTGAGTGAAACAGAGAGAGACAAGCAACCAACTTAACCATGAACGTTATTTATTTCTGGCTAGTGAATATACAAACACACAAAACAGTTACAATATTAAATCTAAATTGAAATGATTACAAATGTTAGAGCTAACTAACCATGTAACAGTTTACATAGGGCAGAGGCAGGAGGCTATGCTTGGTGGTGGGGGGAGACGAGGAGGAGGAGGAGAGAGAGAGACATCACCACTCCGTGGATCTTGCACTAATCGGGGTTCCCAGATGGTGCTGGGAGCTGGGGGTCCAGAGGGCAGGAGACAAGCAGAGCAGAGCCCCCAGCACAATCAGACAGAAGATGAAGAAGTCTCAATGGAACTGATGCAGTTTAAATCCAGGTATCAGAACAGTTTTTCTTGGGCAAGGGTAGGAGTTTTTATAGGGATAGGACAATAGTTTGAAGAGAACACTGGATTTGTTTATGGGTAAACAGGCGAGACAATAGAGACTGATCACACCTGGCACAATGAAACTAGGCTGTTTCAGTATTTTGGATGTCAGTAGGATCCATTACTAGAATTCGTCTGATAATGACTAATTTGGGTGTGAGCAGGCCTAGGTTCATTAGCATCTGGAGCAGAGATTTCCCATCAGGCTTCTCTGCAGTTCCTGCTTTGGAAAAGGTGAATTCCATTCTGTATGCTAATGGAGATGTGTCTCTGTTCTATCTTCAATGCAGATGGGGCTGGGGTGTTTCCTTAATCCTATAATCCTTGTCTGGAGCAGTTTAGGTGTGTCGTCCCTGGTCTTTTCATTGCTTTGTCTTTGATTCTTGCAGAGGCCTGGGGGAGGGGGATGGTTTTCCATGAGTGTCACTCCCTGGCTCCCCAAGAGCGCAGGGCTGGTAGGGAACAGAGGAAGACTCCGGAGAAAGGAACAGAGTTCCTTTTGGGAAGGGTCTGAGGAAGTCAAGTGGCATCACCAAGAGGAAGCAGGCTGTACTCTTATTGAAGAGAGCCCTAAGTTAGGGCCAATGATGGAGAAAGACACCCACAGAGACAAGAAGGGTGTCATTGACTTTGGGGCTCTTCTTACTCCTTCTAAGCCCTGGGGTAAACTCCTAAAGTTCCTAATGAAGGGAATCAATGGGGAAATCTGACTGGGAAAGAGGTATCTGTGTAGGGGCTAGAAGAAGGTCCAGGAAGCAGAAGATTGAGTCAAGCCCAGAAGGGGAGAAGATCTATAAGTCTGGACACTGTTTATGACCTTACGGTAGACCTTTATTTATCCCAGAAGGAGAGGGAACTTTAGGAGCCACAGAAGAATCAGAGAGGGAGTTGAGAGAAGAGGCTGGCTGAGCCTAGCCATCATGGAGACAAGGAAGAGGTTAGTGGGGATGGGAGAGGGTTCAAGAAGAGAAGTCTCCTGCAATACCATCCACTCATGAGGGAGCACCTCTGAGGCACAAATTTCCCCTAGTTCCTGCTTGTTTCCAGGAGGTAGTAATTTATTAGTGACCTGTACCAAATTGCTACGCTGCTGCTGTTGCTGCTGCTCTGTCCAGCGAGTAGAGGATCTATTCATTCTTCTTTGAGTGCTTGCTCATATCCAGTCCATATTAGGTATGTGTGCTCTCCACATGCATTGGTGCTGGAAGCTTTTTCCTCAATAGTATCTACTGGGGACTGGTGTGCACATGTTGTGGTATAAGGGGCATTGTTGGATCCCCCCATCCTCTGATCTTTCTTGCCACCAGTGACAGTGCTGGAACTTCTGCTGCTTTGACTAATACTGTTTTGTTCTCCATTCTGTGAACTTTATAAACCTGTAATGCAGGTTATGTACAGTGAGTAGCTGAATTAGTTACCCTTAATACTAGTCTTTAGTGTGTGTTAGTCCCAAAATGGTCTCAGCGGGGAGACCTCAACAGGTACCTAATGAAGATAAAGTTCCATATAGTCTCCCTGTATTCTGCCATTGGCCAATGTGTGCACCTCAATAACCTCCAGACCCAGGGTATGTGGTGTCTGGAGGAGATGATGCATCACAGAAATATCAAAAAGTTCTGAGGAGTCTACTTGGTATGCGAAGTCTTCCTACCACACTGTTTGGTCAAGGTGGTGAAAGTCCTGACAGACAACACAGCCTCAATGTTCTACATTCCATCTCTGGCACCAGACACAAAATCCACTTGGAAACTTGTCACTTTCCTTAAAGAACATGCTAGCAGATCACTTTGCATAGACTTTCCTCTTACCACGAGTGGTCATTCCACCCAGAGATAGAGTGCATGGTCTTCCAGAGGTGGGGAACTCCCCATGTGGACCACCAGATAAAGCAGGAAGTGTCTCTGGTTTTGTTCTCAGCAAGATCTGGACTGGGACCCCCTCTCTGATGCCTTTGTCCTGTTGTGATCAGGGAGCCTGATGTACATGTTCCTTCTGATTCCACTCATCAGCAAAGTCCTAGCAAATATCAAGAGAGACAAGGCACAGGTTATCATAACTGTCCTAGCATGACCTCATCAGCAATGGTCCGGCTAGTTCATGAACCTGCTGCCACAGGACCATAACTGGCTTTTATACCCCAGCCTCCTGTCCCTCCACCTCTTGGCATGAATGCTGCATAGTTTAATCTGAAGGAGAAGACCTTTTCAGATGATGTCCTACAGGTCCTCCTAGAGAGTAGGAAGCCCTCAACCAGTCTGACTTACGTGGCCAAGTAGATGAAATTTTCCTGATGGGTGCCTGAGGTGTGGCATCTTTCCTTCACATACTTTCATTGTCTCTTAGACTACCTGCTTCATCTGAGGAACGTGGGCCTGACGAACTCTTGTATTAGAGAGCATCTTGTAGCCATCTGTTTTTCACCAACCAGTCTAGAGCCAGATGATATTTTCTCATGACATGATGGTCAGATTCTTGAGACACCTCAAGAGACTCTTCCTTGGAGGCATAGACCCCCCCCCTTCCACAGTGGGATCATAACTTGGTTCTCTCTAGACTCAAGGGTCCATCCTTGAGCTTCTGTTTCCTTTCCCACCTACCATGGAAGGTCACTTTCCTGTTGGCAGTGATATCTCAAGACAAGACTCTGAGATTGAAGCCTTGACCTCAGAACTCCTGTACATGGTTTTCTACAAAGACTAGGTTCAGCTGCGGCACCACATAGCCTTCTTGCTGAAGATTGTATTTGCCTCCCATATTGGCCAGGACATCTTCCTCCTGGGCTGTGTCTACATTGGCACCCTTTTCCATAAAAGGGATGCTAATGAGACACTTCGGAATTGCAAATGCCACGGGGGATTTAAATATCCCCCGCGGCATTTGCATGAACATGGCTGACGCTTTTTTCCGGCTTGGGGTTTTGCCGGAGAAAAGCACCAGTCTAGATGGGATCTTGCGGAAAATAAACCCTTTTCCAGAAGATCCCTTATTCCTATTTGGAATAACCCCGAGCCGGAAAAAAGCCATGTTCATGCAAATGCCGCTGGGGATATTTAAATCCCCCGTGGCATTTGCAATTCCGAAGTGTCTCATTAGCATCCCTTTTACGGAAAAGGGTGCCAATGTAGACACAGCCCTGGTGTTCTGTTCCATACAGCATGAGTCCAGTGAAGAGAGGCATCTTCACAGGCTAGATGTCCGAAAGGCCTTGGATTTTTACCTAGAATGTACCAAAGCTTTCTGTAAATCAGCTCAGCTCTTCATTGATGCAGCAAATAGGATGAAAGGTCTTCCTGTGTCCTTGCAGAGGATTTCCAAGTGGCTCACCTCTTGTTTATAGATCTGTACAAACTAGCAAGGATCCTGATAATCAAAAGCCACCTAACTGGAGCTCAGGCATCCTTGGTAGCATTCATGATGCACATCCCTATCCAGGACTCTACAGAACTGTGATGTACTCCTCTATTCACACATTCATGGCACATTATACCATCATTCAGCAGGCCAGAGATGATGCAGGGTTCAGCAGAGGTGTGTTGCAATCCACACATCGTGAGCTCCTATCCACCTCCATTGGCACTCCTATAATCTAATATGGAATAAACATAAGCAAGCTCTTGAAAAAGAAAAGACAGTGATCTTTTTCCATAACTGGTGATCTTCAGGATGCATTACTCATGTCTATTCCATGACCCAGTCTCCTTCTCTACTGTCAGAGTTTCCTGACAAGAAGGAACTGAGGGTGGGGGAAGTTGGCGGTGCCCCTTATACTGTGGCATGTGCATGCTACTCCAGAGGGCTCCAGAGCCAGACCCTTATGGATACTACTGAGGGAGAAATTTGCATATGGCAAGCAACACTCCTAATATGGAATGGTCATGAGCAACACATCTTGAAGAACAACAGTTAGTTTCCCTGTCCATCTGCTCCAGAGAAGGAGTAAAAGTGAGTAATCCAGCTTATTCATGTGCTTCTGGACAAAAGATCCTAGTTGCCTATGAAAGTGTTTAAGGGAGGGTTCTTGTTCTATCTTACTCCTTTGGTCAGGTGCATAGTCCAACTCACTATCAGGTCCTTAGGTAATATCTTATAAAAGCTATTGTGAACTGAAATGGGCTTCATGGATATTTTTTAAATAATGTTATTTGGCTTTAACCAGTTTCTGTCAGGACTGGAATGGCAAATGTAACAGTATTGTGATAAATCATAAAACAAAGTGAACTGTAAACAAAAACATCAGTTTAATTCCATTGTCCAAACTGCATGAGATTGAGAGAGTGAGCAAACAGCAGAAGTGATGAAAAACATAAATTACTAGAAGCCACAAGATTCAGATCAAGATATTAACACTAGAGATCTTGGATATATCCTAAAAAATTGCTTAGAGTGGTGCTTGCAGTTGGGCAAACTGCTGGAGAAGCATTCAAATTATCATGGACATGCACTGAGTAGTGAGAAGCAGCCATAGGTACAGCGAGCCATTTGCTCTGGGGGTAGGACTACATCAAGGATCAGTATTCTACTCATTCCTATTTGTGATTATAATGGACACCTTGAAACAGGGGACTAGGAGAAAGGCTCCATGAAGCATTGTGTGGTGCTATGAAAATAAATATGAATTGCAAAGGAGTTTAGAAAAATGAAGGGCCTCATTAGAAGAAAATAGTTTATGAATCAGCTGACAAAGAATGGAGTACATGCAATGCATCAGTGAAAGGGCCAACAAGAAGCCAGTGAAACAAGATGATAAATAGTTTAAAGTCTGTGCAACAATTCAAATACCTCAGTTTGTTGTTCAGCCATGATGAGAATATGGATATTAGGAAGTGCACAAAAAGCACTTGGTGCAAATGGAAGGAGCTGACAGGAATCTTCTGTGATAAAAATATACCAAGTAAACTAAAGAGCTAAAGATCATGGTTGTTCCTATCCTCATGAATGGGTTGGAATGCTGGCCAATGTGGAAGAGGGAGCAACTCTTCACACTATCAAAATGAGAATGCTGAGGTGGATGATAGACTATACAATGAAATGGTACCTGCCAGGAAACAGGCAGGCCTCATCATGGAAAAGAAGCTGAGCGAGCGCGGACTGAGATGGCTGGGTCATGTGGGATCTGTTGACCAGAGAGTGTGAGGTCTGTTAGTCACAGAGTCTGGACAATCAGGAAGACACAAAAAATGGGATCCAAGATGCTGATAGAAGATGAAAATAGAGTGGATGTCAGTGTGGAAGAAGAATGTTTACAGATGAAGAAGAAAAGCTGCCACTCCGAACAGGACAAAGTGAAGAAGAGTAAACTAGGTGTATGTAGGAAGGAAGTCTGTTTTGTCTTATATCTTCTTGTTTGCTTTTCCTGCTGCAAGCCTGCCCTCATTCTTTTTTCCAATAAGCCACGTACATAAGCATTAACGTAGCATCTGAATTCCAACCATAATTTGTAGGAGACACCATACATTGAGAATCCAATCCTTGTATGAGGAAAGCTGCTGCTGATTCCCTACATCAGACTTTACAAAGTTGTAGTTTGTAAAGATATACAATTAGAAATGTCTGTCTTAATGCCTTCACTTAGTTCCTTTACTAGAGAGTTATAAAACAGGTACAAATTTAAGTTAGAAATAAATAGCTTAGGCTCCAGTTATCAATCCATGCTTAATCAAAAAGTACTTAAGCAATATGCTTAACTTGAGGCATGTGAGTAAATCCCATTAGCTGCACTCAGGCTTAAGCAAATGCTCAACTTTAAGGATGTGCTTAAATGCTTTGCTGAATAGGAGTGGAATTAAGCACATGCTTAATTCTAGTCTACTGGAGATTTAGGAGCTATACTAAAGGGACTTTTTTCTATTGGCTTTGCTTAGCATAGGTTTGATAAACCAAGGGTAGGACCTGACCCACCACTGGTGAAGTCAATCAAAGTTTTACCATTGGCTGCTAGGGGCCATAAGGAAAGGCCTTTTTATCTGAAATCAAATGGGCCAGATGAAATTATTACAGCTGGGAAGGAGGAATAATATGAAGGTGAGCTCTAAAAAAGCCAGAGTTCCAAACATAAACATATTTTGTGGATTTCTTGCTGCATGTTGCTGCAAAATCTTTTTATCTCAGATGAGAAACTGCCATTTAGTGCACAAAAAGGGGAAAAAACATTCTTCAAAAATGAAATAATCTCCATGGAGCTATTGTGAGATTTTAATGATGGTGAAATTGTCATGATCTTAGAAATAAAACCTTGTGCTTGCTGGTAAGTACAACAATTTCCCCTTAAATCAGGTTCACAGATATGCATGGGGATGTTAATGAAAAATGGGCAGCTTGGCACCATTCTAATCACCAGGGGAAGACTCTTTACATATGACAGCTGCCATCAATTCCTTAAAAAGTCCATCCATTGGAGAGGAAGCAAAGGTCAGTGATCTCTTATTGTCTAACAATATCATGGTTTTGCTGAGAATGGCAATCAGCAGCATGTTGCAGGGAAAATATTGTGGGCTACAGGCTTGCACAGATCAGCATTTCATTATAAAAACAGTAAGTGACTGTTATGTATTTTCTAAGTCAAGATGGAAGAAGTTCAGTGGATGCTTATGATTTTAATGGGGAAAGGTGTGTTATATCCATTCAGGTGCAGATGGGTAGAAAACAGAACAATCCTCCTCCTTTTGTCACAACACAAAGTGAAACATTTTTCCTTTAAAGGGCCAAACATTATATTCCTGTCTCATTAATTAACAGGTGGGCAACTAACACTAAGCTGCTCTTCAAGAGTAGTTATGTCTGTTGGATCCTAAACCAGTAACACTGAAACTATGGGCAGAGGAAGGGGGAGCGCGTCTCTCTGAGTTAGTGCAATGTGGAACCTGCCATCATTGAGCAGGAGATGTAGAGTGATGGTTGCAGGAATTACTTTGAAAACAATTTCTCCTTCCCCCATGAGACTGATCGTATGTAGCCCCAAACGCACATGCAAGTTGAAGCTCACCTAGAGCCACTTAGTTTTATGAAGGAATTTTGCAATGTTTTCAGTTTTAACTGAAAAGTAGCTTTAGTAATGATGTTGAGGTATCGTATGTGGTTGCCTTTTCCACAAAATACCACGAATGTAATAGTCTCTAATTAGATAGAAATCCAGCAGGGTTTGCAGGAATGTCCTTAGGCGACCAAGGGCAGCAAGACAAAGGTGACTTTTGATGCAGAAGGGAGTGTTCCATTCCTCTGTCTGTCTTTGAGCAATTGGACAACCTCGGATTCTGTAGCCCACCCAAGTTCATAGAAGTGGCTTGACCCAATTGCAATCTTCATTTCACATCCATCATAGCAAATCATATTTTCCTCTAAAAGCTTCAGAAATCAACATGTCCAACACCCAAAAGAGCACGGGAATAATTATTTAAAGAGTTGTGTAGAGAGATCTAACGGGTTTCTGTAGTTGTATACAGGAACAGCCATGTTTTTTCAATGTTAACTATTTGCAATTTATTCTTTTCACCTAAGAATAAAGACCTAGTGAAGAGGTTCTGTCTCTAGACAATGCAGATTATACAGAATTACTCCAGATAGGTAAGTCCAAAGAAGACTGAAGAGTTATAAAGGGATCTTGCAAAATTGGATGGGGCAACAGCACGGCAGAAGAAAGTCTATGTCGATAAATGCAAAGTAATGCACAATGGGAAAACAGAATTCCAACTATACCTACAAAATGTTGGGGTTTCCATTACTGTTACTGCTTAAGAAAGAGATTCAGTGTAGATAGTCCTCTGAAAATATCTGCTCAGTGTGCAGTGGCCGTCAGAAAGCTAACAGAACCATAGGACACTATTAGGAAAGGGATGTATAATAAGACAGTAAATATCAAATGCCACTGTATAAATCGATGATATGCCTGTACCGTCAATATTACATGCAGTTCTGGTTTCCCCATCTCAAAAAAGATTTATTAGAATCGAAAAAAAAAATTCAGAGTGGGCAACACAAATGATTGACACCTTCTGTATGAGTAGAGATTAAAAAGACTGGGATGTTTCATCTTGGAAAAGAGATGACTAAAGAGGGGGATATGATAAAGTTCTATAAAACGTGGAGAAATGTGAATGTGTAAATAACATTTCCTTATTTACTCATTCACATAACATAAAAATAAGGGATCACCCCCATTAAATTAATAGGCAGCAAGTTTTTAAACAAAGAAAGAAAGGAAGTATTTCAATCAACCTGGTGAACTGATGCCAGGAGATTTGAAGGCCAAAGCTGAGGCCCGCTGACAGGAATCCTGGGCCTTGTGGCAGAACAACCAATGGGTTCCCTTCCCACCCTCCTTGGCTGGAGCCACAAGTTCCAACCCCTCCCCAAAACTCCAGAGCACTTCTACCCCTCAACCAGACCGGTTACAGCTCCATCCCCAACCTGCCCAGAGGGGCCCTGTGCCAGATGCCCCTGCATCTCCAGATCCCTTCTGCAGATCCAACCCAGGAGTATTTGATACTCAGCTGCCCCCAAACCTGCATGGGGCATGTTTTAAAAGATGCTTTTCCCTAGAGCAGGTTGCGTCTGGGGCAGTGGTGTAGCCATGGGTGAGTCCGAGTGGGCTGTGGTGCACCCACTTTATATCCAGGTCCACCCGCACAGCCCCACACAGCTCTCCTCATGCTCCAGTGCTTAGTCTGCTCTGACAGCCAGGGAGCAGGATTGGCGTCTGAGTGCTTACCATGCTTCACCAGCTGCTCTGGCCCAGGAGTTGGATAGAGAGCTAACCCTACTGTGTCTAGTGCTGCAGCTGGGGAACAGGGTTGAGGCTCAGGGACTCAGCTGGGGAGCAGGGTGGGGACTTGGGGATTTACCCTGGTCCTCAGGATCACCAGCTGGGGAGTAGGGAGTCCAAATTAGATATGAGGGCTCACCCCACTTCATGTGCCTGCTACTCTAGCTGGAGAGAAGGAATGAGGTGTGGGGGCTTAGAAAGCTCTAGCAGGGGGTGGGAACAAGAACTTGCCCTGCTCCATCTGCTCGCCCAATTGTCCAACTGGGGAGCAGGGTCGGGGTTCAGGGGTTTTCCCTGCTCCACTTAGTGCTGCAGCCGGGAAGCAGGAGTAGTAGAGCTAGAACTCACTCTCGGATGCTACTCCTGAGCTGAAGCACCAAGCAGGTGCATGGAACAGGGCAAGTCCCTGCACACAGACTCCATTCTCCAGATGCATGCCTGGGTCTCTTACCCAGTGTGCCTATTCTCCCTCCCCCCGCATCAGAGTGAGGAGGAGGCGGTCCCATCCCTCCTGTCTTTGGCCCCCTGTCATGGTCCACCCACCCAGAGTTGGGGCCCATCCCAGTGTCCCCCTCTGGCTAGGCTATTGGTCTGGGGAAGAGGGGCTGCTGCTGGCCCAGGGCACCTCTGGCATAGGGTGGAGGGGGCACTTAGGACTTCTCTGGGGCTGTGTCCAGACTCAGGGGTTTTTTCGAAAAAAGGCTACTTTTTTTCGAAAAAACTTCACCTGCGTCTAGACTGCAGCCGCGTTCTTTCGAAATTAAATCGAAAGAACGCGGCTTTTCTTTCGACGGTGGTAAACCTCATTTCACGAGGAAGAACGCCTTTTTTCAAAAGTGCTCTTTCGAAAAAAGGTGTTCTTGAAAGCAAACAGGGCTTTTTAGAAAGAGAGCATCCAGACTCACTTGATGCTTTCTTTCGAAAAAGCGGCTTGCTTTTTCGAAAGTTCCGCGTGCAGTCTAGACGCTCTCTTTTGAAAGAGGCTTGCAGTCTAGACATAGCCTGGGAGTGGCAGACTGGCCCAGGACTCCTCTGGCATGTGTGGGAATCCTGGGGGCTTTTCTAGGTGCGTGTGGGTTAATGGGTCCCTTATGCCCCTTCTCTGGCTGGACCCGCGATCATTTAAAACCAGAAAAACCCAGCGCATTGCCACTCCTCAACCAGAGAATCCGTTGGAGACAGGAGCTTGTGGCTTCGGCTAAGGGTGGGGGGAAGGGTCTTTTGGCTCTGGCCAAGGGGGAGAGTGGGAAAAAGGAGTGGAGCCGGGGGTGTGTCTAGCCTGGAATCCCCTAAGTGGAGCTCCACCACTCACCCATACCTGTGGCCCATCCAGGTGCTTTAAAAGTGCCTGGCAAGATTGTTGGCTGCCTCTACTATGGTAATGTCTGGGGCCCCTGTGCTCTTTTAACTCACCCTGGCCTCCTGGGTAATTGCCCCTCCTCTCCCATTGGCAGGACTGCTAAAGCTATAATGTGGTTTAAAAAAATCCATTAGATAAATTCATGGAGGTTAGGTTAATCAATGGCTGTTGGCTGAGATGGTCAGAGATTCAAGCCCATGCTCTGTGTGTTCCTACACTGTGAGTGTCAAGGTGATAGGGGCTGGATCACTTAATGATTGCCTGTTCTTGGGGCACCTGGCATTGACCACTGTTGACAGACAGGATACTGGGCTAGATGGACCTTTGGAGTTATCGTGGACAGTTCTCTGAGAACTTCCACGCAGTGTGCAGCGGCGGTCAAAAAGGCAAATAAGATGCTAGAAATTACTAGGAAAGGGATAGAAAATAAGACCTAGAATATCTTACTGCCCCTGTATAAAACTATGGTACGCCCACATCTTGAATACTGTGTACAGATGTGGTCTCCTCACCTCAAAAAAGATATTTTGGCCTTGGAAAGGGTTCAGAAAAGGGCAGCTAAAATGATTAGGGGTTTGGAACGGGTCCCATATGAGGAGAGGTTAAAGCGACTGGGACTTTTCAGTTTAGAAAAAAGGAGACTGAGGGGGGATATGATAGAGGTATAGAAAATCATGAGTGGTGTGGAGAGGGTGGATAAAGAAAAGTTATTTATTAGTTCCCTAAATAGAAGAACTAGAGGACACCAAATGAAATTAATGGGTAGCAGGTTTAAAACTAATAAAAGAAAGTTCTTCTTCACACAGCGCATAGTCAACCTGTGGAACTCCTTGCCAGAGGAGGCTGTGAAGGCTAGGACTAAAGAGAAGCTTAAATAATTTAAATAGAGTTTAAAGAGAAGCTAGATAATTTCATGGAGGTTAGGTCCATAAAAGGCTATTAGCCAGGGGATAAAATGGTGTCCTTGGCCTCTGTTTGTCAGAGGCTAGAGGGGGATGGCAGGAGACAAATCGCTTGATCATTGTCTTCGGTCCACCCTCTCTGGGGCACCTGGTGCTGGCCACTGTCGGCAGACAGGATACTGGGCTAGATGGACCTTTGGGCTGTGTCTAGACTACATGCCTCTGTCGGCAGAGGCATGTAGATTATACAGATAGGCAAAGACAAATGAAGCCGCGATTTAAATGATCGCAGCTTCATTTACATTTACATGGCTGCCGCGCTGAGCCAACAAACAGCTGATCAGCTGTTTGTCTGCTTGCGCGCTAGTCTGGACGTTCCCTCTGTCGACATCGAAGCCCTTTGTCGGCAGCCCCGTTATTCCTTGTGGAATGAGGTTTACCGGGGCTGCTGACAAAGGGCTTTGATGTCGACAGGAGGAACGTCCAGACTAGCGCACGAGCCGACAAACAGCTGATCAGCTGTTTGTTGGCTCAGCGCAGCAGCCATGTAAATGTAAATGAAGACGCGATCATTTAAATCGCGGATTCATTTGCCTTTGCTGAACAAACAAATCTACATGCCTCTGCCCACAGAGGCATGTAGTTTAGACGTACCCTTGGTCTGACCCAGTACAGCCGTTCTTATGTTCTTATGTTCTATGTTATATTCTTATGACCTAGTGTTGCCATTCTGATGTTCTTAGTTCCCATATTGTTCCTTTGATTTACACCAAAAACTCCCACAGATGTCAAGGTTCTGTGGGGGGATGCACAAGTGGCAAGATATGATCCTTACACTTCAGAAGGGTTTTCTGATGGGAGTTACAGTACAGAGCAGGTTGCTAAGTAGACAGATCTATGTCTGGATCCACCATGGGAGACTGTACTAGTCTGTTCACCATTTACCTATACCTTATACGAACCAAGGTAGGACGCTGAGGAGATTAGGTAAAAAGCTCTTTCCCTCCATGTATTCACACAGTTCTAATCCCTTCAGAACAGGCTTGTTTACTGCCACAAAAATTAATTTTGCAGGGTTGCAAAACCCCTCTCCATCACAGAAATCGCTGATGAGAAGCTAGAGGTTTTCACATTTCAGTTCAGTGGAACTGGAGACAAGTTACAGTTTGCCACGTTGGGTTTGTTGGCAACATTTATTTCTGCACAGTGATTGTTATCATATCTGCTTTGTGGGTTAATCACTTTGGACTGTTCCAAAGGTTATTGCAAAATATGTGGAGAAAAAGTTCAAGATGTGTTTTATGAGTAAATGCACATTGTCAAGAGGATGTCAAGGAAAAACAAGGCTGAGTCCTAAGGTCATTCCACACGCCATACCAGGAAAAACCCCCATTTAACTTGACAGCAGTTGGTTCTGAGTAAAATTGCAGGACATGACCCTTAGTCTTGAATTATTTTAAGTAATACCATTTTATTTTTAAAATCAATTGGATTCCAAGTTCAAAAACAAACAAATATTTAGCATTTTATTTTCAGCTTCTGAAAAAATCAGAGTCCTTATCCACAAGACAACTGAGGGTTGTCACCAAGCTGCCAGATAACAAGCTTATATTGCTCGTTGAAAATATATTACAATTTTATCTACTTGTACTGTTCAATAAAACATTAGTATCTCAGCATTTTTATTTAACAATGGGCAACCTTAGGCCAGTAATTATGCAACAATTATAATCATAAAAACTGTCCCCTGCTGCTTACCTAGAAACAAGAATATATTAAACCAGTACTAACCATCTAAAAGGCAAGCAACAAACTACACTCATTTTTAATGCCCCTGCAGTGCACCATGGGAAGCTAATAATTCACCCTCTAATTAGTATCCCTTCTGCTGCTGTTGGCGCAAGGACAGACAAAGAGGTATCCGCTTCATTACAAACTTGTCTTGGTAATCTTTAAATGTCTTTCTTCTCTGCAGGTTGAATGCATAGAGCAGGGGCAAATAGAATGTGCAATTAAAGAAGGTTTGCTAGTCTTGCCAGTCTGACCATGCATCCTTAGTCTAATGAGGATGCTGAAAAATCAGAAAAACCCAAATGAATGCACTGTTTCTCTCCTTGGCTGTGTCATAATTCCTCCTTATTGTCTTTCATTAGCTTCTGCATTATCAGGAAGAAATGAAGGGGAAAACACAGAAAGGACAGCACAATAACTCCACAGCATGCCCTGACATATTTCAAAGCCTGAACACTTGGTAAATTATATTAAATTGGCCTGATAAAAGTAAAGGACAATGGGCTTCAATTAGTGCTTTAGAAGAGTAGGATGTACTTTTTCAAATGAAGGAAATGTACATTAATATCTTTTTGTTTTGTAATCCAGAATGGTTTTGCCACAGGACAATACAGCTTTGAAATATACAGAACTTTCCTACATTATTTTTAGAATCTCGGTGATGACAGCGATACTATTATTACAGAGGTGCATTTCTGTAAATAGCTTGTTTACATATGCATAATGTATTTTCTTATTAAAGAAAATATTACATGCCTGAGGGTATTGTCAACCTGCCAATACGTAGCTGTCTATAATTGCTATAGATGAATTTTAGAACATAAAATATGGCCTACTGGTACATTAAGAATGAAGGCCAACAGGGTATTGGACAGCCCAAGGGTAAATCGTTTACTTGTTCAAACCAGACCATGTCAATAAAAATACTGACATTTGACAGACTTTTAGTGACTTTTGTGAAATGAACAATGGTCTCATTGCCAACAATGAAGTCGATAAGACTTTAATAGGGACAGGATCTCATTCCTATCAAAGCTTTGCTTGAGAGTAGGGCCAGCTATACTGTGTACCATGCTTATGTTCAGAAATAGTTTTATATGTGCATTAGTAGGAAGGATGATCCTAGGGACTCAGGAGATCTGGGTTTAATTCCTGGCTCTACCCCAGAGTTCCTGTTTCATCATAAGAAAATCACATTACCTCTTAGTGCTTTAGTGTCCTCATCTATAAAATGGGGATAGCATATTTCATCTATTTCACTGTGGTGTTGTCTATAGAATTCATGAAATATTTTGCAAAAAATTCACTTGATGAATTTAGTCTTTTTTTCTGCTCATAGACTATCCATAAGACTAAGATTTTCCTGACAGTATCTTGTTCGGAATTATTTGGATCTTTAAATGAAAAGAAGTCCCGCACTCTTGGCTTTTGAGATTGGCAGTCAGTTGAATTTAATTCAATACAAACTCTCAGAGGAAAAGCCCACCATGTGCTCACCCTTGAAGACTTTCCTTGTGTTCTTTCTTTGTTGTGTTGTTACATTAATCTGAAATAAAGGCCATTTGGATGTTTCTTTATGTAGACATACAATAGTACAAAATGATGGAAAGATAACTGCTTGACTCATGGGACTAGTAGTGAGACGTAGAACTCTTCCATCTGTCACCAGCTCAAATACAGCCAGCTCAGAAAATAGAAATTTGTTACTAGTGGATGGGTATCCATTTAAAAAGAAAGCTGTTGGCCATCTCAGCACAGATAGCAAAAAATGAATGTGGCTGGAGTTTGTACTAGTTCTGAGTCAAAGCAGAGGTAGTGTGTAGCAAGCTTATACTGCTATTCAGTGTCTAAGGCTACATCTAGACTGCAAGTCTCTTTCAAAAGAGGCTTTTCCAAAAGATACTTTTGAAAAAGCCTCTTTCGAAAAAGAGCGTCTAGACTGCAAGCAGTACTTTTGAAAAAGCAAGCCGCTTTTTCAAAAGAGAGCACCCAGGCAGTCTGGATGCTCTCTTTCGAAAAAGCCTTGTTTGCATTCAAGAACGCCTTTTTTCGAAAGAGCACTTTCGAAAAAAGGCATTCTTCCTCGTGAAATGAGGAGTACAGCCGTCAAAAGAAAAGCCGTGTTCTTTCGATTTAATTTCAAAAGAACGTGGCTGTAGTCTAGACGCAGGTGAAGTTTTTTCGAAAAAAAGCTACTTTTTTTGAAAAAACCCTGCAGTCTAGACACAACCTAAATGAAGATCATAATTGTCCCGACTTGTGAATTTAGCCCCAGCACTAAATTCATTTTAAATGTCCAAAATACAATTTGCTCCACGGCAAATGATATGACAATTATTTTGAAAAACCTCCAATGTTTCTATTGAAATTATTTTTAGTAAGAAAATAATTGTCTATAATTAGGGATAAATTAGCTATAAATATAATTAGATGCTTAAGTGCGGCATGAAACAACATGTGGGATATTGCATCACAGAGTATAGAAAGGAAAACGAACTATAGTGTTTTCCTTAAAATATTAAGCATTTTTAAACAAACAAACCTGCACATGTAATAGTGATTACAGCATCATAGGGCATTTGCAGGAGAGCTAATGACTGGATGAAGTTAATGGTGCTTGGCATTGCATTGGAAGACCCACTCTCATAATCAGCCATTTATGTAAGAGGAAATGCTCTCTGCCTCAACCATTACTGCTTGTTGTTCTACCAGAATATTCCCTAACGTCTCTTATTTTTGTCTTGTATAAATTTCTTCACATTGTCAGGGTACACTGTATTATGTTACATTTCCTTATATAAAACTTTATATTATATTAATTATATTATAGATTATATTATATTACATAGTTATTTTAATAGCAATTGTCTGATTAAAAATATGATGGTATGCTTGGGTCAAATTTTCTAAAGGCCTGTATGATTGCCCCAGCAAACTCTTGTGTTTGACCACAAATACACGTGTGTTTGGCAGAGTGGATAAACATGTCTATTACTACTCTATTTGCATGTGTAAATTCCTGTTTGCATGCATGGAGGGGATGCACCAGAGGTACTTTGAGAATGAGTCCTGTTGTGTCATCAGGCCCCACTCCATACTGAATATGGGGTACATGTATTCCATGCTGTCCTGGCAATCCAGGGTTAGTGCAGGAATTGCCAGCATGTGCTGACTGCTAGCCCCACAGCCGCTGAGAGAATGAAAGAGCTGAGAAGTGGGTTGGTGGCTGAGTTTCATTCTCCAAGCAGATTAGAGAACAAAACTCCTTCCACCAAGCTGCTGAGAAGCTGTCCAGAAACAAAACCCTGAAAGGAGATCACAAGCTCTACAGGGAAAGCCTGCCAAGCCCAAGGAAGGTAGGAAGATCAGGACATAGCAAGAGGAGCTGTAGAGGCCTAATTTTGCCTCCATTCTTTAAGGACCCTGAGCTGGAACTCAGTGGAGTGTGCAGGCCTGGGATCCCCTACAGACCTCTCAAAGAATTAGGAACCAAGGGGTTTACAAACTGCCTAGGTACCAGGAACAGTTGACCTTGCCAAGTATCATGGAAAACCTACATACCACAGTGGGACTGAAATTAATACTCTTCATCGTCCAGAACAGGATTACTATAGATATATAGGCAGAAGCTGCTGACTGCTCTGCTCAGATCAAGAAAGCCCTTGGCATTGACCTCTCTGATCAAATAGGGCAATGATTCATCAGCTCACCAGCTCTCACACATCAAGCCAATCCCTGGAGAAGTTAACAGAGCTTTTTTCACCTGAGCAGGGCAACATTGGGAGGGTAGGAACCATCAGCCTCAATTACCCATGCCACATGTGCAATGAGTAGAGCTGATCAGAAAACAGGCTTTCCCTCCTCTGAAATAATTAAAATATTTGAAAAATCTTTTGTCCTGAATCAGGATGAAAAATAAAAAAATCAAAATTTTCACAGAAATTAAAGATTAGAGAAAAAAAATTCTGTTTTGGGAAAATTGAATTGGAATTTTTAGCATGGGAAGCATGCCAAAGTCCTTGGGTTGCCTGGGGTCTGAGGCACCCCGGGGAGCCAGTTGCCAAAGTAGCCAGCTGCCTGAAGGATTGGGGAGTCTCAGGGAATGTCTACACTGCAGAGTTTTTTTCTGGAAAAATGGCAGTTTTTCTGGAAAAACCACACTTATGTCCACACTGCAGTTGCATTCTTTTGACAGTTCCCCCTGCCACTCCTTGCTCTCTCAGCAGCCCCTCTGGGGGTACGTCTAAACTACATGGCTCCGTCGACGGAGCCATGTAGATTTGTTTTCTTGGCAAAGGCAAATGAAGCCGCGATTTAAATGATCGCTGCTTCATTTAAATTTACATGGCTGCCGCGCTGAGCCGACAAACAGCTGATCAGCTGTTTGTCCGCTCAGCGTGCTAGTCTGGATGCTCCTGTCGACATCAAAGCCCTTTGTCGGCAGCCCCGGTAAACCTCATCCCACGAGGAATAACGGGGCTGCCGACAAAGGGCTTTGATGTCGGCAGGGGAGCGTCCAGACTAGCGCGCTGAGCGGACAAACAGCTGATCAGCTGTTTGTCAGCTCAGCGCGGCAGTCATGTAAATTTAAATGAAGCCATGATCATTTAAATCGCGGCTTCGTTTACCTTTGCCTATCTGTCTAATCTACATGGCTCCATCAATGGAGCCATGTAGTCTAGACACAGCCTGGGGGAAGAACCCCCAGCTCCTCCTGCAGCATGCTTATCAAGAGTTTGCAAAATCAGCTAGGAGCATGGGGGGCAGGGAGGAAGGAAGCTACTGGGGGTGGTGGTAAGGAGGAATCCTGTTTGAGTAATAACAGTGGATTGTCAGGGGTTTAACGTACCCTTCACCAAGGAGACAGAGAGCAGCTCTGTGTTATGCAAAGAGAGTCCCCGCCAGCCTGGCTGGAAAACACCTGCAAAGACTTTGGGTGAGCGCAACGTAACTAGAAAAGATAGGATCTTATTAATTAATTCTATGCTCTAGAAGACATGCTATGGCTTATCTTACATGTAACTGTTTCCAATACTTTGACATGAATTGCTATACTCTGCTAAATAAACTTTCACTTGCTTTCAATATAAACTTCTGTAAATGCTGCATGTTCAACAGAGGTGATCTGAAGTGAACTGTGTACAGCTTCTTTGGGAACAGTGGGCCTGTGATTTGTGTCTCGTGGACCGTGGTCACTGCAAGGGGATGCTCAGAGGGTTTGGGCTAGAATGTGTCTATTACTAATCTGGCAGAAAGAGAGCTGGTCCTGATTAGGCCTGGAGAGCAGCACTTCTGCTGCCCATGGCTAGTAGGATTGTGACAAGCACCCATACGACTTTTTCCTGCTAAAAGGAGTGGTAGTGAGGTGTCTCACAACTCCCAAGACTTATGGAAAGTGTCAGACCAAGTGCTGTTTTTTTTTCTTTTTGAAAATCCATTCATATTTTAAGGTCAACGTGTGAAAATGGAGGCTATCAAAGCCAAGTGACAAATATCTGAGCTTTTGCTTATTTTTGCCATGTGTAGCAGTTACTAGTAAACTTATTGTGATAATAAATGCATTATATATAAATTGTATTGATTATACATTCATTATAGTGATATTTTAATCACATTACATCACTTACTTTCAGTCTGAACTCTTGAAGAATGACTATATGTGCAGAAATTAATCATCTAAATCAAATTATCATTGATTTGTTTTTAATCTAGAGAACTTCTTCCTAAATCCATTTCCAGCCTTTGATTATGGTGATAAATGGTTTAGAGAGTTTGTCGCTCCTGTAGGAAGTCTATTTCTTAGCATGGAGCCTGCAATTTAGATTTCAAGGATATCTAAATAAATTAATTAGCTTGTCTGACTGAGCTCTGAGTAGACTGAAATTTACACTATAAATAAAGACAATATTTTTATCGTACATAGTGCATTCTTCTTCTGTTTGGCTCAATACAAAATCTTGGCTAAAGAAGAGTGTGGGACTGATAGGTTATGTCTAGACTGGCACGATTTTCCGCAAATGCTTTTAACGGAAAAGTTTTTCGTTAAAAGCATTTGCGGAAAAGAGTGTCTAGATTGGCATGGACGCTTTTCTGCAAAAGCACTTTTTGCGGAAAAGTGTCCGTGCCAATCTAGATGCGCTTTTGCGCAAAAAAGCCCCGATTGCCATTTCCGCGATCGGGGTTTTTTTGCACAGAACAAATCTGAGCTGTCTACACTGGCCCTTTTGCGCAAAAGGGACTTTTGCCCGAACAAGAGCAGCAGAGTATTTCCGTAAGAAGCACTGATTTTAGACAGTAGGAAGTCAGTGTTCTTGCAGAAATTCAAGCGGCCAGTGTAGACAGCTGGCAAGTTTTTCCGCAAAAGCAGCTGCTTTTGCGGAAAAACTTGCCAGTCTAGACACAGCCATAGGGTATATCTACACTGCAATACTATTTTGAAATAACTAGCACTATTCTTAAATAACTTCGTCCGTGTCTACACAGCAGGCAGTTATTTCAAAAGAGTCAAAATACTGTCAAGCCGGAGGACTTCTTTCTCCAACTTCTGTAACCCTCATTGTATGAGGAATAAGGGAAGTCAGAGGAAGAGTGCTCTATTTCAAAATAAGATGCTCCCAATTTCAAAATAAGCTATTTTGAAATTGATACACAAATTGACTAGCCCTGTTTGCATAGCTTTTTTCGATTTAAACTCTGCAGTGTAGATGCACCCATACTGATTGATGTCTTATATAAGACAGACATCCAGTGAAAGCCTTCTGGTCAGTAATGTAATCCTTGGTGTGGCAGAAGTGTGGTAAAGCATGTAGGAAGGAATCCTTGCACTTATAAGAGAATTCTGTTGTGTGTTATTTCTTATGTAAAGATTTAGAAAATTTCCAGAGCTCCTCTTGCTCTTCCAATATGTGACAAGTGCCTGAACTGAAACAATTGAAAACCAGGAAATACAAAGTTAAAGCAGATCTGTGATGCACCTAGAGATTTGCAAAAGGGGTATATAAATCAGTGCAGAATAAAAAACATCAGCTAAACTGAGGCCAATAACATCTTCACTGTGTTCATTGCTTATTTGCCGGTTATACCACTACCTTGTTTTTTGTTAGTGTTGATATTACAATGAAGTGAGTCAAGTGTATGTACAACACTACTCTATCCTGGAAAGAATAAGAACTGTTAACTGGTTTTCTTTCTACTACTAACTGTCTTGTAGCTTGAAGAGTAGGGAGTATTGGAGCAGAAAGAGCTAAGATCTATCCTGTCTCCATAAAGTTCTGAATGGCTATGATGTGCAGCTATTGATAACTGTGCCATCCTAGGAGGACATGGATGTGTAAAAATATTCATGAATCTACTGTTGAGCAGTCCTAGTTTGCAACTTTGCTTAATAATTTAAAACCTCTTATTCATTTAACAAACCCTTCAGAGCAACTTCACTATAACTTTCTCTCTTTTTTTCAGTCTGACTAATCCTATTGGGCTGCCTATGCTGTGTGTGCATAGGATGATACAAAAATAAATAGTTCTAGCCTTCAGTGGGCTGCTGACAGCACAGTAATGAAAGAGGCAGTATGTTCAAGGTACAAATCAAGACTGAAAAATCTCTTGTGAACTTTTCATTTTAAATGTATGCTTAGCAATTAAAACCCCTCTGTGCTTACATATTTCTTTTAGCCTGCTCTATGGATTGGTGGAAACAAGGTAAAGTATAAGACAGAAGAACTAATTAGAATGGGCCAGAATACTGGACACGTCAATAGGAACAAAACTTCCTAATATTTGGAATGCCTCTAGATTAAGTATTTATTCCACTGACTTTCAGATCAGTGGCTTCCCATAGAATTTTATAAAGATCAGAAAGAGCTTGATGCACCTCAGTTGTCTTCTGACTAATATATAAAATAATAATTATATAAATGTTGTTGTAATAAAAATCATATGTTCATATAAAGCAAGCTTATGAATGTAAGTCCATTGTCATGGCAACTGAATTCTTTTCAATGTAATGTCAGTAACTCTTGTCACATGTGGCTCTGTATGCTTTTTCGTTGGGTGAATGACAATTGAATTGGATTGATTCAGTTTACCCACCAGTGTGACCTGTTGCAGTTGGACTGAGAGTTTACTTGGTGTGTCTGAAGCTGCTGAGCTGCTGATGCAGCATCTAATTCTAAGGAGTTGGACTGTTAGGACCGGATTCCAGCATCATAGTAGGTACTGTCTGTATTCCCCTCCTCACTGTGCTGCTGGCTGTCACTGCTGTGTGAGGCAGCAGTTATCCATTCCTTTATTTCACCTCACAAGGGCAGCCCCTCCCTCATTCTTCAGCAGTTATCCAAGGAAAAAATGTTTCTGATGCTGATGCTAGGATGGGCAACAAAGTGTTTGTGCCATCTCTCTCTGAGCCCCTGTCCCAGAGCTGTCCGTGCAAATAGCAGACCCCAGTGTAAGCCAGCTTAAAGTAGGAATCTTCTGTGGAGGAGTTTAGGATGGTGTGAAAAAGAAAGGCTTTTAAGCTACGTCTACACTGCAAGGTTTTTGCGCAAAAACCTGTGGCACGTCCACACCTCAAATGCACTTTTGCGCAAGTAAATCAACAGGAAAATGGCAGAACAGAGGGCCTTTTCCGGTGTAGGTAAACCTCCTTTTATGAGGCATAATTCCTTTTTGCGCTACAGCTAGGCTATGTCTACACTGCCATCCCTTCCGGAAAAGGGATGCTAATGTAGCACTTTGGAATAGGCAAATCCGTGGGGGATTTAAATATCCCCCGCGGTATTTGCATTAACATGGCTGCCGCTTTTTTCCGGCTTGGAGATAAGCCGGAGAAAAGCGCCAGTCTAGACGTGATTCTCTGGAAAATAAAGCCTTTTCCGGAGGATCTCTTATTCCTACTTGAAAGGCTTTATTTTCCGGAGAATCACGTCTAGACTAGCGCTTTTCTCCGGCTTATCTCCAAGCCGGAAAAAAGCGGCAGCCATGTTAATGCAAATACCGCGGGGGATATTTAAATCCCCCGCGGATTTGCCTACTCCAAAGTGCTACATCAGCATCCCTTTTCCGGAAGGGATGCCAGTGTAGACACAGCCCTATTGTGCAAAAAGGGAAGTGTGGATGCTCCAGAGGAGTTTCATGCGCAAGAAACCCCTATGGGGAAAAAGCATAGGTGCTCTGATGGCCATTCTGTGAATGGCCATCAGAGCTTTCTTGCGCAAGAGCATCCATGCAGTGTGGACGCTCTCTTACGTAAAAGCACATCGCTTTTGCAATGCGCTTTGAGGTGCGGACGTGCTCTTACACAAGAAGTTTTTGTGTAAAAACTCTTGCGCAAAAGGCTGCTTGTGCAAGAAGCCTGTCATGTAAACTTAGCCTTAGAGGTGTGTGCTTGCTCAGTGCACAGATTCTGCAGCATGAACCCCAGGAAATGACTGGAGAAAATTCTGAACCAGAAAATCTCCCTGGTGAAGAGTAATTAGCAATGTTTCATGTATCACATGCTGGGAATAACATGAATGAACTCCATGCTTTAAAATCTAAACAGACTCTTTCTTTATTAAGAGAACTAAAAATTTCCAGAGATGCTATAACTGTAGCTAGTATTCAAACCAGGTGTGGAGAGACTGACTTCCTAGCTCTGCCTCTGAACTTTTCCTCCCTACAACTTGTGCTAGCACCTCTAAGTTCCACACAGGTTGCTATGGGCAGAATACATTTTGCCTGAGGCAGAGGGCTCTTCCGCAAGAGGAATATGCCCTGCTGCATGGACCAGCTAGATGGAGATGAGAAGGTGGTGATAGTCGTGAGGAAGGAGTTTAGTGGTGCAGCTCCAGTTACTGCAATGCCACAAGAGAGTTCAAGTTCTCATCCAGGAATTGATCCTCATCCCAAAGACCATCAATTCCTAAAACACTGCTCTATTGTTGCTTCATTTATAGAAAGAAGATGTCAGCCAAAGCTCTCAGATGGGGGCAGAGTCTCTGCCACCATTTCTGTTGGACACAGATTCAGGTGTGAATAGTAAGGGGAAGGCAGCAGTTCCACACTGCATTTTCTTCAGCTGCGATCTGCACTAGCTATGATGCCCCAAGCCCCTCATGGGTTTGGAAATATTTCACAGTTGATACTGAGGTCTGTACCTGTGCCATCTGCCAGTTATGCATTTATAGGGTTGGTCTAGGGCAAGGGTGGGCAATAACTTTTGACTGGGGGCTCCTTCAGAAATTTTTTAAGTGACCCCGGGCCACTCAGGAAGGGGCAGGGCCAGGACATGTCCGTGCTTGACTTTGTGTGCTCCCCTGCTGCCCCCAGGTCAATCAGGGCCTGGGAAGGGGGAACACATGAAGTCTCTCGCTCCCTGCCCCTGCCCTGCAAGGGAGAGCTATGCTTAGAGTCAACTGCCAGCTGAGCAGCAGCTGAGTCCTTTTCAGGGCAGGAGGAGACTTCACGCGCTCCTCCTGGCCCCAAGCCCTGATTGGCCTGGAGGAGGTGGGGGGAACACGCAAACTGTCCTCCCATCCTGCAAGGAGTGTGCGATGCTTAGAAGTGCCACACCCCTCGCAGAGCAGGAGGAGACTTTGTGCGCTCCCCCACCCCAGGCTAATCAGGTATCCCCAGCACTATCTGTGACTAATTCCATTTTGGGCTAAAACAGCATTAAACTATGTTTTACTACCCTTAATAAACAAAGATTCAGATCTACATTTATGTGATTTGAATTTTATGGAAGCAGCAGTTTTCTCACTACAATAATCCCAGATCAAAAAGTGTGTTCTTTTGAATTCAAATCAACCAAATACGCATCTCTTTATGAATTCATTCATGTAGCTGATCTCTTATCTGAAGCATAGCTGGGAGTGTGATATGGTAAAAAAGGTGTAGCTCATTTAGGCTGTATATTTTATTCATATATTCTATGTGCAACTGTTGGAAGCCAGAGAAATATCTTCCAGCAAACTATCTGTGGTTAATAAAAATGACTTTTTTTCACGAATCTCCAATTTGCCAATTACCCACTAAAAATGTAGATTGGATGTTCTTTACCTAAATTGTTGCCAAATGCTTTAAGTATATTTCTTTTCTGAAAGAAAATAGCACATTAGTTGAAAAGGACAATAATGATAATTGACTATCCCAGCACAAACTATATATTACCTACCATATAAATTCTATGCTCCGTTCAAGGCTCTGAATTTTGGTGTTATTTTGTTGAAATGCTGACTACTGCTTGCTCTCAGCATTATCTATGGATGTTACAAGTGTGCTCATTCTCCATTATTGCTGCTGTAGATGTATTTTCTCTCCCCCTCCCCTGTTTTTTTAAGTTGAAAAGGAGTTGTGTGGATAAAGAATTTCCAGAATGCATTTTTCTGAAAGTCAGCTGGTGTTCACATTTCAGTTTTGCTTGGAATAGTGACATAGTTTTCTGTGACACTGCACAGAGAAGTTGGGAAGAGTATAAATCTGTAGGCAAGTTATAAATATTTACATAATAGCTTTGTTCAAGAGAAAGGTCTTTCCTTTAGAGAAAGGTCTAGCACTTGATTTTCAGAGAGACTGAGCACTTACAACTTCAAATAAATTCACTGGGAACAGCAAATGATCAGCCCTTCTGAAAATCAGGGCTCTTTTTATAAAACCAAAGCTACCAGTGGCAAATGTGAGACAAATACAAACAAAGCGGTGTCCATGTTACAGTATAACTGTTGGGAGAGTTAGTCTCTTCACGTGATGCAATAAGCTGCAAAGTGAAAAACTGTACTCACCGAGTCATTGGCAATTTCTGCTTGCTTCCACAACACATAATTTGCTTAGCTCTGATTGTTATTAGTGCTGCTTCCAATAGCCAGAGATGTTCCTGCTCCTCCTCACCTGCATTTCATTCCCATCTTCGTCAAACATGAGTGTGCATCCCTATTACTATGACATATGAGTTGGCTTATTAGTGTTATCATGCACATTTCCGGACTTGGACTATTTCTTACCATCAGCTCTGTGTTCAGAGCACTGCCCAACACCATGTAACTATGGCCCCTCTTGCTCCCTGGACTTATAACCAAATAATGTGTCCTTTGTGTCTAAATATCATTGCTAGACTGAAGAGCGTGGACTGCTGCTTTAGCATTTGAGCAGCATCTCTGTGTCCTTTTCAGGGCATGATACACTCTAGGGGACCCAGCTCACCCCAAGTACAAACATCTTAATTTCCCGAATTGACCTTTTAGCATAGACACTGCAATGGGCTCTTGTATTTGTGCCATTTAAAGCTTCCATAGGCAGCTTGATTTTAATAATAATAATAATTAATGACATTTACTCTTATTATTTTATGCAGTAATGAAATCTTCTTAGACAGTTTCTTATGTTAAGTGACCAGCCGAAGAATCGCCAAACACTGAATTCATGGCTAGATAATCTGCATTAGCCTCAGATTTTTGTCAGTTTTCAGTTTGTAATAACGCTTGGACAGCTATGTAGTTTTTTCAGTCCATTGGTCTGAAAGCAGTTTACTAAGGTGGCTATGCATCAGCAGGTTGGAGGAGCCTCACCTTTCCAGGACTCAGCAAATACGGCAGCAGCTGCAGCAGCAGCATGTGCCTCACACTTTGCTCTAGCAGCTTTTATGAAAGATTTTGGCAAAGGCAGAAGTCCCAGTGGGTGCCAGATTGGCACTGGCAGCACCTATGTTTTCCTTTTAAGATTTTTTTTTAATTCAACCTGCTCTATAAGATGCTGTAGACTGAGATGAGGGAAGAGAGAGGGAAAATAATTCTTGTTCATTTGCTGGCCACTTTCCTGTCATAGCCTTTTGCCCATATGCCTCTTAATTCTCCATCATACTAATTATGAATAACACATGAAGGACTAAAGTCAAGGACAGTCTCTGGAAAGGGATGTGAAGGGTAAGTGCTTCTCTGAAAGACTATTATGCTGTAGTTTCTTATATTTTCAAATATAGATGCCTAGTGCTGTTCATAGACTGGAAAGCTGCACTTATTGCTCCACAAATTACATCACTTATGGTCCAAGCCTGCTGCAGTAAAAGCAGCGAGAGTGTTGCCATCGACTTCAATGGTAGGATCAGGCCCTTATTTAGGTGTTTGTATCTATATTTAGGCATCTAACAGAAGGTGACCAAATTTGATATTTTAGCCAGTGTATATTTTGAGGCATTGCAGGTGCTCATCATCTGAGGAGAACAGGCGCTTTGTGTGCTGTATGATTATTTGCAGCTCATGCCTCCTTATTCTGCATGTTTTCTCTTGAGCTCATTGATTTGGACCCAGTGCTTTTTCTGCTAGTATTGGAGAGCCTGGCTGTAGCGACTGGTGCCAGATGACTGGTGGTGAGCTTCTGTTGGCTGAGTCTTGCACAAAGCTGTGGTGGTGATGGAGCCCTTTCCCTGAGCCCTTTGTCCTTGTCCCATATAAAATGGGTGATGTCCAGGAAGAATGTGAAGTACAGAGAGTGGAGAAAAGCCTAAAGGAGTTTGACTCTTATGAGGAGACTTGGAGCTACTTGAGGATGTTGGTTGAAAAGTTTAGGTTAGCATAATGGTATGTATAGGCCTGATAGATGTGTACTGGGCTCAAAATGGAAACATGCTTACAATATGCTGCAGCTAGAACTTGGCTCCAGACTTGGCTGTTGTAGCTCTTCAGTAGTGTAACCTGATTTTCAGAGATGAACGCCTACAGCTCCCAGTGGGAGATGAGGGAGGAGGGAGAGATCAGCATTGCTAAGTATCAGCATATCAGCTCCTTGTGGATAGTCCTGCTGTAAGTTTGGGATATCATCTTGGATTCACACTTGGCCGACTTGTGCTGCTTTTCTGTGTTTTTACATCCTGGGGTTGCTTTTAATGGTCTACCACAGCTCTGACTGATTTTACATTTGGTGGCTGCTAAAATGTGGAGGGGATGGCATTTTCATAGCACATTTTTTTTGCTGTAGCATCTTCCAAGTGAGCTCCAGACCTGTGTAGTTTTTTTTAGTAAACCAGTGCTTTTTTTATGATGGTATGGCCCGGAATGGTGTACTGCAGGGGTGGACTGTCCTGGCGGGATACCAGGAATTTCCCAGTGGGCCGTTCTCCAAAGGGCCAGACGAAGGGCCAGCTGGTGGCTGATGGAGGAGAAGGGGGATTGTGATGGGACGCTGCAACCCCGCACTTTAAATTCCCTGGCACCGGCCATGTACAGGGCACAGGGGGGCCGAGGGAGCACATGCACGGTATGCTCAAACACCACACAACAGCTGAGAGGGGAGACGCCCGGGCATGGTGTGACGTCACGGTCCGGGACTTTAAAACTGCCTGGTCCAGAGTTGCACCGTGTGACCCGGCTCCAGGCCCGGCAAGTGGTCTGGAGATCTGGAAGCAGCTGGGGCCAGGACTGCAGGGACTTCTGGGGCCTGATCACAGACTCCAGTGCCACAAACTAGAAGGTAGGGGAGGGGATAAGAAGGCAGAAAAATAGGGGGAAGGGTTGGGAGAGGAAGGGGTTTATGCTGAGGGGAAGGGTGCAGGTCAGGAGAAGAAAGGGGAAGGCACCAAGGGACGGGGTGGAGGAGAGACAAATGTTGGGGGGCCAAGTGGAGACAATGAGGAAAAGGGCAGGAGGGGAGGTGTCAGTGGGAGGGGGGACAGGGTAATGCCGGGAGAGGAGAGGGTAAGGGCATTGGGAGCTAGAGGAGGAGGGGGAGGTGCTAGGAGAAGGCTTGAAAGAAGGGGTGGGCATGAGGAAGGCGGGGATGGAGCAAGTCAGGTGTGAGGGCACAGGGCATGAGGGGAACGGGGACAGAGGGTGGTGAGGGGGTGGGCATCAGGGATAAAGGGAGCAGGGGCAGTGAGGGAAGGGGGGGCACCAGAAGAGTGCAGGGATAAGGGAAGGTGCAGATGCCAGGGAATTCTGGGGGTGAAGCAGAAGAGCAGACACCTGCAGGGGAGGGACCAGCACCAGAGGAGAGAGGCAGGGCAGGTGTGTAGAGGGAGGTGTTAGGAGAGGGGATGAGGAGGGGTAGCTCACATGATCAGAGTGGGGCTACTGGAAGAGTGGACACAGGGGGGAGAGAAGGGCTGGTGGAGGGGGGCAAGTCGCAGGAGGGCTGAGGCCGTGAGAAGGGCAGGAGTCAGGACAGAAGAGGAGGGTGAGGAGTTGGGGGGCAGCAGGCACCAGGGGAGCTGATGGAGTAAGGGGAAGAGACAGGGCAGCAGAGGGAAAAGGGAGAGGTTTATGAGATATTTATTAATAACTTGGGTGCCACATTGGCACATGCAAACAAGCCACATGAACTCAGTACTGGTGCACAACACAAAATTCATTCTTCTCATGGGAGGAAACTCTTAGAGGGAACACTTCCCCTAGCCTCTCCACCCCCTCCGCCCCCAAGTTAATGTCACACACATTGGGTTAATGCCATTCCAGGATAGTTGCATGAGGGGGGTTTGGTGGGGGCCAAACAAATCCCTATTGGTAGGAGGATGGTGGGAAAAGTCCTTAGAGGGGGGTCACATGACACTTTTTACTTCTGGTCATGTGTCCATCTTGCCCCGAGAGTGTTACCTCTAGAGGCCTGGCTAATGAGGGTCGGGGGTAAATTTTTAAAAAGAGTAAATTTTTAAAAAATTCTTTGATGTGAAAAAGTGGGCTGTTCTCAACCCATTTCCCGGGCCTATTTTGATTGCCAGTCTGCTCCTGGTGTACCGTCACCTATTTTCCCAGCACGTAGTAAAAGAATGGCAGCATTACCCCCTGCGTACTGGCACTTGTTTTCCTGGTGCCACTCATCTTCTGACAGAAGTCTTCTCGAGATGCGAGGCGTTTTTTTTTCCCCAGCTCCCAGCGCAGCACTTTGGCTCTTAAAGGGGACAGTATTTTGGCCCCCAGTGCAAGTTTTTTTGTTTTGTTCGAGCCTGGAGTACTGGCACTGCAGTAAACCATACACAATTAATTTTGCTTAGGTCGTGTCTACCCTGCATCTAGGAGTTTGCCTCTCTGCCTGAGCAGACAGACATCTGCTCTCTCTGCTAGAACTAGCATGCCAAAAATAGCCATGTGGACCCTGTGACATGAGCAGTGGCATGGGCTAGCTGCCCAGTACAAGCCTGCCTGATTCCCTGGATCCAAGTTAGGTCCAAATGTGCTGCTACATGTGCCACAACATCCACACTCCTTTTTTTTTAACACAAGTTCTGCTCGAGCTAAAGCATGTCTGTCTATGTGGGCTGCTAAACATGCAGCTGCTGTAAAGACACACATCAAGAGACGTTCCAGGATAGGTCCATCAATGGCTATTTGCCAGGCTGAGCAGGCATGGTGTCCCTAATCTCTGTCAGAAGCTGGGAAGGGGCAACAGGTGTGGGTCATTTGCTGATAACCTGTTCTTTTCATTCCCTCTAGGGCTCCTAGAATTGGGCACTGTTGGAAGACAGGATACTGGGCTAGATGGACCTTTGGTCTGACCTAGTGTGGCCATTCTTATCTGGGTTGGAGCTAAACACATGTTAAGATTTCTTCTCAAAATCTGTCTGCAGGAAGAGCAAATCTAGCTATGTAAATAAGTGCAAATGTGTTTGCTTGTTTATTAAGTGGTGCATCACTCAGAGAACACTCCCTGTTAGCAATCTCTACTACCTTCCAGTTAGCTTTCAGATTAAGTTTATGCTGCTGATTTTGACCTGTAAAGTCTTAAATCTTTGAGACCTGGTTACCTGAGAGACTCTTCCTCTCTGTGTGACATTCTGCAGCTGTGATCATCAGGGCACCTGTGCTAATAGCCCCATTCCTTTTAAACCTGGGGGCTATGTGGGCATATCCTATGGGAGGGCAACCTGTGGCCTGCAGGACCCCCTGTTTGTCCCTCTCTCTCACACGCTTCTTGCACGCTGGGAGCCCCACATTTCCTATTTCTCCCCCTTTCTCCCAGCATTTTTGGAGAGCCACACATCTGCTGATTCATGCACTGCTCCTCTCCCTCCCTCCCAGTGCTGGAACACCGTGAATCAGGGTGTACTACATGGTACTTTTATAGTCTTAGGCTACATCTACACTGCAAGGTTTTTGTCCAAAAATGGCGTTTTTGCGCAAAAACCTGCGGCGCGTCCACACCTCAAATATGCTTTTGCACAAGTAAATCAGCAGTAAAACGGCAGAACAGAGGGCTTTTGCTGGTGTAGGTAAACTTCCTTCTATGAGGCATATCTCCCTGTTGCTCTACAGCTATTGCGCAAAAAGGCAAGTGTGGACATTCTTTAGGGAAAAAGCACAGGTGCTCTGATGGCCATTCACAGAATAGCCATCAGAGCTTCCTTGCGCAAGAGTGTCCATGCAGTGTGGATGCTCTCTTGCGCAAAATCACATCACTTTTCCAATGCGCTTTGAGGTGTGAATGTGCTCTTGCGCAAGAAGTTTTTGCGCAAAAACTCTTGCACAAAAGGCTTCTTGCGCAAGAAGCCTGCAGTGTAGATGTAGCCTTAGGGTTTTGTTGCAGGGGTAGTTTAAACAATAGAGTGGTCTGATGCTAGAGAGATGAGGGCCATATAACCACTTAAGTAGTGGGTAAGCAAGGTAAGTTATTTTGTTGTCCAGTTTTTATTTTATCTGTGGCAGTTGATTTAGATAGGCATGACAGATGTGTACTGTGCTCCCATCAAAACAACAAAATCAGAAGAGAGAGCTCTTATTTTGCAGCTTATCAAAGAATATTAAAAACAATGGAGCAATGAAAATAAAAAAACGCCAATATCTAAGTGACCTTTACAAACTGGTGTAGAACAGCTGATAACAAATACAGAATTTTAAAAAAGCTCATGATGAATCATATTTAGTAAGAACTTTTGGAGAAGCCCACCATAGCTGGGGGTGTTCATGCTTGTTTACCCTGCTGAATAATGCACTTAAAACAACCCTCTGTAGTGTAGACATACCCTGGGTAGCCAATTTTTTATATTAGAAAGTTACCTATTACAATATGTGGAATCTTTTTAGAAGAAGAAAATATTGCTAGGCAATCAGCACAGTTTCTGCTTGGAATCACAGGTGTATCAGCTTTTGGGAATAGCTGATTTTGAAGAGTTAAAGTCCTGTTTCTCAAATGATATCTAAATCAGTTTGCTCTAGAACAGCACTTACATTGTGTTAGGGTACACACAACAACATTATTTTGAAATACCTAACGTTATTTTGAAATAACTTAGTCCACATCTACAAGGCAGACAGTTATTTTGAAATAAATACTGTCAAGCTGGAGGACTTCTTACTCCGACTCCTGTAACCCTCAGACTACGTCTACACTGGCATGATTTTCCGAAAATGCTTTTAACGGAAAAGTTTTCTGTTAAAAGCATTTTCGGAAAAGCACGTCTAGATTGGCAGGATGCTTTTCCGCAAAAGCACTTTTTGCGGAAAAGTGTCCGTGGCCAGTCTAGACGCGGTTTTCCACAAAAAAGCCCCGATCGCCATTTTCGCGATCGGGGCTTTTTTGCGGAAAACGCTACTGTGCTGTTTACACTGGCCCTTTTGTGCAAAAGTCTTTCAGAAAAAGACTTTTGCCCAAATGGGAGCAGCATAGTATTTCCAGAAAAGCACTGACGATCTTACATGAGATGGTCAGTGCTTTTGCGGAAATTCAAGCGGCCAGTGTAGACAGCTGGCAAGTTTTTCCAGAAAAGAAGCGGATTTTCCGGAAAAACTGGCCAGTCTAGACACAGCCTCACTGTATGAGGAGTAATGGAATTCGGCGGAAGAGTGCTCTGTGTAGATGCTCCCAATTTCAAAATAAGCTATTTCGAAATAAGCTATGCAATTGACGCAGCTCAATTTGCGTAGCTGATTTCGAGTTAAGCCCTGCTGTGTAGATGCACCCTTAGAGGCCTTTTTATAAAATTAATTTTGGACATGGTCGGTCTGTAAAATGTATTTTAATAAATAAGGCCCCAGTCTATCAAAGAATTTGATAAGTACTTAACTTTATGCTTGTAAGTCTCATTGAAGTCAATAGATTGCTTGTGTGTATAAATTTAAGCATATATTTAAGTTTTCACAGTACTGGAGCTATAAACACTAATTTACAATTTAGTTCTCTAGTGAAATTATTTTCTGAAATAAAAATATTTATTTTTTGACAAAAATACATAACACAAAAGTTATAGGACAGGACAGGTTACAGGTTTTTGTAACAAACACAGGAACATCTAAGCTACCCAGAGGTTGATCTATTAAAGTTGTACATTTATATTTCCTATATTTTTCAATACTGTTTCTTTTCAAACTGCTTTTCATAGACAACTGAAATTTTTTTAAGATGAACTTTTACAAACAGGACAGATCGCACGATCATTTACTAGTCTCTGTTTCCCTGAACAAAAATTAAACACACAATGATCTGATTTTAGCTGGCGCAAGCTATATAGATCAGTCACGGTGTCCTTAACTCACCCCCTGGCAACCAGGGGGGAAAAAATCACTGATTTGAAATCCTGTCCCTACACAATTATCTGCTTCCCTAATGTTCCTGCTTCAAACTATAAATGTTTTATTTTGACCCAGCCATCATGGCAATGAATGTGGAGGTCAGAAGTATTAGCAGGCTGATCCTTCTCATGCTCTGTTTTATAGTCCTTATCCCTCCTTGGTTTCACTTCAGTGATTCTCCTATTTCTCTTTCAGCTCAGCTGATCTGCATAATGCAAGTATTGGGCTTTCAGCTCTGGTCTCTCTCTCTCTCTCTCTCTTTCAGTTTATGTTCTTTTCTTTGAACTTTCTTCTCCTGGAAATCATCTTCTCAATTGCTACCTCCTGCAGCCTTTCTTACTAGTTTTCAGTCATTTTCATAAGTGTTTGACTTTTTCTGTTCTGGTGTGAATCACTCTTCTTTAATTTTGAAATGAGTATCGTCCCAGGAGTCTTATGCATCTTCACTCTCACAGTCTCTGTTAGGTCATGCCTATGCAACAAACTTTTGCCCACACAATCCCTTACATTACCATAAGCAGGGGTAGTTGTCTGTTTATTTGTCAAGGTCCAAATTTCTTGGCCAAGGTATAGCCAAGATCCAGATTTCAATGAAAATAATATTTAAAGAATAACAATAATGATTAGTAAATAAAAGGATTTCCACATCTGTTCAAAAGTGTCTGGTGCCACACTACCACAAAGCCATAACCATGAGTACTTTGCTTGTGCACCAGTAATGCTCTCATGCAGAATTGAACCTGGGACCTCTGGAGCTTAGTGCATGAGCCTTTGCAGTCTGAGCTAAAAGCCAGCTGCTTCTCAGCTAAGGCTGTAAAGCAGACTCACTGTTCTTTCTTTATGTGGTCTAGCTGGCACTAGATGGGAAAGTGAACCACACCCAATAGGTGTAATGACTACGCATGTGTATTCTTAACCCATTGTATTGGTGCTGCTGACTGGGAGTGTCCGTGTCAATGCACAGTTCATTGGGCAGGTATCCCAGGGTGCTACTTGCCATCGTTCAGTACACTGTCTTTTGGGAAGTTTTGGCAATGCACAGTAGGGAGGGGGAGAAAGCAAGTTGCACAGAGGTGACTCAGACTGAGGAATCAAGTTCCCATCATGCAACATTCTCCATCCCATAATGCCATCTTTATCCCATAATATGCCTATTTTTAAAATCCCATGAGCTGGTACGAGATTCTGTCATCTCTGGGAGAAGCCTGGAGCTCTGCATGATTGTCATGAGCACTGCAAGTGCAGGATGCACTATCCTCTGGTGTTTGCAGAGCTGCAAGTAGCCCTGTGGGGAACATAATGATTTCATGGAGGACAAGTTGTGGTGGGACCGGAGGTAAAAGTGGGCTGGTGCAGTGCATCTGTAAGAACTAGCCACCAGTACCAGCCACACCTGGCCGACTTTATGCTCCCCAGCCAGTTGGTAGCCCTGCTGGTAGGGATTGGGGTGTGTGTGCAGGAGAAGATTCTGGCCTGTCGGAGGAGTGTAGCAGGAGGTGCAGGGTTTGGGTGGGAATTTGGATGCAGGAGGGGGTTGTGACCCAGGGCAGGGCTTAGGTGGAAGTTCAGATGCAGGAGGGGGTTGTGACCCAGGGCAGGGCTTAGGTGGAAGTTCAGATGCAGGAGGGGGTTGTGATCTGGGACAGGAGTGCAGGGGGTGAGTGGGTGCAGAAGGCTTGGGTGCAGGAGAGGGTAGAGACCTGGGGCAGGGAGTTGGAGTGCAGGAGGAGGTGGAGTGCCAGGTGCAGGCTCTGGCTGGGAGGTGCTTACTATAGGTGGCAGCACCAGAGGACTCTCAGGCAGCCCCCTGCCTGCTGCAGCCCCCCCATGTCATTCAAAGCAGCTGGCTGTTAGAACAAGCATCTGTGTATCTGTATCTGCGGGACGTGCCCCTTGGGAGGGAGGCAGGTTTCTGTAAGCTGCCTGTGCCCACAAGCTCTGCCCCACCTGGTTTCCAGCCAATGGGAGCTGCAAGGATTGTGGTGAAGGTGGGGACAGCAATGTAAACAACCCCCTTCCCTTCAAAGGACAATTCATGAGGAGACACCCACTCTTACCCCAGCAGCCAGTCGCTTTGAATGGCATGTGGGGCCATGGCAGGCAGGGAGCCTTTTGAGGTCCTGATGGGTCATGGGGTATTAGTTACCCAGAGGACCATGATGGGTCAGATCAAAATGTTTGACAAGCTGGATATGGCCCATGGGCCATATTCTGCCGACCCCTGCTGTAAGTTCTGGCAGCACTGCTGTGGCAGCATGGTACTGCCCCTTGTGCCCGGGAGCAAAAGAGACAGGTGTTAAAGGGTTGCTGACAGAGGGAGCTAAAGGAGCAGCCCCACTCTGGCTCTGGCAGCTACAGGGCCAGGGCTGGAACAGAGCCACCTTTCCCCAGCTGCAACCCTACATGCCCCAATGTGCTCCCTGCCCACCTCTGTGCTTTCCAGGTCCTTGATCGCCTGCTGCATGACCATGTGGTCTTGCAAGCTCAGAGAGAACTCAGGTCAGTGGGGCTCAACTGTGACCAGAGCAGTCAGCATCAGGCTTTTTGGACAGCTGTGAAGGGACTGTTAGCATGGCCATAGGTAATCATGTCCATACTTGTTCTGTATTGACCTCTGTATGTCAGGTGTGGCTCAGTGCTGTTCCGGGAGCTGGTGTTACTATGCCAGTGTAACATGGCACTTACATTAGTGAAAGAAAAATTTAAACATAGACACATGCACAACTAAGTCAACACAAATTGGCTTATGTGACCTTATTTTGTATGATAGACCAGGTTTTAGCCTCCACTAAAGGTCAGGCGGTATGCCTGGTTTAGCCTCCGGGTCAGGTGGTATGATTAATTGTGTAGAATAGTTGACTATGGACTGCATTAATGTTTGGAAATCTGCATTTATGTCCACATTGAGGTGTTGCTTTATGCGTTTTTGTCTTACTTTTACTCCACCTACAAGATAAAAAGATTCAATTTTGAGTACTATAAAACAAACATCAAGGTAATTTTATGTCCTGTATTGCAATTAAATTGCTCATTTCTCTTAAAATAAAAGATTTGTTACTGATCTTACTGATCTTTGGACAGTATCACATCACCTGACAATCCTTCTTCCATTCCTTCACTATTCAGTGGTCCCACATTTCCATTATCTCACAAAACTAATGCAGAGTCCTACTCCAGAGAATGGAGAAAGGCAAATATAGCATCTATCATTAAAAATGGGAACAAGTGCACCTGGGGAATTATAAACCTGTCATCCTAACTTCAGTACGTGGAAAGATGCGGAAACGAACTATTAAACAATCAGTTTGTAGCTACCTAGAGAATAATAGAGTAATAAGTAATAGCTAGCATGGATTTCCCAAGAACAAATCATGTGAAACCAACCTAATTTCCTTCTTTGACAGGGATATTGGTATAGTGGAGGAGAGGGGGGTAGGGGTGGGGGTGGAAAGCAGTAGACAAAATATATCTTGATTTTTTTTTAGTAAGACTTTTGATGCAGTTCTACATGATGGTCTCATAAGCAAATAAGGGAAATGTGGTCTCCAGGTCGCACCTCTACACCGGGACTCTCTGGTCTGGCAACATCCGTGGGCCGGCAAGACCATGTATGTTCCATGATCAGAGTCCCAGAATGCTGTGCTGGGGGAAGAAGGTGTTGGAGGGTAGGAGGGGAGTCCAGTACGCTGCTGGGGGTGGTGGAAGCTCAGCATGATGCAGTGAGGGAATGGACAGGATCTGCTGGACTATGGAAGGGGGAGAAGGGAAGCTGGAAGCTTGGTTGGTCCTGGGGTGGGCAGTAATTTTTAATGGGGGGAGGGAACACTCCAAGAATTTGGAACGTGGTCAAGGGCCACATTCTTCCATATTAATGGAGGAGGTGCAGGGTCTGGTATGGAGGTCGGGTGCAGGAGAGGGTGTGGAGTCTGGGAGGGAGTTTGGGTGAAGGAGGCAACTGTGAACTGGTACAGGAAGGGGTGGAGGGGTTTGGGCTATGACCTAGGGCAGGAGGAGGTTGTGACTTGGGGCATGGTACTGGAGTGCAGGATCTGGGATACGGACGCAGGAGGGGGGCAGAGGTTTTGGGTTATGTGAGGTCAGGGGACAAAGGGTTGGGGTGCAAGAGGTAGGCTCTGGCCGAGAGACTTACCTGCTTGACTCCCAGCTAGCAGCCTTCTCAAGCAAACTCCCTACCTATCTTACCCCCACACTGGCTGCAGGGGCCATGTGGTTTTGAGCCTGAGGGATGGGGGGGAGGGGGAGGAAGGTGCTTTGCAAGCTGCGTGTTGACAACAGACCGCTCCCATTGGATGGAAACTGGTCAATGGGATTATGCTGGGGGCAGGTGCAGCACCTGAAGTCACTCCTCCCTCCCCCACACTCACAGCTGTTCAGACAGAGCCCCACAAGTTCTCACTGGCCGCTTTTCTCAGCAGCATGGGGGGGTGGTCAAGGAGGGAGTCTGCCTGAGGTTTCCCGCTGTGTCTGCAGGCGGAATCTGGCAACTTCATGGGTCAGATCTGGCCTACAGAGGGTATTTTGCCCAGGCCTGGGCTAGCCAATAGGTCTGATGAAAAGGATTGGGAGTTCTATTGGATCACAGATTAATCATGAGCCAACAACATACTGTAGTTGCAGAAAAGTCAAATATCATTCCATGGTGTACCATGTTGTATGTAAATCAAAAAAGGTAATTTTCCCACTATTCCATAGTGGTGAGGCCTCCACTCTGTCCAGTTTTGGGTACCACACTTTAAGAAAGATGTGGACAAAGTAGAGCGATCCCAGAGGAGAGCAACAAAAATGGTAAAAAGCAAAACAAAACAAGCCACAAGTTGGGCATGTTTAGTCTTGGGAAATGAAGACACGGGGGGAAGGGGACCTAATAGCAGTGTTTCAATATGATAAGGGCTATGTGATGGGGTTTAAAAGTGCTGAGCCAAGAGGGTCACCACCCCTCAGCAGCTACAGAGCATCAGATCTTCTCAAAAGGGGTCTGTGACAGGGAAGCCAGGGGAGAGTGGAGAAGAGACTGTCCAAAGGGAGAAAAGTTTCAGAGAGGTAGCTGAGTTAGTCTGTAACAGGAAAAACTTAAAAAAAAACAAACTCCCAAAGTCTAGTAACACCTTAAAGACTAACAAAACATGTAGATGGTATCATGAGTTTTCGTGGGCAAAACTCACTTCTTCAGAGGACTGGAGTATAATAAGTCCAGATCCAAGAATAAATAAGGGAAGGAAAGGGGGGAGGAGGGAGAGAAGGAAAAAGGGGAAGGGAGGAAGAAAAAGAGAGACAGTGAGTAGATAGTTACAAGATGCTTTTAAGAACCATTAGCACCTCTATTGTTTGTTTGGTTGGTTAAGTCATTAAAAAGTGGAAGATAGTGTGTGAGCCATCCTATAATCCCGGTTCAGACCATTAGCATAAGAATTAAACTTGTGAATGAAATTAAGTTCCAATCTGTCTCTGTGTATTTGGCTTGTGGAATTGGTCTGAAATAAAACAGCGACTTGGAGATCCATTAATGAGTGTCTAGGAAGACAAGTGGTCTCCAACAGGTTTTTCTGTGTTGCCTTTTCAGACATATGATTTGTGTCCATTAATTCTTTCTTGTAGAGATTGTCCAGTTTGGCCAATATACATTGCAGTGGGGCATTGCTGGCATTTTATGGCATAGATCACATTAGTGGATGTGCACTTAAATGAGCCTTTGACTTGGTGGCTGATGTCATTGGTTCCAGTGATGAAATTGCTGGTATAGATGTGTGTGCAGAGATTGCAGGGGTGGGTTCCTGGATGATTATGATAGACGTGTGTTGTGTGGTTACTGGAAAGAATTTGTCTGAGGCTCGGGGGTTGTCTGTGAGCAAGAATTGGCCTTTCCCCCAAGACGTCTGAGATTGAGGAGTCATTTTCTAGAATAGGTTGTAGATTGTTGATAATGTGTTGGAGGGGTGTAAGTTGTGGACTGTAGGTGATATCAAGTGGAATCCTGTTGTTTTCTCTTCTAGGCTTGTCTTGAAGTAGTTCATGTCTGGGTACTTTTTTGGCTCTGTTGATCTGTTTTTTCACTTCACCAAGTGGATATTTCAATTTTAAGAATGCTATATATAGATCCTGTAGGTCAGTGGTCTCCAACCTTTTTACACCCAAGATCACTTTTTAAATCTCAGACCAGGCGAAGATCTACGGCCCCACCCCTTCCTTGAAGCTTCGCCCTCTCTATTCTCCTCCTGTCCATCACTTGCTATCCCCAGCCCTTACTTACGCACTCTGATAAACAGTTTATTTTTAAATTATGCGATACATAAAATTAAAATCATGTGTTTATAGTTATGAAATAAATGGTCTGTTTTTTATTCATGCTATTTAAATCTAAAATGAAGCATTTATAATTATACATTTTGTGGGGACAGAGTTCTGCAGCTAGGGGCAGGGGAGAGGAAACAGGGTGCTAGGAGGGCAGAGGACAGGATTCTGCAGCAGGGGACAGAGTGCCAGTGGGGACAGGGTTCTGCAGCTGGGGACAGGGTGCCAGTGCGGACAGAGTTTGGGGAGCGGGGACAGGAATAGGGACAGAGTTCTGTGGCTGGGGCCAGGGGAGTGGGGACAGCATTCTGTGGCTGGGGAGTGGGGTGCCAGTCCCCTGCATCTCCCTCCATCCAGGATTCTCCCCTCCCCCCAGGGAAACCAGCCCATGCCTGCCCCGGGGCCGACCCCACGCGGCACAGGGAAGCCCCGAACGCACCTGCCCCGGGACCGACCCCCCCCACCTGCTTAGGGAAACCCCACGCGCGCCTGCCCTGAGGCCAACCGTGGGCTCCCCCTGCAGGGAAGCTCGTGCACGCCTTCCCAGGGGGCTGACTCCCCCTTCCCCCCCAGCGCAGGGAAGCCCCGCGTGCGCTTGTCCCGGCACCAGCCCCCGCCCCATGCAGGGAAGCCCCGTGCACACGCCTGCCCCGGGGCCAACCCCCCCCAATGCGCATGCGCGCTGGGAAACCCCCTGCGTGCCTCCCGCGGGGCTGACTCACCCCTCCTTGAGGTAAGTAGTGGGGCTTCTCGGGGGTGGGAGGGAAATGGGGGCGGGGCAGACAGGACGCCTCGTGAGCGACTGGTCAAGGCCTCGCGATCGACCAGTAGCTCGCGATCGACCTGTTGGTGACCACGGCTGTAGGTGTTTGTCTCTGTCTATGGGATTGGAGCAAATCCGGTTGTATCTTAGGGCTTGGCTGTATACAATAGGTTGAGAAATGTGTCTGGGATGGAAGCTAGAGGCATGAAGGAAGTGTAGTGGTCGATAGGTTTCCGGTATAGGGTGGTGGAAATTTGTCCATCATTTAATTGTACTATAGTGTCAAGGAAGTGGATTTCTCGTGTGGACTGATCCAGGCTGAGGTTGATGGTGGGGTGGAAGTTGTTGAAATCCCTGTGAAATTCTTCAAGGGTTTCTTTCCTGTGGGCCCATATGATGAAGATGTCATCGATGTAGAGTAAGGGTCTTAGAGGGCAAGAACTGAGGAAACGTTGTTCAAGGTCAGCCATAAAGACAGTGGTATATTGTGGTGCCATGTGGGCAACCAAGGCTTTGCTACTGACTTGAAGATACAAATTGTCTCCAAATTGAAAGTAGTTGTGGGTGAGGACAAAGTCGCAGAGCTCTGTTCCAGGTGTGCAGTGCTGTCATTGAGGATGGTGTTCCTGATGTGAACTGGTGGGACAAAATTCCTAATATGGAGGTTCTTAAGCTGTGTGGTGTCATGGGCATGGAAGCAATGCTTATGAACAAACAGTTTCTCTGGATTGGTCATGTTATGAGGATGGATGATACACGGATACCGAAGATGATCTTCTATGGCCAGCTTGCTCGAGGAAAGCACTCTATCAGTGTTCAATATAAGCACTATAAAGACATCTTAAAGGTGAATATGAAGTCACACAGCTTATCTCCCAATGATCTGGAAATTTTAGTTCAGAACAGATTGTCCTGGCAACAAACCATTGTACAGGCTCTTGATCCAGGCATTGTAAGAAAAGCGGAGGATCCGAAAAGAACATAAAGCGCCTGCAGTTGGCGGCTTTTTATGTGACATCTGTAATCGGCTCTGCTGATCAAGGATTGGTTTAGTTGCTCATCAAAGGCATCATAGAAGATGAGATCCATTGATCGATGGCTCAGTCCAAGAAGAGAAGAATTCGTCTTCATGTGGAATGTTGGTGTAAAGAGCTTCTACGTTCATGGTGGGTGGCCAGGATGGTATTTTCAGGTAAGTTACTGATGTTTTGTAGTTTCCTCAGGAAGTCGGTGGTGTCTCGAAGATATGTAGGAGTGCTGGTAGCCTAGGGTATGAGGAGAGTCAATATAGCCAGATAATCCTCTTTTAAGTGTGCCAATGCTTGAGATGATGGGTCATCTGGGATTTCCAGGTTTGTGTATCTTGGGTAGGAGATAGAAGACTCCTGGTTGAGGACTGGGTGGGTGGGTATTAGTGTAAATTTGGTCCTGAGCAGCATCAGGGAGCCTCATGAGCAGCTGTTTCAGGGTTTTTTGGTATTCTCTAGTGGGATCACGGGAGAGAGGCTTGTAGAATTTGGTGTTGGTGAGTTGTCTGGTCTCCTCCTGTTCATAATCTGTTCTATTCATGATGACTACAGTGCCCCCCTTCTCAGCCTCTTTGATTATGATGTTAGAATTGTGTTTGAGGCTGTGTATAGCATTGCGTTCTGCCTGGCTGAGGTTATATGTTATATGTTGTTGTTTGCTGACAATGTCAGCTCGAACACGTTTGCGGAAGCAGTCGATATAGAAATCAAGATTCTCATTATGACCATTAGTAGGGGTCCACATAGAAGCCTTCTTCTATGGAGGAAGCCATTTTGCAGCATCTGGAGATGGAGCAACCTACAGGAAAAGGATCTGGGCTGTGGGTAAGACTCAAACTGGATGGTAGGATTGGGGAGGGGTAGGACCCTAACCTTCCTCTCCCCCGTGAGGGAGAATAAGTGAACGCTGCTGAGAAAGCTAGGGAATACATATTTGACAAACTGAGACTGATTAGGCAAGTGGCACTTAATTTGTTTAACTTAATGCATCCTCTCTACACATGCACACATCATGCCTCTTTTGAAAGCTTATTGTATCCATTTTAAGATGAGGTATGATGTGGAACTGTGAATATGGTACCATTACCATAGAAACCAGGATAAACAATGACACCATCAACATGTTAAAATGATCACATTGAAAATTTTTTATTTGTTGCTGTTAGTCTTGAAATAATATATGCATTAGACTAACATTAGATTTCTTGGCGACCTTAAAGCACCACAACTCTCTAAAGGGTAAAAGAAAAGCTAATAACAAATTTGTGCAGGAATCATTGAAATGTAATAGCATTGCTGACATTTCAAGTCAATATCATCATCCTCTTCTTTATCATTATGATCACTTGCAGGAGTGCATGGGTTACCACAATCTTAATTGCCTTCCCTTCCATGTAGGGAAGACACTAGAAGAGATCTCAGACAGCATTCATTTGTAGGTCACAGGAGTTTATTTTCTCAAGTACTTTTCATGATAATTTGGTTCTGGATGTGTTGTAGAGTTTTCAAATGCTGCACATTGCATAAGAGACTCTGGTTATCTGGGGAAAGTAGTGACTTTTCTTTTCCAAGCATCAGTGATATTTTTTGTGATGCTAGTCTAGCTATGGACTCTTCTTAAAATACCACTCTGGTCATTGAATGGATGGCATTCTTTTCCTCAGGTGATATTAGGAAAATCTCTTAACTCTAAGCGTAGTAGGCTCTGGAATACGCTTCCAAGGCTTCCCTATTGTTTGAGGTTGTTAAGAACAGGTTCAACAAGTCCCTGTCATGGATGGTCTAGGTATAGTTGAGTCTGCTTTAGCACAGGGGACTGGACTAGATGATCTTTTGGAATCCCTTCCAGCCCGATGTTTCTATAATTTCTATGATTTCTGTCTGGACTTCTTAATTTCCTTCAGCTCACTCTTCTGGTACTGAAGCCCTACATGAAAACAGAGTACTCTTTTCATACTGTCACTGCTTAGAATGAACTCTCTCTCTATCTATATCTCTTCTATGTCATTGCTTCTCAAAGTACTTTATAGTATTATGTTAGAAGCTAAGGGTGAAATGATTTTTAAAAACAAAAATGGCCGCCACTGTGTGCTCACATGAAGCCTTGAACACTGGTGAAGGACTCCTGTCCAGGAGACTAATTATTCCTTTCTTCTCTTGAAAACAGCCATGGGATCTTTAAATTCCACCTTCAAAGCAACAAGTAACTTGCAGAAATAAGTTCTGTTTTGCATCTCTTTTGGAACACAGTGCCTTCTACTTAGTAAATGTTATTGCTACCGGGTGGAGAGAAGAATTTATGGAAGAGGTGGGCAACAATTTTTTGCCAGGGGCCACTTTGGAAATTTTTGAAGTGGCGCCGGGCCACACAGGAAGGGGCAGGACATCGAGCGGAAAGTATGGGGCCAAGATACTTCCAGGTTCCCCACCCCTAGACAATGATTGGTTTGGGGGTGAGGGAATGCCTTTGCCTCCCCACCCCGTTCCTCCTAGGTACCCGTGCCCCTGGCATGGGAGGAGACTTCCCATGCTCCCCTGTCCCTAGGCCAAATAGGGTTTGAAGATGGGGGAGCACGCAAAGTCTTCTCCGCTCTGCCTCTGCCCTGCATGGTGCTTCAAAGCGCCACTTCTTCCTGGCAGGGCGGGAGGAGGATTCGCACACTTCCCTGCCCCCAGGTCCTAATTGGTTTGGGGGCAGGGGAGCAGCAGGGCCTCCGTATACCAGATCCACCTGCTTGGCGGGCCTGATCTGGCCCACGGAGGCCCTTTTGCCCACCCCTGATTTATGGGATACTGTAATATCGATCTATGTACTATACAAGAAGGACTTTTTAGGTAGGAGTGTAAAGGTGTGCTCAAAATACTCCATAGAATCTCACGGGGGCAAGTTTCATAGTGTAGGGGACCATGCAGGTGTAGTGAACTGTATTAGAATTCATAAGGAACGGAGTAGGAAGTAATACAGAAAGTATCATAATGCCATGATGTAAATTAATGTGTTCGCTTCTGGTTAACCCATTTCAGAAATGATTCAGGAGAAACATAAGAGATTCAGAGACTGGAGGAAAAAGCTGATTAATGCATGGAAAGACCTCTATATGGAGAGCAATTGAAAAGACTGGGACTATTTCGTATAGAGGGGAGATTCAAAAGGGGTCTCAAATAATCACACAGTGCATTTGCAGTTTCAGCAAATATTCACAAAAATAATATTTACGCAGCTCCAATCAACCTAATATGAGTGTGTCTATATTTATATAGCTATCAATGGCACCGTCACTCTTTACAGATCATGGTGCATGTGAGGATGAATTTTTGTAATGGCTGCTGAATCTGATGGGTGAGTGACAGTCCTGTGTACAGGTAGGGTACAACCATACACTAGCAATGCACTGTCAGACAGCAGATTCTTTCCTCCACTGATGCTGGGGAACACAAATCTTGATCCACTCTGCTTTACAACGAGCTTCAGAGTACAACACACTCTTTGGGATCCTCTAACCCAGCATTCATGTGATATGCCCAGTCTCAGGCCCACCAACAGGGAAAAGGGGACAGAGGCACAATTGCCCAGGGTCCCAGGTGATCAGTAGTGGTTGGCCTTAACCGGGAGCCCTGGGCTCTTTTAAATCACCCATGCACGACACAGGGATCCTAGGTGTGTGCAGCATGGAACCAGCAGCAGCGAAGACAGCCGGGCGGGCATATAGAAGCGCTGACTGAGCTGAAAGCGTGCACCCAGAAGAGCAGCCAGCAGCTCAGTGGGCACCAGCCAGCACAAGCTCAGCCCCACCCAAATATCAGGCGGACTGTGTCCATACGGGTATGGCTTGTACAATCGGGATGCGGGGGGGGGGGGGGGGGACATAGTCTGGTCTGCCCTGGGGCCCGGAATGACTGTCAGCGGCCTTGTCCAGGCCACCTGAGTCTTTTATTACTAATTGAAGCTCCCAGGAATGGCACACCATCATGATTTAACACTTCCACAGTTGTCCCCTGGTGTTGCCACCTTATTTAAAGAATTTTACATAAACATCTGACATGAAAACTGCTTTGTCTTTAGGTATGTTTGGTAAAAGTCATCCATATTTCTGAACCATACAGAAAAGTGGATAAAACACATCTCAGAAATATGGGTTTTCACTATACATCTCTTTATACAGCAAAATACTTGATGGTGTAAAGGCATACATTAATTTACTAAATAATTGTTTTATTAATATGCTTACATACAATAGTAGTTTTCAGAGGTTTTCTATTAATCTACACTACCATTTCCAATATGTTATTTTCCTATTCTGTATTCTGTTGCCAGGTATCCCATTGGGAATTTTGCCTAAACTAAGACTTAAGGACTCTTAGATTATATTGCAACAAGAATAGATCATTCCTGCGCTTCCAAATTAAATCTTGACGTCTCTCATTTTTCCAAGAAAATCATAATATATGGATCATTTTATTTAAAGTGAAATCTCTCTTAATATTCCTTATTCCCTTCAGAGATTGTTCTTTTAGAAAACAGTGATGTTTCTTCTGATCTCCTGATACTATATAAAAGCTAAAAAAAAATACCTGAGGGTGTTTCTGAATCTGATGGCATTATGATAATTAGATTCATCATAGTTGTTTATGAATGTGTAACATATTTGCCTTTTTGTTATATTTTTCAATGACTGACTTTAGAATAGCCTCTGATCATATCAGTTGTTTAGTCAAGTGAAAGAAAAAGGAACATTAACATTTCCTTATCTGTTTGACAATTTTTATGGCAATCAGTGTTACTAAATTTCCCTATGTCATAACTAATGGTTAAGCTTTCATTGTAACTTCATTTATCCACATACATAGTATTAATCTATTGATATTCTCTCAGTTTGCATGGTTTACAATTGCTTTTCCCATTGCCTACATTTCATCCCAATACATAGTATCAATTTTGGTAGTCGATCTTCGTCTCATACTCCCTTCTCTGGCTGAGCTTTCAGTGGGAGGCCTGGGGACTTAACCATGTCAATGCTGCTTACGATATTCATGTGGCTAAATCCTATTTTATTTATCTCAATCTGTTCACTAAATATCACCACAGTTTCCTTCCATCCTGCTTATCTCTCCTGTGTTTTTGAAATATTTTGCTTTTATATGCAAGTCATTTTGTTGATTGTAGGAACTTCTGGTGATATGTTTCATCACTTTTCTTTTAATGCCATATGCTTGCACTGCTGGATTCTGGATTTCCTTGGATATTTGTAGACACAGCAAAAATTACATTATTTTCCTTGATTTGTCTAGTTGCTTGCATTTTCTAGATTTATTTCTCCTCACCCCCATGATTTAACTGTGAACGCTTCCCCTTTGGGTTATCCCAAGTGTTCTGTGCCTTTGTGTGGCTTCTTTAAATTACAGCTGAAAACATTTGAAAGGAATATTGTTATTTCTTTAGCTCTGTGAATCAGCTTTTGAGATCCACTGTTATTAAAGGATGGAATAACAGTTAGTGCCAAGGAATTTGAAGCATCTGTGCTACAACAATTAACTATTAAATGAACTGGAGAGCAGCTTGTCCATGTACGACAACCAGCTAATGATAGATGGTTCTATTAGGATAAGCAACCAAAAGTGTATTGTTAATTCAGGAGTTGGCACTATTCCCCTGAGTCATTACTGAACTAATAACTCAGCATAGTGGAAGATGGTGCTCTTCTTTTTTTTCAAGTGTAGTCTTTTGGATGAGACATAAAGAGGAAATCCTGAGCATGGGGCTATTAAAAGACCCCATCAGACTATTTGTGAGAATGAAGGTGCTAAGATTAGGGACCTGGCCAGATTCCACTGTGAGAAATGACAGGACCTGTGGGGTCACAGCAAACATTTCCCATGATTATTCACTTGAATTTAAAAAGTATTTGCTTTGGTCTAGCCTGCACCCTTTTTTGTGTATAGATTCTATGAGCACTGAAACAATTAAGTGTTATCAGCCTGCGTGCTTATGAAAAGTAAGCAGTCAGCTCGCATGACTTGGGAACAGCAATTTTAAAATTTGTCCTGGAAGTATTTCCACGTTAGCGTGTGGGAAGGTATGTGGAGGAGTTAGGATGAAAACTAAGGGCACGTCTATACTACAGCATTATTTCAAAAATAACGTTAATTATTTTGAAAAAAGGGTGAGTATCTACATAGCAAGCCCGTTATTTCAAAATAATTTTGAAATAATGGACTTCTTATTCCGGAATAATAAATCCTCAGTTCCCATGGAATAATGCCTATTTCAAAATCGTTATTTCAAAGTAGGGTGTGTGTAGACTGCATAGCTGTGGTTATTTCTAAATAACTGGCCTCCAGGGCTTCTCACAGCTGCCCTGGTGGCCACTTGGTCCATACCCTTCAGAACTCTATAGCTCCCTTTCCCCTGCAGCCTTTAAAGCTGCAGCCACAGGGGAAACAGTTTGTGGCACAAAGCAGGCCCTGACAGCTCTGTGTCATGCAGCAGTGCCCTGCTCTGCCTTCCTGGCTGCCATGGCAGACCCCCATGCTCTCACCGAGCCCTCCTTGCTTGCAAGCAAGCCAGCAGCCAGCTCTCAAGCCCTTAGCCGGGGTAAAAGAGGAGGGCACCATCCTAGTCTGGTGTGGAAATCCTGGATCTCACTGAGGTTTGGGGAGAGGAGGCTAACATCCAGGATCTCCACACCAGGAGCAGGAATGCTGATATTTATGGCTGGTTGGCCAACAGCCTGGGCCAGAAGGGCCACATGTGCACACAGGAGCACGCGTGTATGCAAGTGGAAGAGCTGAGGCAGACCTAGACCAAGGCCGGGGAGTGGAGCTTTCACTCAGGGCAGCACCCCAATTGTTCCTGCTACACTGGAACCTTGCGCTCCTGCTCACTGGGTTTCTGGAGAGGCCTGCCTTACTCCCAACTCCGTGGTAGGACACCTTCCCACTACAAGACACCACTAAGGAGGATGGGGTCAGGGAAACACACAGAAGTGCTGCACACGGCGCAGGCTCATGCCCACACTCTTGGGCAGCATTCGCTCCTGCACAAGCCCAGTCAGACGAAGGACACCAAGGCCCTGAATGGGAACCTGCCAGGTGAAGATGAGGAGGGAACCCCAGTAGCATACTCCCCAGCAAGCAGCATCTACCACTCATACACACTTTCCCCAACATCCTACCCCTCCTCCTCCAGCGGCCAGGGATAGAAGTCTTCTCCCTATGGAATGCTGCCACTGCCAGATCCTGCATGTACATGGCACAGAGAGAAGCTGAGCCACCGCATCACCCACCTCCCACCTGCAGGCTCCCAGCCTGGCTGGCATCTTCCTATGCCTGCTGGTCTCTGGGGTGTAGCGAGGTTCCCCTAGGACATCTGTGCTCCCACAGGAAAGTGCCCACTGTCTAGGCCACTGATGGCCTTGCTCAAAGTACATCACCTTGATTTGAACCGAGACCTTTTGGTGTCAGCTCACTCATTAGGACTAGAATTCATGCACCCTGACTCCTGAGATGACTGCCCTTCTCAGTTCTTCACAGTGGGACCAGCTGTGAGTAAGGCACGTCCACCACTTACCTGCACCATCCTCACGACCCCACGAGACCGGCAGGCACCAGCAACTCCGGGAAGATCTAAAGAGGGAATACATTGCCTGCCTGCATGCCCTGCAGTGGTCGCTCGAGCAGCAGGACCACAGGTTGGATGCTGACCTGGAGGTGTGCTGCACCACCTAGCAGGAGCTGTTGCAGCAGGGCCAGAGCATGTGCATGGCATACACCATTGCTGTGGATTGCCTGGTGGCGGCCATTAAGAGGTCCTGCTCCCATTCCTGCTCCTGCTGCTGGTCCTATTCCTCCAGCTTCTCCTTCTAGTCCCACCCCCCCCCACCATGTGGCCACCGAGGGCCCTGCACACAAGGCACCAGTCCCAGCCTCATTCCTGAATCTCTCCTCCACCCTTCTCCTCCTTCCTTCCAGGTTCTTACCCCAGTTCTTCCTCAGTTATATTTACCCCAAATAAAATAAAACCAGATTATTCTTTCAAAACAAAAAGTGTAGTTTATTGTGTCTGCGGGGGAAGGGAAGGGAGGGCAGGGGAAGGGAAGGATGAGGGAGGAAAGGCAGAGGGGGAAATGCAGAGGCCCCTTGTGGTGAGGCCTAGGGGAGAGTGTAACATGTGTGCTTGTCTGAAACTCCCTCAGGGCCTCCTGGATGCACACAGCCCCTTAATGGGCCTTCTGGATGGCAGCAGAGTGTGGCTGCTCAAAGGCCCTTGTGAGCTGCTTGACCTCTGCCCCCCAACCTGGAAGGAACTTCTTCCCCCTTGTTCTTGCACAGGTCATTCAGGACACAGCAAGCCGACACTACCTGGGGGACATTCCGCTTGCCGAGGTCCGGGTGGGTCAGGAAGTAGCAGAACCTCCCTTTCAAATGGCTGAATGTACCCTCCACCTGGTGCATGATGTGCAACCTGCTCAGCCTGCCATTAAAACATTCCTTCGTGAGGTCCAGGTATCCTGTGTAGGGCTTGATAAGCCAGGGGAGTAGAGTGTAGTCTGCATCACTTAGGGTATGTCTACACTACCCCGCTAGTTCGAACTAGCGGGGTAATGTATGCATACCGAACTTGCTAATGAAGCCCGGGATTTGAATTTCCCAGGCTTCATTAGCATAAAGCCGGCGCCGCCATTTTTAAAAGCCGGCTAGTGCGAACCCCGTGCTGCGTGGCTACACGCAGCACGGGCTAGATAGTTCGAACTACGTAGCCATTCCGAACTATCTGTACTCCTCGTTCCACGTAGCCGTTCCGAACTATCTGTACTCCTCCTAGTTCAATGGCGGCGCCGGCTTTATGCTAATGAAGCCCGGGAAATTCAAATCCCGGGCTCCATTAGCAAGTTCGGTATGCATACATTACCCCGCTAGTTCGAACTAGCGGGGTAGTGTAGACATACCCTTACAGTGCAGATGGGCATGTCCACATTCCCAACCCTGATGGTGCAGTCGGGGGAAAAAAGTGCCAGCATGCGTCCTCTGGAAGAGGCTGGAGTTGCAGAATATGTGGGCGTCATGCGCTTTCCCAACCACTCGGCGCTGATGTTGGTGAACCGGCCTCGGTGGTCCATGAGGGCCTGCAGGACTATTGAAAAGTACCTTTCTGGTTGATATAATCAGAGGCCTGGAGGTTTGGGGGCACAGATGGGAATATGGATGCCATCAATGGCCCCCGTGAACTTGGGGAAGCCTATGGCAGCAAAGCCAGCGACGATGGGGTCCGTCACCCAGGATGATGACCCTGCTCAGCAGGATGCTGCTGATGGCCCTCACCACCTGTAGAAAGATACAAACGGAGAATCATAGAGTTGACAGCCCTCAGAAATTCCACAAGCCCACCCCCCTTCCCACATTAGGCCCAACCCCAACTTACCCCATCCTCATCAGGGTTTTGTGAAGGCGGGACTGCAAAACCTCGAGGGACAGAGATTTTGCCCTCCTCTCCCCCCCCCCCCCCCTCCCGGCTTCCCTAGGGAACCCCATTCCAGTAGTTCACTGAAGCCCCTGCAGTCAGGTTCTCTAGGCTCTGGTGGAAGATGCAGTCTCAGGGCTTAACCCTTTCCTGCCTGTGCTGTAACTGGGGGCCAGGAGGCATCACAGTTATGTAGATGGCCAGCAGCACCCTGGCGTGTTAGCTGCCTTTCTACATTGTACGGGGAGGAAGAGACAAGCTGCTTTCAGCCATACGGGAGCAGGACATGGCAGGAGGAGGGGAGAGAAGAGCTCTGCAAAGACAAGGGCAAGATCATTCCCCCCCCATTTCTTTCCCCCTACAGTTGGAAGCAGTTCCTGTCCTTTCCTTCTTGCATAATGCCTAAGGGTTGTTGCTGGCCACATTCTAGTGTGAAGGCTGGCTGAAATCAGGGACGGGGTATATGATCCTGCATGCCCCCTGCACATTGCCTTGGGAAGATACAATGTCTGGTATCTGGAGAGGCAAGTCCATCCCGGGAACCCACCAGTCATGAAGGGTGGAGAGCATTAGATGGGGGGAGGGGGTTTGAATTGGTCAATCACCCCTCCCCCAGAATGAAACAGGTTTCTGGGAGAGTGTGTGTTTCACCTTTCCCATGTATGTATTGGGGGAGAGGAGAGTGTCTCACCCTTCCTCATGTGAACCCTAAAGTCTTAAAGATAAGAAGGTAAATAAAATACTTTGCAGTATTTTAATGGGGTCTCTGTCAACTTGATGTAAATGTGAACGATTGTACTTTTGAATGCTGTTGAACTCACTTGAAAGAATAGTTTTACCAGTGTCCTGTATTCAGCATAGGGAAAATGGTCATTCTAGTCAGCTTGAACGTTATTTATAATGATAGTGGGCAAAATACCAGCAAGATGTATAATTTATGAATAGAGACTGTTTAATGTAGTCTTGGTACCAGATTCTACAATGGAGTTCTTCCCTGAATTACTTTGGATTTATAGTGATGAGAGGGTCTGATTGAGCTACCACTAAAGCCAAGGAAAGAAGATTCCTGCTGAGCTGTCCTTTTGCCCTAAATGAGATTAGAATCAAACCCTTTTACTCAGAAAAGCCACCTTAGTTTTAGCTGCTCTAGGCTCATTAATAAGGGACAGTCCTTTCATTCCAATGAGCCCATTACCAATACTTGAACTAGAAAAGAACTGGCTTAATTAACTCCAGTGTATCCATTTTAATATATATGGATGCCATTAAAATTGATACATCGATGTTAAAGCCTCTGTGTGTGTTTAGATATATATGTTTATACATATTTATTACTTCTCTCCCATCACTGTAGTCAGGGTGCCTCACAATATTAAGGATTGAGCCTCACAATGCCCCTGAGTAGTAAGAAAACATTATCTCTGTTTTACAGAAGGGTTAGAAATGATTCATTGAGGTAACAGAGGAAATCTGTGACAAGACAAGGAACTATCCTCAGATCCTCTGAGCCCTAATCCAGGGACTTAACCAGAAGACCACTCTTCCTTTGATGAAGACTGGCACTTCTTGGTGCCAGATGCAAGACATGGGTCAATGGAGCCAGTTTCTACTGATTCCAGTGCTTATACAATATCCATGCTTCACTAACTCACTCAGCATTAAGGTAAGTACTAGTAATTAACCAGCTATGTAGCTGAATTATTCACTCCACCAGGTGTATCAGGGAATTTACAAAATGTATAGTGATTTCAGATTCCAGTATTTTGTTTGTCGCTGAGATCTTGACAATAAGGGCTATTTACTAAACAAAGGTGGACTTGTTATTCCATTAGAATAGTGATTTATTTCCATATTACCTGTCATCAGAGATGAATACCTGATTAAACTTCACAGGTTAAAAAAAAAAAAAAAAGGGAAACTGCCTTGTTTGTTTTCTCAGTGAAAGGTAGAAAAACACCTACATATGGTCACAGCCTGTTCTTCAGAAACAACAGCTGTGCTCACACCACATCTCAGAGGTAAGCAAATGAAATGTCATTAACTGCAGTTTAAGGCAATTAATTTTAGTTTCAGTAGCATGAAAGAACCAACCTGACTTCTGCGAATTATCTGTCCACACTTCAGATGAGGTAGCCATTATGTATGTCATAGATACAAGATATGTCTTTTTGTAGCCTTTATTCAAATTGAATTAACTAGTATGTGCTTGGGCTGTGAGAACAGTTGATTTATACTATATGGGTACGTCTAAACTACATGCCTCCGTCGACGGAGGCATGTAGATTAGCCAGATCGGCAGAGGGAAATGAAGCCGCGATTAAAATAATCGCGGCTTCATTTAAATTTAAATGGCTGCCCCGCTCTGCCGATCAGCTGTTTGTCGGCAGATCGGGGCAGTCTGGACGCGACGCGCCGACAAAGAAGCCTTTCTTGATCGGCACAGGTAAACCTGGTTTCACGAGGCATACCTGTGCCGATCAAGAAAGGCTTCTTTGTCGGCGCGGCGTGTCCAGACTGCCCCGATCTGCCGACAAACAGCTGATCGGCAGAGCAGGGCAGCCATTTAAATTTAAATGAAGCCACGATTATTTTAATCGTGGCTTCATTTCCCTCTGCCGATCTGGCTAATCTACATGCCTCCGTCGACGGAGGCATGTAGTTTAGACACACCCTATATGACCATGCTATATAATTGCCAGACTTCATCTGACCATTGTAAGCATATGGAAACTTCTTCTGCATATGACTAGTTCTAAAACTTAAAAGCATGAACGTAAGTTTTAATTCCACATTTTTAAGTCTTTTTCCTCACCTTATGGAAGAACAAAAAACAGGACTGTGTAGCATTTTAAAGACTAACAAGATGGTTTAATAGGTGATGAGCTTTCGTGGGCCAGACCCACTTCCTCAGATCAAATAGTGGAAGAAAATTGTCACAACCATATATACCAAAGGATACAATTTTTAAAAAATGAACACATATGAAAAGGACAAATCAAATTTCAGAACAGAAGGAGGATAGGGGGGAGGTAAATGTGTGTGAGCTAATGATATTAGAGGTGATAATTGTAGAGGGGATAATTGTGATAATTAGAGGGGAAGCTATCTTTGTAATGGGTAAGATAATTGGCGTCTTTATTCAAATTTGAGTGTAAAGTGTCGAATTTTAGCATGAATGACAGTTCAGAGGATTCTCTTTGAAGTGAAGTCTTAAAAGGTCTTTGAAGCAGGATGCAGGTAATCAAGTCATTGAGACAATGTCCTTTCTGGTTGAAATGGCAAGAAACTGTTTTTTCTTTGTGATCCTGTCTGATATCTATTTTGTGGGCATTGATCCTTTGGCGAAGTGTCTGAGATGTTTGTCCAATGTACATAGCGGACGGACACTTTCGGCACATGATTGCATAAATTATATTTCTGGATGTGCAGGAATATGTGTTCTTGATCTTATAACTCCCTTGGTTGGGTCCAATGATGGTATCAGCAGAGTGAATATGTGGACAAAGCTGGCAATGGGGTTTGTTGCAAGGGAAGGTACCAGGGTTGGTATTAGTGTGGTATGTCCTGTGGTTGTTGGTAAGAATCATCTTGAGGTTAGGTGGTTGTCTATAGGAGACTATGGGTCTGTCTCCCAGAGCCTCTCGGAGTTTAGTATCCTGTTCCAGTATAGGCTGTAGTTTATTGATAATGTGTTGGACAGGTTTAAGTTGGGGGCTGTAGGTGATGACAAGTGGTATGCTATTGTTGGTTTTCTAGAGTTCTTTGATCTGATCCTCTGAACCACTCATTTTCATTTTTCAAGCTCCTGTTTTGTTTTATTGTCCTATGGAGCCTTGGAGTTTGTCATAGCAGCTTTTAAGGTCCTTAATAAAACTGATTCAGCTGTTACTATCACATCCACGCTCACATATCCAGTGACCCAAGAAAACAAAATCACAGAATAGTTTAAATCAGAGGTTTTTAAAAGCATGAAAATCACGAACTCCATTACCTACATGACAGCCATAGCAATTTTAATGGGGAATATCCAGTTGAATAAAAATCTAGTTATTCTTTGAAGAAAGCATTCAGGCTATGCTACTTCTATTATGTTACAGTCAGATAGAATGTAATTTAATGCATAAAATGAGTGTTCATTATTACAGGGTTTACTTTGTTAAACATATCAAAAAAGAAAGTCTAAACAGAAGGCTTTACAGTTACATTATAAGTATCATTAGCTACTTTTTTCATAAATATCAATATAACTTTCCATTATTATAAATCACTCCTTTCAACAGAGCATCATATCACAGTATTTTACAAACACAAATTAAGCTTCATAATAATCCTAAATGCAGGATGATGTCCAGTACTTTGGAAGTCACCTAGCACATCATGAGTATTATTGGGGGGGAAGTGAGGTATTATGGTAAATGATACATGTATTGCAGATGAATAAATTGAAGCAATGCAAATTTGTAGCAGAGTGGAGAATAAAATCAAGGAATATTGACCCTATTATTACTAATAGACAGTCTTATCTTACTCTGTGTTTTAAACTCCTCTAAGTACAAATAATTAGATGCATGAGTTCCCAATGGTTTTAAACATTTTGTCTACATTAATATGATTGTCATGCTATCGTTGCTCCACTTCAGGACATTATTTACGTGCTACAACTTTCTCAATTAGTTAAGATAAAGATGGAATTGATTTCACTAATATTTATTTGACTGATACTATTAATCATGGTTATTTTCAATTGGCATCATGCACCTACAACTGCAATTGCACTGAGAAAAAAATCACGAAAGATAGAATATAGGGATGTTCTCAAAAAAGACAATTAGTTCTAACAATGGTTGCTCCAGCTAGGTTTGTGAATGATAAAGAAATGAAGAAATACAAGCCAGCAGAGATATGTTGCCCAATATATACACAGTGCTTGCTCTGGTGGAGTGTTTTATCACATGAAAATCTGGAGACAGATACATGTCACATAACTAGGACTAAAGAGATGAAATTAACCAAAGTGGATGCAGGTTGAACACTAGGAAATATTCCTTAGCTCTGAGGATTATCAGACTATGGAGTAGTTTCCTGAAGGAAGCACTAAAATTCTAGATGGTTGAGTCATTTGAAGCTTAAACAAAGCACATCCATAATTATCCTCCTCTCCAGGAAGTGCCACACTGGGGGACACCAGAAATATAACAGCTCCTAAGAGCAGGAGAAGGACAATTGAGCCCAGGTGGCCCAACAGAAGTATAGGTGTCTCCTTGTCTGGCCATACCAGAAGAAGGACTATAAGACACAGGATGTGGTTTAATTAGGCTGTAACTTTATTCTTAAATATTGGGGAATACCCATCAGATAGAAGCATACAGTGCAGAAAGCTCCATAAATATTTTGCACATACCCAAAGGGAGCTGTTGTCAGCTCTCCCCTTTACTCATTGTGGAGTCCAGCCAGCTTGCTAATAGGACCTCATCCCCCCACCCTAGTCCTTGAATCAGGTGAAGGAAGACTTAAAGGAGAAGGGTTTGGCTCCTTGCCAGTCATAGGAGCCCCATTCCCAGTTTCTACTCCTTTAAAATACCTTTTTTATATCCTTTACAAACCCATTTTATTTGATCACTGTATCTCTTCCTTACAGAGCACCCACAGTGGACTGCAGCTCCACACTTACATAATGAGTTGAGACGACATAGCCTAACCCCCGTTTTATATTTGCCCCAAGTATGTCCTAAACCTACTGCAGAAAAGGCAAAACACCTTACCTCATCTTGCCCAATCTGGCAGCATAGGAAAAAAATTCCTTCCTAGCCCACTGAGAAAGAAGTAACTAGCACATTGCCCACAGCAGATCACTACAAAACCTGGTATATAACTATTTCCGTAACTGGTAAGGTGGCTGCTGCTCTGTCTGATCCAGGTAAAAGAGGGCTCCCTTATTCCTGCAAGGGGATGTCTCAGCATCCTCATACTAACCAGGTCTGAAGCTGCTGCAGCGAGGCATTCTGGCTATCAAGACATTCTAGGGCATGTCTACACTGGGAGCTTTCAGAGCACAAGGTCCAGCCCACACCTGAATGTCCACACCACAATTAAAGAGCCCCTTAGCTCAAGCCCTGCGAGCCCGAGTTAGCCAGGTATGTTCAATTGCAGTGTGGATAGACCCTTAGAGCAGGAGTGGGCAAAAGGGCCTCAGTGGGCCGGATCCGGCATGCCAAGCGGGTGGATCTGACCCACGGAAACCCTGCTGCTCCCAATTAAGGCCTGGGGGCAGGAGAGTGCGCAAAGCCTCCTCCCACCCTGCCAGGAGCACGTGGCACTTTGAAGCGCTGAGTGCTGCTCGCAGGATGGGCAGGACGGAGAGGGGGAGAGTGGAGGCAGCTTCGCACACTCCCCTGCCCCCAGGCCAATCAGGACCAGGGCGGGGGAACTGCATGAAGCTTCCTTTGCCCTGCCCCAGCTCTGCGAGAGGCCCGCGGCACATCAAAGTGCCACGTGCTCTTCTCAGGGTGGGAGGAGGCTTCCCGCGCTCTCTTGCCCTCAGGCCCTGATCGGGGGTAGGGGAGCGTGCCAAGCTGCTTCCAGGGCATGGGTGCCAATCATGGTCTGGTGGCAGGGTAGCCTCGTCCCTTGCCGTTAGGTCCCACTCCATCTGGGTTGGCCCGGGGCTACTTAAAAATTTTTTGAAGTGGCCCCCTGGCAAAAATTATTGCCCACCTCGCCTTAGAGACTAACAAAAATATATAGTATCAGCGTTCACAGGTAAAACCCACTTAATCAAATGAGCATCTGATGAAGTGGGTTTTACCCATGAAAGCTGATGGTACTATATATTTTTGTTATTCTCTAAGGTGCCATGGGACTACTCATTGTTGTCCTTTTAATCATCAAGAGTTGGTACTGAGCCCAACAGATGGTATGACCACCCCACTAATCTAAAAATGTAGCTTATGTATAGTCTATGACATTTCAGTTCTGAAAAGTGGCAGCTTCTTACCCAATATACCCACAATTAGAGCTGCTTGTCATTGTAATAAGGATTTTTGTATTTTAAAAAAAATAGTATTCCTAGTAGCATTTTAGAATCTTTATAGGAAAAAGGTATGTACATTGGCTTTAGGCTCCTTTACATTACCAGAGTTGTGTCAAGGGGCCTTAATGTGAATGAAAAGCAGCCCAACCATGTAAATATTAAATCAGCAATTGGTGGCTGTTAGGCAGAGCTACCTGAATCAGCAGTAACTTCTGTAATAGGGGCACATGAGGGAGCGAGAGGACGGCCTGGCAGTGCAGGGGTTAAACAAAGCCTTTTTGCCCAGCTAGCCCCACCCTACTTAATCTGCATCCAATGCCAGGCCTGTAGGAGAGATACAAAAAAGGAGCCCATCTGCTTGGACAGCCATAGGAGATGGTAAGCCTCCAACCCCACACCCCTGGGACATGGGGTTAGAAACTCTAAGAAGAAAAACCTAGACTCTTGGGGCCATGCCCCAAACTTAAGACCTAGGCTAACATAGTGGGCTGGAGTTCCTAGTCCTGGGGTACCAGTGGCAGTGATCTGCACACCTTTCCTGCAAGCGAATCCTGGGGCCTAACCACTAGGCCACCACACTGCCAGGGATACCTGGCCACAGGGCACTTATAAAGGTTGCATAGGACAAGAGTTGTGGAGGTGATCTGATCTGAAAGGAGCCATGATTGTAGTATTACCACCTTCAATTATTTACAAATCATAACCCAGGCCCAAAAATATCACAAGATTGGCTTAAGAATCACATCATAAGATTTTAAAAATAATATTATTTCTTTCCCTCTTCCTTCTAGTCACTGAACCTTTGGGGTTATATTAAGTTTGCATTTCAAACTTTTCTCTGTGACCATGAGGGCTAGCAATGTTCTATTTCTCTCTCTCTCTCATTTATTTAAAACAAAAAACAAAACAAAAAAAGCTGGGCTTTTCATGCAGGCTCTTCACTCCATTTTAATTTCATCTGTCAGTTCCATAATCATGGTAATTCTACCATTTTAAAATGAAGTTTACTTTCTAACATACAGAAACACAGCTATTTTGTGGATGGTGAAAGATGTAATTATTTTTTGTCTCACCTCTTATTTGTTAGATAAAAATGCAATAGTGTTGTTTTATATGACAACTTGCTTGGAGTGCTTTAAAAAATGCATAGCTGTTGCAGTGCTAAAAATGTAGTAATGTGAACTGAAATCTCTATTTCACAGTTAATAATATAACACCACATTAATTATTGTTATTTATTTATAATGTCTAGGAGCCCCTATCAGCAATCTGAACTCCATTGTGCTAGCTTTGTAAAAACAGACTAAAAAAACACAGTTCCTGCACTGAAATGCTATAATCTCAGTCTAAAAGTATTTAATTGAAGCTGAACTATGAACTTTATGACGTATTTTTATGAGATATCTCAGCAATAAATACCGTATATACTCGAGTATAAGCCGACCCAAATATAAGCCGAGGCACCTAATTTTACCACAAAGAACTGGGAAAAAATATTGACTCGAGTATAAGCCTAGGGTAGGAAATGAGGCAGCTACTGGTAAATGTAAAAAATGAAGATAGATACCAATAAAATTACATGAATATTTATTTCAAAGAAAAACAATAACCTAGCTCTGTAAGTGGAAAAGGGGGTCAACAAAAACAATATGGTATCAAAAATACCGTAACTCCCGCTCAAAGTCCTCCCGCCAATCCAATGAGTCCCTGAAGGGCCGCCTGCAAGAAAGCGCCCAGCGCCAGCACCAGTCACACACGGGAACAGACGCTCGGACACTCGGCCCAACCAGCTCAGCCCCCGCCGCCCCCGCCCGGACCTTTCCCAGGCCAGAGCCCCTCGCAACCCAAGCGGCTGGCAGAGGCTCCGAGCGCCCCACGCAGCGACGGCCCCCGACACACGGAGCCCAGCCCGCTCCCGGCAGCGCCCCCCGCCCCGAGCGCCTCGGTTACCGGGGTCGGAGCTCCGGGCTCACGCTGCTAGACACGGCAGGCTGCAGAGACGCGCTGAGCCCGCCCACCTCAGTTCTCGAGACGCTGACTCGAGTATAAGCTGAGGGGGGCATTTTTCAGCACAAAAAATGTGCTGAAAAACTCGGCTTATACTCGAGTATATACGGGTATACTTATTTTCTGCCCACAAAATACTTATCCTGCATTTCTCAAAATAGCTGAATTCTGGCACCCCAAAATATACCACTAGCCCCGTCGTTCTAAAATGATCCCAGATGGACATGCCAACTCAGCTATGAATCCTTTCTTGCTTTATTTATATTATTTAATGAGCTAATATTGGACATCAGTCAAAGGTTTTGTGTCAGATTCATGTATATGTTGCTTTTAAAGCTCACTCAAATTTCACAGATAAATCTCCGTTTGAACTGTCAGCATGTGGACTGTAAAAAACCAAAAAAACAGTGTACACCACATTTCAAAGGTAGGGCAATTAATATTTTACATTTATTTTAACACTTTTTTCATTATTGCCAGATATAAGTGCTATGAAAGTGTTGGAAAACTGAACAGATTTGTTCAGCACAAGACAATGCATAACAAAACCTTGATCTTATTTAGAAAAGCATTTTTGTTATGCTGAATGCTTCCTCAGCCTTCCAAAACTTTTGTCTCTGCAGTCAAAAAGAAATATTATGCGCTAATGAAGGCTTAGTAGATTTTAGATATGATAAAAGCAAAGAATTGTTATTTAAAGTTGTAAGTTGCCACTGAAGACTGGATTTAGTTCATTATCAGTATGGATTATGGGAATTTTGTTTCAGAACATATACTTGTGTCATTTAGGGTTAATTTTAGCTATCGGTAAAACCCTGAAATTTTTACACATTTTTTTTCTGTTGAGAGATGTCCAAGGTTCTTGTTTTAGAGTTACAGTTCTTTCTCTGTGAAATTGGGATTTGTGCATAGGACAGTCAGTTTCCATGAAGATAGATCACTCTCTGTACAAGGTCAAACTCCATAAGCCTATGATTTCTGGCAGGCACATCAGTCAAAAAGGACAGAAGACAATCACCTTAGTCCCTTGGCTGTTTAGCTTGTCTAAGCCTTTCAGAAGGATATCATCCCTTTTAGAGCATTTTTGTAACATGCATGTAGAAATAATTTGGGAATTGACAAAAAAAGAACAAAATCAAAAGAAACAAAAAAAGGGGAGTAGAAAGAACAAAAATGGTTTGAAGATACTTGACAGAAGATATGGGGGCATTTAAGGAGTCACCTTACTGTCAGAGTTTGGGACCTCTGGGACATCACCTTACTGTCATAGGTTGGGACCTCTGGGATGTCACCTGAGATGCTTAGACACCGCTGAGCTTCCTTTCTCTGTCATTGGGAGCCCCCTTTTACATGGTCCTGCTACACCAGACTCTCTAGCCTGCTCTAACAAAACCCACAGGCAAGGCAAAAATACAAAGTTATATGAAACTTGCCTTCTTCCTCAATGTGAAGGAAGGTATACAAAGCCTCTTTCTCCCCTCAGTTATAACCCAGTTTATGTAATATCTATTTTAAACCAGCAACAAATTTACCAACTATGAATAACTATGAAAAAGTGTATTGTCAGTAGTCAGGGGTAGCAAATAGAACAAAGCAAATTAAAAAAATAATACAAAGCATACAATCTAAGCCAGATTCAACTAAGAACAGGTTACAAATAATAATTTCACACCCTAGTTAAGTGGTTTTCAAAGTGGTTCAGTCACGGCCCAGTATTAAGTCATGGAATGTCAGGCACTGGGTCTCATTGCTGGAGGGTGATTAGGTGACCAGAGGGTACTAAGGCAGGCTCAGCTTCTAGGTGGGGGAGAGGGCAGAGCACACAGGGCTCTGACCACTGCCCCTGACCCAAGCACTGGCTCCATACTCCCATTGGCTGGGAACCCACTGTTGGCTGCTTCTGGGGCACAACATGGTCTGCAGTGCCAGGAGAGGCAGGAAGCCTGCTTTAGCACCACCCAATACACACACACACACACACACACATTGCTGACTGGGAGCCACTCAACATAAGCTCCTCCTGCCCCAGCCAAGAACCCCCCAAATCCAGAGCCCCCTCCTACACCCAAAGCTCTCATCCTCAGCCCCAGCCCGGAGTCTACACTCTAGTCAGGAGCATCAACAATTTTCTTCAACTGGGTCACGAGAAAAAAAGTTTGAAAACCACTGCCCTAGTTGTTATGTCAGATAAAATCCTTTACAGGTCAGGTGTCTCTTGGCCTGGCTCCAGCAGTTCTTCCCTTTCCCTTTATTTAAAATTGGTTTGTTTCCAGGTGTTTTCAAATATTGCTTTGAAAAGGAAAAAAAAACTGAAGACAATCATTGTCCTCCTGATCTTATATCAAATTTCCATAAAGGGTGATACCTTTATTTGATACCTCACTCTGTTTGGGAAAAATACTGAATTCAAGATAGCTTCCAGTATCAGGTGACATGATAATATGTCCCTTGTAGAGCTCCTATAATCATTCTTCACAGGCTGATCCACATGCTGGGAGGAAGACCAAGCTCTTACATTATCTCTTGGGTTTTTTCATTGTTGTACTTGAAAAGCAGATAGTAGTCTTCACCCCAGCTGGAACACATCGGTAATATAAATGTACTGTCCATATTCCTAACTCTATCTACAAAAGCGATACAGGGATATGAATGGGATAATCATATTCAGTAAATCACAACCTTTCCAATGATATCTTACATGAGCCATTTTTCATAAAACATATCTGTTAATGTCATATTTCTAGCAGAAGCATATTTTCATAAGGCATATGGAATGCCACGTCATACTTTTTACTCTTCTCTTCCCCTCCCCACTAATAGCTACTCAGACTCTTTTGAGATTAAGTAAGAGCATGAAATTCAGGGATGCTGAGGATCCACACAACTGCTGTGAACTTCAGTATTAGCTGCAGGTGCTTAACCCTCTGAAAACCAGCCTAAAATGTGACACTTCTCCTGTGCTCAGCATTCATTACTGAGGCCAGACTTGTAAAAGTACTCAGGTCCCATTTAGGTCCTCAATGAAGGGCCGGGTTTTCTAATGTGCTCCAGAGCTCATAGCTCCCACTGGGACAACTCTGAGCAGCATTTTCAAAGGATCTCAGCATGCTCGGTTCAGATCTTTTGAAAATCTTGCCTTAACTATGTAACAGTAACTGAACTTTACAATAAGTAAAGTTTTCAAAGTACAATATTTAGATTCATAAGTGAGGGGAATTTAATATGGTTCCACTCATAGCATTTCCCCACATTAGTCTCTCATGAAATGAGTGGAGGGTTTTCTCCCAGAATCCAGAGATGCCTCCAAGATGTATTTGGATCCACTGGAAGATCTCCAGTTCCCTTGAAGCTTCTTGACAGTGTAGCTCAAGTGATACAATCTATTCAGGGATTTCCCCATGCACCACTTCCCCTTGAACTACGGTAATCAGTTGTCCCAATTTTATAGAGATAATCCTGATATTCGGGGCTTTTTCTGACACAGGCTCCTTTTTCTTCACCGCCCCCATCCTGATTTTTCACACTTGCTATCTGGTCACCCAACCTTTAACGCTTCCTAAAATGGGTTTTCACAGCATGGAGTGTCTGAGTTTGAAAGTTAACCCACAGTCTAAAGCTTTGGTAATTTCTCAGAGGATTCCCCATTGCACTGATGCATTTTCCCCCTCTCTCCTTTCCTCACACAGGGCCCCAACACCACAGAGAGCTCTTCATGGAGACTGGGAACTTAAGTACTGCAGAGCAAGCTAGAGCCTTCTTGTATGTGCGATGCAGTCTGCTGTAAATCTGTTCAGAGAGTTGGGCTACATCTAGGCTGCAGAGTTTTATTGGAAAAAGATATGCAAATTGCGATTACTGGGGTTTTTTCGGAAGAGGCTTTTTTGAAATTTAGCCCATCTGCACAGAGCCAAATTTCAGAAAAACCTCCTGTTTCAGAACATACCTTCTTCCTGTCACCGAGAGGAATACAGGGATGCCAAAAGAATGCGCCCACTCCTTTGGAAACTGTTCTGAAAAAGTGGACATGTTCCCTGGATATGGCAGAGCTTTTCCGGGATACCTCTGGTGTCCCAGAAAAACTCTGCAGTCTAGACTTAGCCTTGAAGGCATAGTCATCCATCTAAAGAGTTGATGGACCTCATTCTGTAGTCCTTACAAACAAAACTCCAATGGACCGGTTGTGCTTCTATTAATGACAAAGTAAAAGTCCAGTTGAAATTAATAAGACCAGATTTGTACCAATGGAAGTTTTGTCTGGGAAAAAATGAAGGATTGGACTTTCTTTATAGCTTTAAAAATTAATTACTATAGCTGCTTGTTGAAAAGTGTAAATTGTTTATAATGGAAAATTTTCATTACCAAATTCATGCAATTTTTAAAGTTATTTGATTACCCCCCCCCCCAAAACCTCCCCAAACTGGGGTTTGAGGAAAGGTTGTTCATTGAAAACTCAAATATTTTTCAGTGAAATAGTCAAGAAGGGCATGTTTTAGTGACAGTTTTCAACTAGCAAAATTTTGAAAATGTTTAAAAATGTAAAAAATGCCTGAACCCCCCTCCCCTCAAAACAAACAACAACAAAAAATTGGAAAAGACAAAAACTAAACAAAATCTGTGTGGAACAACCTGATAAATCACTTTTGATGGGGAAGAAATATTTCATGAAAGGCATTTTAATTCCCAGGAGTAGAATTATTGGTGAAAATAAATGAATTTAACATTTAAATTTCATTTTTAAAATCCAGTATGATATGGTCTTTTCTATTTTAATATTGGCAGAATATAGTTGCATCACTCAGCACATTTAATCATTTAATAAAATGCTTCAGTTCTTGAATGTTAACTAGAAGTCACAGGAAAGAATGTCCTAAATGTGTAAATATAATTAGTCTAGCTATTAAACCAAATCCTTCATAATCCTAATATATACAGCAACTGAAAGATCTGATTTGTTTTTCTTTGCAACTCTTGAAGTAACACTAATTTGCAATGGTTACACTAACTTGACTTATCTGTAAAATGAGCGCATACTAGAAGTGTTGGTTTATAGTTTTAATATGTTGCAATTAATTTACAGTTACAGCTAATTTAAAAACTGAAGCACTAATTGATTATTATATGAAAAAATGGCACTGGCTTTGAAAAATTCATATGCATTCCAAAGATTGCATGGCTGAAACACAAGGTAGAATTTAGCAACAAATGCACTGTTAGAAGCTAAAGCTTCACTCAAGATATATTTTTCACTTTGCGCTAATAAAGCATCTCATAAACGTTAGTCTATCTCCTGCCATAAATACAGGGTCATACTAAGGATTTAGTTCTTCAAAGAGAGTTGTTGCCATTCTATATGTTTACTATGCGAGTACCTATGTGGTTTATTTTTTTCCAGTGTCCCATGGTCATAGCTTGCTGATCTTAGTCTTACTAGGAAAAAAGTCATCCATAACAAAATAATAAAATCTGTTGTGTTAATGATCTATAGCAAATGGTGCTAGCTGAATGTCAGAGCCTGAAATAGATGTGAAAATGTTAAAACCTGGTGTGGAGAATGGAGGGAGATAGGTGTATTTTTTTATAACTATTATATTCCCCTCAGCTTACCTTTGTTATTTTTCTGCCTAATAGTACAGAGTGAAATCAGAGGAGGCTGAAAGAAAAAAGCAAACAGGAACATAAACAATGGCAAACATAAGCTGCCATCATAAGGAATACCAAAAGAGAATCAATGGGAAAGCTATGTTTGTGTACATGCACAAAAATTCAATTATAGTTAGCACACACCGAGTCAAGTGCACATTCTAATACCTGCTTATGTGTATGTGCATTTTGGTTATCATCTTCATTGAAGGGAAGTAAACATGTTACAGGCAGTCCTCGGGTTACATGGATCCGACTTACATCGGATCCCTACTTACAAACAGGGTGAGGCAACCCCGCACTAGCTGCTTCCCCCCGGCAGACCAGGGAGACGCGAAGCTAGCGCCCCTCCCCCCCCCAGCAGACCAGGGAGATGTGGAGCGGCTTTTCTCAGCAGACACCTCAGCTTGAGAATAAAGGACTGAGGGAAGTGAGGTGTGGGAGAATAAAACTGAGCTCTGGAGAAATGTTTGGCTAGAGTTTCCCCTATAATATGTACCAGTTCCGACTTACATACAAATTCAACTTAAGAACAAACCTACAGTCCCTATCTTGTACGTAACCCGGGGACTGCCTGTATTTAAAAAATGGTGAAATCAAATTTCATTTATTACAGTAGACTTTACTGGGAGATCACAGGGGTATAAACTCTAATATATTAGGGGCATGAAAGGAGAGAGATTCAGACATTTTGCAATCCTCAATTTTCCCTACATATCCTGCCTGCTTTATTTGGCATGAAAGAAACAAAGGTACCTGGTCTGCTGGGGGGGTCCAGAAAAGCCACTCGGGGGCAAAGGAGCAAAGCCACACGGGTGGCGGGGTCCCTCCACCTGTGCGGCTTTGCTCGGGTCTCCCTGGTCTGCTGGGGGGAGGGAGCGGGCACAACTAGTGCGCCCCCCCCCCCAGCAGACCAGGCTTTTGTTGCGGGACGCCTCGGGTAGAGCAGCTGGGGTGCTGCTGGGTTGGTCCTGTGGGAACCTACCGGGCAGCGCCCCAGCTGTTCTGTCCCAGGCTCCAGATTCAGCAGCTGTTGAAACTGATCAGGCTGATTCCAGGAAGCTGGGGGCAGAGCAACTCTGCCTCCGGCTTCCTGTAGTCAGCCCCTGGTCAGTTTCAGTGGCAGCAGCTGAATCTGGAGCCAGTTCCGACTTACATACAAATTCAATTTAAGAACAAACCTATAGTACCTACCTTGTACGTAACCCGGGGACTGCCTGTATAGGGCTTTTCTGCATGTTATTTTTTCAAATTAAAAGATGTGTAATCATTCCTAGTGGACTCAGGAAATAAGCAAATAATCAACTAATTATAGCTATAGAGAGACATTTGAGACCTTTATTGTGCTAACTCAGAGCTTGTCTCAAAACTTGTCTTCCTTATTCAGTGAATCAACATTGTAGTGATCCACTGGTGGTCAATCTATCATGTCTGCTTAGATGTGAAAAAACAATCTCTGAACACTCTCCCATCGACTCTGGTATTCCACCAAGATGAGAAGACTAGCCAGAGTCAACCTGAGAGCAGCCCCTGCCAACCTTACCACATAGATGGCATTGCGGAAAGTATATCGACTTCAGCTATGCTATTTGTGCAACTTCAACTACATTAATTGTGTAGCTGAAGTCGAAGTACCTTAACTCAACTTTTGGCGCTGTCCACACAGCAGGAAGTCAAATGAAGAACACTTTTCCTTCAGCTTCCCTTACTCCTTATGAAATGAGGGTTGCAGGAGTTGAAGTAAGAAGCCCATTATTTTGAAGTCATTTTGAAATAATGGGATTGCTGTGTAGACGCACACTCTGTTATTTCAAAATGAGCTTTCAGTATAGGCATAGCCTTAGTAAACCATGGTAGCCTTTAGGGACCAATCTTCTCTATGCATCCAATAGTCTACACAATGAAGAGAAACATAGATACAGCTTGGCATATCCACAATATCCAAGACTCGCATGTCCGTGCTCCTTTGTCTTCTCCTCCCATGTTTATTTCTGTATCCTGTTCCAAGTAGCTTACTATGGGCTATAGCCTGCGCACCCCCAAAGTTAATGAAAAACTTTCCACTGTCATCAGTGAAAAACTTTCCACTGTCATCAGTGAAAAACTTTCCACTGTCATTAGAGAATCAGGCTCTAAATCTGCAGCCCCTTTCTTGATCCCACCTATTGTGTCCCTTCTCAAAATACACTTTCAAGGAGGCTTATAAGTCACAATCTTATCCTATTATGACCATGATAACAAATCACATGAACTCTCTACACTATGGCACCTTTTATATTCCTTTAAGCCACCATATAATCTGTGTGGTCCTTCTGTCCTGTTTTCAACCTTGCCACATGTTCTTAACTCCACTGTGTATTTTTGTCTGCATTAAAGTTTAATAAATAATATCGGGCCTTCGGCTTAATTGCTTATTAATGATTGTTTCTTGTTTTACAGAACTCTTACTTTTTGTTGAGTAAGTTAAAAACCTATCAAAACACTCATTTAAAACAGCTATGTTCCCCTTAGTCTAGAATTGCAGACAACATAAACATTTTTTAAAATGCCTGAATGATTCAGGTTAGATAATGTAAGTTCTTCGCTATTTTAAAGATGAGGAAATATGTCACTATTTTATCTGATAGCATTATTTGTTAGCAGTTACTTGTTTTATTGCACATAATTCATTATCTGTGCATTTGCATTTGTTTTCACAGCCAACATAGGTCACCACTAAAATACTGTGTCACTGACAGGTTTATAATTCTGCTGACACAGGTTGGCAGATAGACGAGCCTCTTCTCTGGAATATAAACATAAATTTAGTTGAATACGTAGAACAAGGTCTGTTAGTGCTTTCATCAGAAGAGAAAAGCACTGTAAGAAAATAACAGCAGGCTTTTGACCCTTTAAATTACAGCTCACCAGGTCACAGAAACAATGAGCTGAACTCCTTAGCATTGATGCTACTCTGATTGCTCCCAGCATCTGCTCATTTGGCATTTGCATCAAATTCCAAAAGAAAGAGCAAACTGCTACCAAAATTAACTAAATGATTGATTGCCTGGTTAACCTAGAATCTAGGTCATAGGCTATGTTCTGATGATACCCCTGCCAGACTACAGTGCAACTGTAACCACTTATGGGGGAAAGGAGGGAATCATTTCATATAAACGGCCACTTCTTCTCTGACCCGTGTTTTGTTTTCTGTTTGTAAGTAAAAGCCTGAATGGATAGTTAGGGTGAGTACAGTAACTTGGAAAAAAATACAATCAAGCAGGTTCAATACTATTACATTTCCATAACAGCAAAGCTGTTGAATGGCCCTGGCAAGTAGGTGTAAATCTCCTAGCTATGACTAATTATGAATAAGTGGTTTAAAACGGAGAGTAGAGGGAGACGCTATTTCCTCTTTTGAACAAATCTGATAGAAGTCTATGTGTGTGTAATGGTGCTTGGGTGATGGGAGCCTTCAAAACAAACACAATCATGATTCTTGCATGGACTAAAACAAAATGTAGCATAAAGTCTTGTTTTTCTCTAAAGTAGCTGGCTTATCTGTGTGAAGTTTTGCATAGTGCGAGCTCTTTGTCTTTCAAATATTCTGTGTTCTTCAGCTGTCACTTGTCTAGTGTAGAACAATGAATTTCTCTCCCTCCAAACTGAGTTTATTTTTTCAGGCTGCCACGTTCTTGCCTTCATTGTGATATTCCCAGCAAGCCAGACTGCCTGAACTGGCAAGTGTCTATACTTTGCTTTCTTTCCAAAAGCTACAGCTGGTATTGTTAATAGTTAAAAGTTACTGCACAGCCTTTTATAAGCCAAAGCATATGTTCTTAAGGTAAAGGCATTACACATAAAGCATATCAAACAATGAAAGTTCCAAGAGGCATGTTCAAAACACCTGTTAATCTTTTGGTGCCTCTGTAGGCCAAAATCATTCCAATCCTTCCCTGGAAGAGTCATAGAACACTAGAATTGGAAAGGACTTTGAGAGGTCATCGAGTCCAGTCACCTGCCCAGTACTGCCTAGACTTTTTGGGCTCTGGAACCCTTTACATGCGTAAAAATTTATGCAGAGCCCCAGCGGTCCACTCATTGTATGTGTTGTACCTATCGATGTTTCCACTTTGTCAACCTCACGGAGCCCCTGGAGATCTCTGCGGAGCACAGTTCGAGAAACGCTGGCCTAGACCATCCCTGATAGATGTCTATCTAACCTGCTCTTAAATATCTCCAGAGATGGAGATTCCACAACCTCCCTAGGCAACTTATTAGTGTTTCACCACCCTGACAGTTAGGAAATTTTTCCTAATGACCAACCTAAACCTGCCTTGCTGCAGTTTAAACCCATTGCTTCTTGTCCTAGAGGCTAAGGAGGACAATTTTTCGCCCTTCTACCATTCCTTAGAATCATGAACTCTATGATTTCATGATCTCTTTCACCCAAGATGCCTTCAACTTTCAAATTCTGTCCTCCTTGGACAGAAGATCTTGTCCATTTGCTTGAACAGAATGTAGGCCCTGAGTCAGTTTAAACTCAGGCTGTTTTCTCAGGCTGTTTATCCAGAAATCATTGCATTGTTTGTTGATCTCTGGAGAATCCACTTTGAACTAGATTATGTAAGTCCTTCCAGTGGTACTTCTCTGGAAGTGTTACAACCTGAGTGAATTTGCCTAATCACCCCACAATGTTCTTAGTGCCTGAGGGAACTATGGTCACCCCACGCCATGGAATTATATATAATCCCTGGCCCACAATGCTACCTAACCTTTGCATTTAATGTAATAGACTCCAAAGATACTTAAATTTAATTCAATACATTTGTTTTCAAGCGTATTGAAGGAAATTGTCATATCTCTCAGAGGAGTATCTGAAGTGGATTGTGTACAACCTGGAGGTGTTTAAATGAAGAAAAAAATTGAATTTGGAGTAATTTTAAGATTCTGTCTCTCAGAGTTGAAAGTTTATGTTCCAACAGTTTCCAACAGATACAATATTAGCAGCAACGTATTTGTCAGATTTTATACTATAATTCAGCAGTTGGGCACTTAAGTGATTGCACTTATATCCTCCCACACATCCACCCCCCTTACATAACCTTCTACTCATCACCTAAGCATTATAAATAAACTCTATTCAGTTAACAAACGGTAAACTTTCTGGAGAAGAAGTTCGGATTTTTCCCCTCTAGTAAACCCACAAAAGCAAGAAAAAAAAATTTAACACCTAGCAATACATGCCATCTTCTTTTCTACCCACATTCTTTAACATAACAACGGCCATATAAAAATTACACCTTCCCAACACAACACATCACGACTCCAAAGAACCATAACTAATAGTATTTGGAGGAGGTCTTTTGGTAAAGGAGTGCCTGCAGAAAAGCAGACTGAGGGTTGCAGTCTATGATCCATGATGTTCAGAAGTTGTGATATTGTTAAGGTGTGTGCTGCTAGCTGAAGGAATAGACTGTTTGTACTGCCACACAGTTTCCCTTTACATTTCCTTGGTTTTTTGAGTTTGCTTCAGGTAGCTTATATGTATAGCAATCCTAATTGCTTCACTAGAAGGTTTTCATGTATTACTAACACCACCAGACCAGGTTCACAGTTGGTATTTATAAACTAATTCATAAATTCATTCAAAATGTATGATTGTCACATTAATTATGGGTGTGGACCAAATACAAGGAAATCTTTCCACTGAATTCAGTAGGCTTTAGACCAGATCTCATGGGCCAAACCCTGCCATCCTCCCTTAAACAAAAGCCTTATTGACGTCAGTGAGTTATAGAGTGAGATCTTTGGGGTGACTTTACTGAATTGAAGGTGGATGACTTTATTTTGTTAAAAATATACAAACATATCACAATCTCGCCTTCCCTTTCCTCTGCTTCCCCCTCTCCAAAATGTCAACATAAATTCTTATATTTAAATGAAATCATTCTGAAAGATTCTCTGAGGCTATGTCTACACTACAGAGTTTTTCTGGGATACCGCCAGTATCCTGGTTAAACTCTGCCATGTCCAGGGAACACGTCCACTTTTTTGGATCAGTTTCCAAAAAAGTGGGCGTGCTCTTTTGGAAGCCCCGTATTCCTCATTTTATGAGGAATAAGGGCTCTTCCAAAAGAGGGTTTTTTCCCTACATTTGGCCCTGGGTAGATGGGCTAAATGTTGGAAAATCCTCTTAAAAAATTGGAAAAATGTACGCAAATTGCAATTTGCAATTTGCATACCTTCTTCCGAAAATAACCTGCAGTGAAGACATAGCCTGAGAGTAGCATTTTCCTTGAAATGCAAACAGCAAGATTTCAAAGTAGGCACATTTAAGGAGTAAATATGAAGACACAGTATAAGTGCAATTTAAAATCAAATTCAATTTACCCAGAGGTCAAAGGTAAATAGTAAGATGATCAGATAGAGGAGAAAAGAGATTAATCCATCATACCTCGTGGCTGGAGTTCTTCATACAAAATGTAAGCTCTAGGGGTAAACAAAAAGAGAGACTTTCAGAGAACAACATGAGGCATCCACCAGGCTACAGAATCAGTGAAGTAATTCCATGCTCTATAGTTTCTGTCAAAGACTGGATATATTTTTGAACTTTCTAGTTTCATTTTTTTTAAGTTAACATAATACCATCCTCTCCTTTGTCTCTTCATGACTATCACTGTATGCTCTGTTTCAAAAGTTTCAAAAGCTGTTCTCAGTTTCCACTGACCAGATATAATCAGGGCACCATACACTCAGCATAGCACTTTAATTACACTTTCCAGAGATAGAGGTATTGCATGGATACCATACGTGTGAAAGAAGAAATTCTCTTTTCATGCATGGCTATCCTTACTAATCTGTAAAACCTTGTTTTAAATTCCAAACTCAGGAGCTGAGATTTCCAGATGCATAAATGTAAACTGCATTAGCGTTTACAATGATAGCTTCCAGATCTGCTACGGTCAAGGAGTGGATTAAATGTGAAAAACCCTGTTAGTGATATTAAGTTTTAGCAGTGAGTCACAGTAGGATATAGACTTACAAGTATATAAAGTGAAATATAAGACACCAGGTGAAGCCAAATGCTTTCAACTACTATAAAAAGGGAGTTAGTGTACTATAATTATTCATCTTAGAATCATTTACTATAGTCAAGAATGAAGTCAGATCCATGCTGTTACATGTAAGTAAATAGAATTTGTGGGTAAACAAACAGCCCAGTATCTCCACCCCCAACAAAACCAAACCAAACAAAATCACCAACTCCCTCCCAAATAAAAAAATGCCTTTACCTCATGAGATCTGAGAAATGCAAGAGTCTCTATAGGTGTGTCTAGACTACATCCCTCTTTCAACAGATGGATGTAAATAAGGCACTTTGAAATTGCAAATGAAGCCAGGATTTGAATTTCGCACGCTTCATTTGCATAATCACATACTGGCACTCTTTCGAAAACATGCTATTTCAAAAGTAAAACTGCAGTCTAGACATGTTCTTGTGAAAATAAAAGCCTTTTTTGAAAGATCCTGTAAAACATGTCTAGACTGCAGTTTTTCTTTCGAAATAGCGCATTTTCGAAAGAGCGCCATTATGTGATTATGCAAATGAAGCACGGGAAATTCACATCCCAGCTTCATTTGCAATTTTGAAGTGCCTAATTTATATCCCTCTGTCGAAAGAGGGATGTAGTCTAGACATACCATATGGCTGTGTCTAGACTGGCAAGTTTTTCTGCAAAAGCAACTGCTTTTGTGGAAAAACTTGCCAGCTATCTTCACTGGCCGCTTGAATTTCCACAAGAACACTGACGATCTCATGTAAGAAATCAGTGCTTCTTGCAGAAATACTATGCTGCTCCCGTTCGGGCAAAAGTCCTTTTGCGCAAAAGGGCCAGTGTAGACAGCTCAGATTTGTTGTGCGCAAAAAAGCCCCGATCGCGAAAATGGCGATCGGGGCTTTTTTGCGCAAAAGTGCGTCTAGATTGGCACAGACGCTTTTCTGCAAATCTAGATGCTCTTTTCCGCAAATGCTTTTAACTGAAAACTTTTCCGTTAAAAGCATTTGTGGAAAATCATGCCAGTCTAGACGTAGTCTATATGTATAAAGATCTAACTTCTGTTTGTCTCTGCTGCCACCACAACTCACCAGGCTAGAGAGTAATCTATTAGGTAGAAGTCCACATTACTGTTTTGTAAATCAAATTCTATTCTGCTTTTCACTATTCAAACTTCCCACTCCCTCTTAATCTGGATTAGTAAATATTAACTGTTAATTATGAATAACTATGACCCAAAGCCCACGAAAGCCAATGATTTCAGCGTGCTTTTGATCAGTGTTTTTCAAACGATGAGTCACAACCAAGAACTGGGTCATGGAATGTCAGGTGCCAGGTCTCCTTGCTGCAGGGGGATAAGGTGACCAGTGAGGGTGCTAAGGCAGGCTACCTGGCACCACAGACTGCACTGTGCCCCAGATGGGGGAGGAGAGCTCACAGGGCTCCGTGCACTGCCCCTACCATGAGCACTAGCTCTGCACTCCCATTGGTTGGGACCTCACTGCTGGCTGTTTCTGGGGCACAGTATTGTTTGCAGTGCCGGGAGAGACAGGAAGCCTGCCTTAGCACCCCCGCTGCACCACTTACTGGGAACCATTCAAGATAAGCCCCTCCTGCCTCAGCCCTGCCCCCTCTCTCCAAAAGCCAGAGCTCCCTTCTACACTCCAAAGCGCTCATCCTCAGCCAGGATCCCACACTCTCTAGTCAAATCATGTTGGGTTACAGGCACCAACAATTTTCTTCAACTGGGTCATGAGCAAAAAAGTTTGAAAACGACTGCTTTGGATGATGCCCTGTATGAATAGCAATAGTACACCAGCTAGGATACAATTACTAGGTATATAAATCCTTTATCTTAAAGGCATGTGCTGATTGCCAGCTACGGCTAATAAAATATTTCCTATTATTGCAAAGTTAGGTCTGTTGTGAGGACTTATACTTTCCTCTGAAGCACTCAGTATTACCCACAATCACAAACAAGCTATGGGTCTAGGTGGAATATTCAGGTCAAATCATGCTTCCTCTGAAATCACTGGCAAAATTTTAGCTGATTTCAAGGCCACCAGGAATTGGCCTGTAGTCTGGTCTGATAGGAAAAATTCTATATTCCTAGGCTCCTACTCATTCTGCCAAAATAACACAGGTACTCTGCACAAAAGCATCTTGCCATTACATCAGATCATCTTCCTTTCCTGTGCGTGTTGCATTTTGTCATCAACCAAGATTTTAATCTCTTTGGGGCAGGGAGCATGTCTTTCTGTTTGTTTGCACAGTGTCTAGCACTATGGGGCCTCAGGCCCAAACAGAAGCTTATAATAATTATAACATCACCAGGAATACTCACTTGTATGTTTCTCTCCATGAAATAAGTTCTATAGAATTAGACAGCATGGTTCAAATGCCTATAAAATCTGTTATTCTCTTTCAAATGATGCAGGATGGTAAAAATAACCAATAGAAATCACATATAGATAGGGTAGGTTGGAGACATTTTGTGGAAACCAAATTCCATCAGAATATGAGGGTTCCATCAAAATTTAGGCATTTCCCCAAATTTGATTTTGCTGGCGTTAGGTTTCAGAACAAAGCTGGGCATGGGGCTGCTTTGACATCTCTGAAACAAAATGTTGCATTTTGTTCACTTTGGAATGACTTCTTATTTCAAAGTCTTTTCATTTTATATTATAATATATACATGTCTTGTTCGCTGTACAAGTAATGGTTATAATCAACTACAAAATTGAAACAAAGTGTTTCAATCTACCCCACGTAATTATTATTTTTAACTAGATGACTTAACTTGCATTACTTGAGTCTGGCCTGGGGTGGGAGTAGGCTGTCACATCCTGGCTGCTGATTTCTGTGTCTCAGAGTGGGCTGCACCCCAGCTGCTGGTTTCTTCCTAGTGCCAGCCAGGAGACGGAAGCATGTTCCCCAGCTGCCCCAGGGCAGGTCTCCTGCCAGTGCTCCCCAGTTCCAAGGGGAGGAGTTGGGGGTGCAGCCTGGGGCAGAGGGAGCCATATACCCCCGCTATCTCTTTTGCCCCAGGACAGGTGTGTGTGTGGGGCCATGTAGGTGTTAGAGATCCAGGAGCAGCTGGGGTAAACAAAACTGCTTTACTGCCCACGCACATTAACCTCAGACCCCCAACACATTATTCCAAGTGGCACCAATTTGGCACCAATTATACCCTTTTATCTATTTTTAGTATGTTAATTCACATGTTTACTACTACTATCCCGAAAAGCTCATTTAGTAATGTTAACTTCTACATAATAAATAGTAATAAGCAGGTGACAAATAAGTATACCCAACCCTGCTTGTTGTTTACTGGTTTTTAGTTGAATCAGTTCCCCAAACTCCTCTCTTTCCATTTTACGAGAAGCAATCTAATTCCAGGCACATCCCATTGTCCTGGTACAACTAAACCATGACCTTGCTTTAAATTCGGATAAGAGGAAGCTGCATACCAAATTTGGTGGCCCTAGCTCTTATAGTTTAGGAGGCGTTCTTGAACAAACAGACTCATGGATGGACAGACGGACAGGAGCACATTTATAAAATATTTAGATCGATTTCACTTCATAGAGAATCTAAAAAATAAAATAATTCTGATTCAGGACAAAACCAAATTTTGAAATCTTGAAATCGCTCCCTAAATGGTATTCCTATTCTCCATAGAGCCCTAGTACCTAGTGAACTTTGACCCATTGATTTTAAAGAAAATATTTGTTGAGATATCATATAGGTGAAAACTAAATGAGGAATCCACTAGAGCATATGTTGTGCTTTATAGTTTTCTTTTTATCATATAGTAAGTTGCTGAAAAGGTCTTGAGGAAAATGGACCAAAATATTTAGGTTGTTTCAAAAGCACTGCAGAGGCCTGAGAGAGGCCCAAGATTAGAGGAGAATCAACATATTTACAAAGCAACACACTAGAATAAATTAAACATATTTAAACAAATGGGAAATGTACAGTCAATATGACATCAGACTGCTTTTATGATGACTGGAATTGCTGATTCATAACATTTGGGCCTGAATAGAATGAAAATCCTCCGATTTACAAAATTGTTCTTTAAAATGCATCCCTGGTTATTTTAAAATCCATTTTATTCTGATTCCACTTTATTTATTACTGAGTAGCAAGCAGATGGAGCAATTTTTCCTCAAAGCAGTTTGAAAGAGACATATTGCTATTGCACATACTGCTACTCCACTGATTTATAGCTTCCATGACATAGGAAGCATCCCTAGATCTGCTTCTATTGTTCCATTCAATAAAATGTGAAAATTGTCTCAATAGGATTTTACTTTTATGACATAGCTTGTAAATTAACGCATTACAAAGTGAAATATTATCGTGGCAAATCATTATCATATACTCAAATTGCAATGCAGCGATATTGCAGTTTTACAGAGGCTATGCATATGAGACTCCCGCACTGTATCTTTAAATAAGATCTAGCACAAGAAAGGATGAGAGATTAAATGTCCATTTAAACAAAGGCAATTTCATAGTGCCTAAGGAAAAAAATCATATCTTTAATCATATGAGTATTTGGAGAGCTTCACAGCAGTGCCATTTAGAGATTATCCGGTGGGCCCATTTTTACCTAAGTTGACATTACTATTACCACCTCAAAATTTAAAGGATGCAGGCACAATTATAATTCATAGCTTTTATGTAGCTGTCTAAGCATTCAAAGCACTGTATCAGCATTAACTAGTTAACCCTCAGAGGCTTCTTGTGGGGTAGGTGGCTAGGATCAGGAAATTGAGGCAGAAAGGTGAAATCTTAGTTCATACAGTAAGACAGTGACAGAGTGAAGATTCTGATTCAGGAAATCCTGACTCCCCGTTCCAGTGAAAATGGGCATGATAAGTTCCTTTGAGATTCCCAACTAAAATGATGTATATTTGAAATAAAAATTTCAAAATTTGCATGTTGCAAATGTAACCCCTCGTATTTGCTAGACCAGTGTGAAGTTATTCAGCATAGGGGAAGCCTTGTGACTTCTTACACAACTGTGGGAGGCTGGGCCTGAGGCTCCTTCGTATGCTCTGTGTTATGGGTTAGTGTGTGTGCACCTCAGACTAGACCCACTCAGACAAACCACCAGGAACAGGCTTTATTCTGTAAAAAAACAAAAAAAAACCCAACCATACAGCAGGATCACAGTTCAGCAGCCCCTCCTCTCTGCATGCAGCCTGCATGCTGCTTTTAACTCAGTCCGTGCTGAGACCTTGCTGGGGGCAGAGGTTACATCCTGGCAGGAACCAGGAAGTTCTCCCAACATGCTGCAGTTTGTAGTCTACATGTAGTTCTCAGGCTGCCGTTGAAGCACACTGGACCTTGGGCTACACCAACATTGCCACCTTCCGAAAAATACCTGTGAAGGCAAAATATCTCAAACAAAATGGAAATAATTTCAAGTGAAATCTTAAGAAATTTTGTTACCAGTTTGTACAGTTTTCATAATTCTATACCAACCTACAATTCCCCTTCCTATTTCCAACAGGGTTTTTTTTTTCCACCCTGTCCTAATTCAGCTTGTAGCATTAGAGTGCATTGTAGAGTCACCAACTCTGAATGAAGCTATTCCAGGAGGTTTTTTCTCCAACATGACCTATTGTCACATTCTTGAAATATCTTATTAAAATCTCCAGGATTTCTTCCAATAGTAGGGTTGCCAGGTGTCCAGTTTTGAACTTTCTGTTTGGGAAACAAATTGAGAAAATATAAATGTCCAGTATTTTCTAAATAAGATGTAATGTAGATTGTGATGTAATGTCAAGTGTGTCTGGTATTTTTGTTGAAACCATCTGGCAACCCTTTTCAATAGCCACTGGGAGATTGAAGTTGACTTTGGGGGTATGTCTACACTACAGCGTTATTTCAAAATATCTTATTTCAAAATTGTTATTTCGAAATAACTTATTTCAAAATAACACATCTACACACAAAATGCATTTTGAAATAGCATTTTGCTATTCCAAAATAGCATGTCCACACTGAGTAGACTCTGAATCACATTTAAGGCTGGCCAGAACCAGTTCCAGCAGGGCTCCAGGTCAGGATTTACTGTGTGGGATTGCTGCCTGAGGCTATCTGAGGGCTTGTGCACATTCTCCCCCCACACACTCCCGGACAGCCAGTTCTCAGGTTTCCCTGCTTGCTGGACTACCTCGATGAGGGACAGCAAAGCATTTTGTCTCTGTTGCCCTCACTTGGGACACCACAGCACTCTGCAACATGGAGCCAGAGCTGCCCCTGGGCACTCTGGTGCTTCTCATGGATGTGTTGCTGTGAATCTGGCTGTACTTTCTGCAGGCTGCCATCTGGGAGGTCCATCGGGGGGCTGTCAGTATCTAGGAAGCCCTGTGAGAGAGCTTCCACCCTGAGGAACACTTAGAGCCTCTCTGGTCTGCTCCACTGGGTGCTTGTGCCTCATTCCTCCCTCACATCCTTTCACTTACTCCTCTCTAACCCCCCGATGTCAAATAAAATACACGTATTTTCATGAACACAAACTCTCTTTATTTAACAAAACTGGGGGGAGGGAATGAAACTCTGGTGAGACTGGGGAAAGGAGGCAGGAGAGGGGAGAAGAGAGGGTGGAAGAGGGCAGGGAGAAACCTGGGAGGAGGGATCTGGAAGGGGGAAGCAAGGGGAAGAAGGAGGAAGGGAAGCTCAGGGCTCAGGTTTGGGGGGTCTTGCCAGACCAACTTGATTTTCATGCAAACCTGCTCCTGGGTTCACATGTGGCCTTTGGTGGCCAGGCTGGCAGCTATCCTGCCATAGATGGCTGTGTTCCTCTGTCTAGTGCAGAGATCATGGACGTTGGGGGCATCCCCCCCAAACCTAAATAAGGTCCATGATCTCCACCCTGGACCAGGAAGGCACCCGCCTTCTCTGGGCCCTGGCAGGCTCCTGGAAGTTGGCAGACTGCTCCTGGGGAGGGGGGAGGGCTGGCTGCCAGTGGCTTGCTAGCTCATGTTTTGGGGCCACTGGGTCAGGGGCTGGCACTGGGCTGGCAGGCTTGGAGCTGGCATGTGCACTGTGGCCAGAGTCTACCCCTTTAAGGGCTCCGGGGACGGGGGGAGGGAGAGAAGTGTTCTTGGTTGAGGCTGGAGTGGCCACCAGGGCTCCCTGGGAAGGCTGGAGGCTCCCTATTTCAAAATAAGTGTCTACACAGCACTTATTTCGAAATAGCTATTTCAAATTTGGCATTATTCCTCGTAGAATGAGGTTTACCAAAGTCAAAATAAGTGCTCCGCTATTTTGAATTTATTTCGAAATAGTGGTTTGGCTGTGTAGATGCTAGGAAAGTTATTTCGAAATAAGGGCTGTTATTTCGAAATAACTTTGCTGTGTAGACATACACTGGGAGACTCCAGGCCAGTCCTGGAGCATTAGCAACTCTAGTACATCGTTATACAGCTGATAGCTAGTATTTCAATGTTAACTCCTTTACCTGGAAGAATAAATTGATTTGAGATCCTTGAACCTAAGATCCCAGTTGGGCTTCTATGGTTATAAAGCCATCTACCGTCTTGACAAATGAAGGTGATATATTCAGTCAGTGAGTGATACTTAGCAATGGTATGGGAAAAGTTTGCATAGACTGTAGGCTGGTTCTTTCAAGAATTTTGTTGGTCCCAAATAACTCCAAGACTTTTTTTTTTATGACAGAGGTGATGGGAACTGTTTATGCTCTGCTCCTCTTGCTTGGTTTACGTAACCCAGCTTTCATCATCGTAAAGGAGGGTACGAAGGACACCAATCTGATAAACAGACATCTTTGCGTTCAGGGTTAGCAACATATTCCAAACATGTGAAATAAGTTTACCAAAGGTAAAAGAAGCTTTGCTGATTCTAGCATCAAGTTCCCTATCAAGGTTTAAGTGAACTGTTGAGAATTGAGCTAAGAAGTTATCCATGTTATCCAGAGCTTCATCATGACATGGATTTTAGGTAGAATGTTGGTACCATGTGACATGACAACTGTTTTCTTGATTCTGACTTGGCACAGGTAGCCTCCAGTCTGGCACCATTGAAATAATATTTTTATTATTGATTTCCTAGGGTACAGTAAATCGGGGTGACTGTTCCAATTCTCATGCTTTGGGGGCCCCATAGGCCAGCATGACTGGCTGGTGTGATCAGCCCTGGAAGTGATGGATTTTTTCCTACAACCCTGGAACCCACACCTCTTTAGGGATGTCCCTGGAGTCAGACATTCTAATGATAATGGAGATTTCAAAAATGATGGAACAATGAAATGGAAATATATTTGGGAAATTGTCACTGCACACAAAAGGGGCCATCCAGTTGACCAATATTATCCTTTATAATTGCATATTATCATATATGGGAAGTAGCATTGAGATACTCTACAGATCTTGAGGATCACAGGCAACTCTGTTCAGTCCATTTGAAAAGTACTGATGTTGAGTCTTATATAAGAAGCTGAACAAAGGCAGAGAAAAAAAGGAGATTTAGTGGCTGTTGGATAAAATGAGAAATAGCATGGGGGGAGCGGATGGGAGAAAATATACAGGGTGCAGTTGAGGGAATGGATCCTGTAAAGGAAATGTTTTTGTCCAGATCTGTGAAAATGGAAGCACATACTGTACCAAAATGTGTTACTGACTATAATCAGTCCATGCTCTCCTGCCAATTCCATCTAATTTGCAATGAGAGGGGTTAAGAGAAGATGACAGCTGTGCACAGTATATCAGCGCGTGCGAGAGAGACTTTGCAGTATATTTTGTCAGACTGCAGTGTAGCACTGGCACCGATCCAGATGTATAAGAAGTACTGGCTAAAGTTACTAAGAAAGTATAAATTAAATAATATACGGTTGAGGAAGGAACAGGACAGTGGCTGACCCTATAATCTTTATATATATATATATATATATATAATATATATATGAGATTTTATTCATTTGTTTGTTTGTTTTATTTTACGTCTTCAGAGAGAGTCTCCAATACCTAGAACTTTCAGTGATTGAGGTGTTATTATGGTACATACACATACAACTAAAAATTTGTATGGGTCTCTAGCCCAAAAGAGTTATAAAAACAAGGTGAAAGCATACAAGGGATAGGAAAAATGTGTGCTAAAGACAGATATACTATTTCTTATATGTAGAGATCTGTGAAATGTGTGTATAACTATAATACCAAAAAAAGTACTAGTTGGAAATTGCAATTGATGTGTGTATGTGTGGGGAAGTCAGGGTGAAGCAGAAAATGTAAGCTCAGAATAACCCATAATGATCTGACAAAAATGTAGACGTTATAAAGAATTAGTTTGGAGGAAGATAGAAATTCAAGGTACACTTGCAGGTCCAGATCCTGGCATCATTTGGATCAGCACAATTGACTTCAGTGGGGGCTGTTGTCAGCCCTGAATGGGTTAAGTAAAAGAAGAGACTAAAATAAAAATCTGGAGGAGAACTTGGGAGAATTTGTTCGGTTTCCTCATTCACTTTTTTGAGCCACTGGAAACTACATGGCTATGTCTACACTGGCATGATTTTCCGGAAATGCTTTTAATGGAAAAGTTTTCCGTTAAAAGCGTTTTCGGAAAAGCACGTCTAGATTGGCAGGATGCTTTTCCGCAAAAGCAGTTTTTGCAGAAAAGCGTCCGTGGCCAATCTAGACGCGCTTTTCTGCAAAAAAGTCCCGATCGCCATTTTCGCGATCGGGGCTTTTTTGTGGAAAACAAATCTCTGCTGTCTACACAGGCCCTTTTGCACAAAAGTTTTTTGGAAAAAGACTTTTGCCCGAATGGGAGCAGCATAGTATTTCCGCAAAAGCACTAACAATCTTACATGAGATCGTCAGTGCTTTTGCGGAAATTCAAGTGGCCAGTTGTCAGCCGACGGTCAGGGCAGTGTGTGTGTGTATGTTTCCGAGAAAAGGTTTAACGTCCGTGCCTTTACTGCTAGGACCGGGGTCCCATCGCAGAGGGTGGCCAGCAGGCCAACAGACGCCCCGTTATATAGGAAGAGCTTATTACATCTTAGATTTCAGCTGCTAGAATTTCATAATTCCTTCGCAGCGGGCAGCCTTGAGGAAAGACTGAAAGATGCCCCAGTGGGTCCTGTCACCTGGGAGTGACACAGATCCAAACGCCCAAGCTCTTCCTATAACTGTCCCTTTATGACCGGCTGAAGTTCTTTTAAATTGTGCTTGGTTCTATTACAGCAACTGAAGGAGTCAGGTTAAAGCTTAAACAGTTACAGGTTTATTGAGGAAGCTTATAAATCATATGGTTGCAATGGCTATTGTTCTATTTCTTAACTATTAGCAAAATATAGGTCTTAAAATGGTTACAAAGAAGATAAAGATAGAAAAATAGAAATAATGGTACCAAGTAACAGCTTACTCTTGCTATGTGTACACTTAAGACAGAGGACCACATCCAGGTACCATTTTTACCCCCTTCTGTGCCTCTCGACTCCAGCATGTCAGGCCAGGGCCGGTCCCTCAATTCCTAGGAAAGACGAAAATACGAGGTGGGCGTCCCCATAGAACCTCGGGAGGTCAAACACCTAACCCGACCAGCAGGTAGAGGGTAGAATGACACTCCAAGTGAGTGTGTGCTGGGCCCATCTTTTATAATCATGGGGTCACGTATTTCTCTTTCTTATCTTAATTGCCAATTGATGCTGGTCTGTCTGCTGTGAGACCAGTTCTTACAAGGGAGTTGTGAACTTAATTTACACTTGTAAGAGAGATTTGAGATGATTAAATTTTGAAGTACTGGACATTGTTTTCTCAGTGGGAAATTCCTCTTCCTGGGACTGTGTGTTCGAATCAACATAGGTGCCAGCCGCAGCCTCGAGGCCAGCTTATTGACTTAGCTGCTCTATATCCACATATCTGTGTTTCAGCTTCTCAGGATCAGATGAGCCAGCATAGACTATGCTGATATTATTGCTCCTTCTCTGCCCTGTGCTTCAGAGAGGCAAATAAGATGGATAATATGGAGGCAGGCTGTCTGGCCACACCAGTGTAGACAGCTGGCAAGTTTTCCACAAAAGCAGATGATTTTGCAGAAAATCTTGCCAGTCTAGACACAGCCCATCAGTAGATGTCTCCAGAACAAGTTGAGTTGCTAGCATCATCTGATATAAACCGACAAAGTCAAGGAAATAAAGTTATGGACATAATTTTCTCTTCACCTCATTGTTCTGAAGTCCTGACTCAGAGACTTGAAAGCCCAATGACTTGCAAGCCCAATAAAAAGCCCATAATCTGGAGTTTCAAACTAGATCTTAAAATGATTTTTGCAGGTGTTCCTCACCTTTGTTGGTCCAAATTTTGTTGAATGAGTGCTCCCTGTTAATCTATCACATAGGAAAGAGTGACTATATCTCAGACATGCAGGTTTGCTCAGTAGGTACATGACTAGGAGGATGATGGCAGTCAATTTGACATCAGATTCAAATATGAGTCTATAATTTGCTTATGCAGATTGTTCAGTGAAACAGATGGACAATGCAGGGGAGATGCAAGGATAAAAAGAGGTGAGAATTCAAGGATACTAGGGTAAAGAAGATAATAGCAGAAATGAACAAATAGAAGAATGGGAAATGAGGAAGCATATAAATAAGGAAGTAGAGAGCTCATGAGAGAGTTTCAGAAAAACTGAAAATACCTGATAGTTTCTAAGATACCACAGGACTACTTGCTGTTTTTAAAGTTACAGACTGACATGGCTACCCCTCCGAGACTTCAGAAATTATATAGTTCTCTACTGAGGATTATCAGAAATTAAAACTAAACTAACATATATATTATCATGAGCTTTTGTGGTCAAAATCCTCTTCAGGTATGTCTACACTTGCAGCCTAATTTGAAATAGGGCTGCAAATGTAGGCAAATGTAGGCATTTAAATATCCCGTTCTTGATTTGCATCTTTCCGGCCGGGCGCCATTTTTTGAAATTTACAAGCCCGGAATAACTGCCCGCGTCTACACGCGGCAGTGAAACGGGTGTTCGAAATAAAGCCCTATTTCGAACTACCTGTTATTCCTCCTGCAATTAGGTTTAACAGGTAGTTCGAAATAGGGCTTTATTTTGAATGCCCGTTTCACTGCCGCATATAGACGTGGGCAGTTATTCCGGGCTTGTAAATTTCAAAAATGGCTCCTGGCTGGGAAGATGCAAATCAAGCGTGGGATATTTAAATCCCGGGCTTGATTTGCAATTCCGAATGCCTACATTTGCAGCCCTATTTCGAATTAGGCTGCAAGTGTAGACATACCCTTTCTCAGATGAGTTTGAGGCATTGAGGCATATTCATTGTATATAATCTCCAGTGCATCTACTAGGTCCTAAGTGCAATGCCTCTGTTCTTCAAAGCATAGAAGAAGACACATTTTCTGCTCAGAAAAGATGATAGTCGTAACTTGAGAGACAAAATGGTTAATACATCAAACATATAAGGCAAGGGAAGCTAGTCTTTAGGAACTGATAGAATGAAGTCTTATCAGTAAGGTTTTAGCGGTCACACACCATGTAGATACTCCATAATGTGCACAGTGCAACGGCTGTAGTGCAGGCACCTGCTGCTGCAGGTTTCAGTGGATGCTGTACAGTCGGACACCATGGGAGGACTCCAGCCCCCCACTGAAGTTCCTGAAGAACATTGGCATTGAGCAGCTAGTTGAGCAGGCACAGAGCAGTTTGTATGAATTACTTTATGGTTTCCGACAGAATTGGGAGGCGGGAGATTTTTGTTTTATTCCTAACACAGACCCAGACACAGACTCACTGGGTGAACCTGAGCAATTCACTTAGGCTACGTCTACACTGCACAGTTATTTGGAATAAACTGTTCCAGAATACTTATTCCCAAATAGTTATTCCCAAAAAGCCTCAAAATTAATCCGAGGCAGGCTTCCCTAATATAGACGTGCTATTTCCATTTAGAGACCCAGGAGGAATAATTTAGAATGGCCCTGGTGAGGGGCTATTTTGAAATAGCAGCAGTGGAGCGTCAACACACACCTTATTTCAAAATAGCTATTTCGAATTAGGCATTATTCTTTGTAGAATGAGGTTTACAGAAGTCAGAATAAGCTATCTGTTATTTCAAAATAGTTTCGAAATAATGGAATTGCTGTGTAGACGCTCGTATAGTTATTTCGGAATAATAGCCATTACTCTGAAATAATTTTGCTGTGTAGCCATACCCTTAGGCTATGCCTAGACTGCAAGCCTCTTTCAAAAGAGAGTGTCTAGACTGCACGCGGAACTTTCGAAAAAGCAAGCCACTTTTTCGAAAGAAAGCAGCAAGTGAGTCAGGATGCTCTCTTTCAAAAAAGCCCTGTTTGCTTTCAAGAACGCCTTTTTTCGAAAGAGCACTTTCAAAAAAAGGCGTTCTTCCTCGTGAAATGAGGTTTACCGCCGTTGAAAGAAAAGCCGTGTTCTTTCAATTTAATTTCGAAAGAACGTGGCTGTAGTCTAGACGCAGGTGAAGTTTTTTCGAAAAAAGGCTACTTTTTTCAAAAAAAACCCTGAGTTTGGACACATCCTTAGGGTGCATCTACACTGCACCCGGAGCTTGAAATAAGCTATACAATTTGGGCTATGCAAATTGTGTAGCTTATTTCGAGTCAATTTCAAAATAGCTTATTTTGAAATTTGGTGCTGTCTACACAGTACTTTTTTCAAAATAAATTGCTATTCTAAAATGTTCCTTACTCCTTATGGAATGAGGTTTATAGGGATGTCGGAATAGTGAGCCCATTATATTTTGAAATAACAGGCGTGCTCAAAAGATGCAGAATAGCTATATCGGGATACCAGAGGTATCCTGAAATAGCACTGCAGTGTAGACGTAGCCTCGGGGTAAAATTTTCAACAGGTCGTAAGGAGCATAAGACCTCTTCAGACTTTTTCAATTTTCCCTCAAGGTCCCTCTCACCCAATTGCTCTTTACAGACAAATCTCCCATAATTATATATTCATACACTCATATTAAGACTAAAACATAATATGAACACCACGCTATTTTGTTCACACACACCACTATATCTAGCAGAGCTCCATGGAAATTAAACAAATTATTCCAGATTTACAGAAGTATGAGAATACCCTGTGGCCCTTTTTTTTCCTATCAAATATTCCTTTTAACAAGATTATTTCCTGCTGCAGTTTGTATTAGTAATCATTTAATTTGTGCTGTACAATACGCTGTAAACTGTTGGCTGACAGATTTATTAACCAGGTCTGATCATCATTCATAAATTATTTGCATTAATAATCAATAATTTAATTATATTTCTGTGTTGCTACATTTTCTTTATTAATTAATTCTTCTAGAAAGTATTTATTGAAAACATTTCTGTGCTAGTGTCACTTTGTATGGACTGATTACAATTAATTTACTTTAATATCAGTTTATTGTTTGTGTGTCTTCTTTAAGGTTTATATATTACACTGTGAAATTCAGAGATTGTTGCAAAGGCCATTGAAGTTAATGAGAATCTTTCTACTGATTTCAAAGGGCTTTGGATCAGACCCATTAAGGGCATGTCTACACTAGGAAATTATTTGGAAATAACAACATTTGAAATAATAACTCCCAAAATAACGATTTCAAAATAAGCTTATTCCCCCAGGGAAGCAGGAGTACAGACTTCAAAATAACCAGCTCGTTATCTCAAAATAACGGGCTTGGCAGTCTAGATGCTACAATTATTATTTTGCAATAAGAGGGTTATTTTGAAATAACTCCCTAGTGTAGACCAGGGCTAATAGTGTATTGTAACATCTTTACATATTACATGGAGGATGTTAGGCAGTAAAAAAAAAGTTGCATTTAGTAAACAGAACTGTCCAAATCAGTAGCAATAATGTGTTTTTAGGCAGTGAATTGCAATTCTGTCAGAATATTTTAGTTCAAGTTTGATCAACTTTGCTTTTTTGTTGTTTCAAGGTTAGGGAAGAATGATATTAAAAAATGCCCCATGCCATCAAGGAAAAAGGCTAATCAAATTGTACCTAAGATTATAAAAATTAACCTTCATTTGAATATGTAAACAAATCTAACATTTGGTAATTTTAAACTCTCCTTGTCGCAGGTCACAGGCAGCAGGGATGAAACTGATTTAGGTGCCAAGTCTTTTTATTGCTTAGGAATTTTATCCTTAAAGGTTTTTGCACATGAATAAGTGCTAAATAATAATAATAATAAGCATAGACTGTAACAAACTACTGCTATCTGAAGGGTGTCAACACAGTCATGATGAAGAACTGGGAGTTCTTCAAGTGAGTCGAGGTGTGACAAAATCTGCACTGATGAATGCTGACATCCTGAATAAAATCACTACATGACTTCACGTAGGTCAAGAAACTACATTGTTTCCCTGAGCCACAATGACAGCGGGGTGACAGAGATTAATAGCTTTGTATTGACTGAGCAACTTCCAGTTCCTTATCTTTGTCAAGTCAAGGCTCTGTCCAAGAGCTGAAAGTGTTATTAGACTTATAATTGCAAAGGCATTTAAAGGGTTTCCCCTTAAGGGACTATGAAATCCAATAAACCTTTCATAAAACCTCAAGCATTCAAGTGCAAAATCCTTGTCTCAGAGACAGGCACGCTTGCAGCCATAGCCAGGGAAACCTTGAAGCCTCATACATTGAATAATGTTTGATTTATGAAGTTGGTTTTGAATTTGTATCAGTTGTTTTATTAAAAATATATGAAAGAATGTTTTAAATATGAGTGAGCTGTGTTCACTTCTGTCTTGATCAAGTGCTTTGTGTGTCTGAGCTGGAGGTCTTTCTTTACCTGTCACTTATACTCCTGACAGCTCAGGAGTACTGAATTTGTATTGCTAATTTAAGGATCTTAATTCAATTTGGACAAGATTAAATCTCAACTCCTCACTGAAGTTTCAAAATAAAAGTTTTAAGATCATGCTGGGGCTTTATCATATTGTCTGATTTGTAAGGAAAGACCCGATTTGGGCCTGTTCGGCACCTCTCCATCAAGGGGCTGTCTGGCATTCTGTTTGTACAGTGCCTAACACCATGTAGTTTAATTCTCAGATTATCCTTAGGCACCAATGTAATAACCTTGATTAATAATGGTAAACATTGATGGAAAGATTCCCAGGGTCTGACAGTGGGCCAAGCTCTCTGGTACTCATATACGCCAGTGCAAAGTGAGTGTAAGATGGTGGCAAATCAGAATGGTAATACATGTTGCAGTCACTTTGTAGTCATGTGAATTTTGTCACATAGTGAAGAGCAACGAGAACCTGTCTCATTTAACGCGTGGTTAAAGGGACTCCCCTGAACACCCATTGCTCTGCTTCTGCAGCTGCCTTTGCTGTCCCTCTAGGAGGTAAGCAAGGCATTGCAGTGCTGGTTTGGAGTGCTCAGCTTCCTGGGACACCCCAGCAGGTTTTTTGTTTGGAGGTTTTTTTGTTTTAGACCCGTTTTTTTGGCATGGAGCCAGAGCTGCCCCTGGGCAGGCGATGGCCCCACGCCATCATACTGCAAGTGTTGCTGCATCTGCATGACACAGTCATGAGGCTACTTCCCCATCTGGACCCAGACCAGAGGTACAAAGGGATGGTCCGTCATGCAGCCCCACTGCCCTTGCCTCCAAACTTCTTTGTGGACAGGCGTGTTTGGAGGCTTGACACCAGCTCTGACTGGTGGGACCGGCTCGTTATGGAGCTCTGGGATGACCAATAGTGGCTACGCAACTTCCGGATGCGAAAGACCACTTTCCAGGAGCTGTGTACCTGGCTCGCCCCTGCTCTGCAACGGCAAGACACCCACCTGTGGCCCACTATCCCCGTGGAAAAGAGGGTTGCCATTGCCCTTTGGAAGCTGGCAACCCCCGACAGCTACCGTTCCGTGGGACACCAATTTGGAGAGGGCAGGTCTACTGTTGGATCCATCCTGATGGAAGTAAGTCATTGTCTGGGGACAGTCACAGTTTGGGGTGGGGAGAAGGGAGACTGTCAGGAAGGGCCAAGTGGAGTGGGAGTGGGAGGGAGCTCTTCCACTCACCCTGAATTGTTGAGGGGGGAGTTCTGAGGAGGGGATTCCCGGGGTGTCTGAGAGGGAAGGTGGGTGGTGGGTTCTCCTCCTAAGAGATAAAGCATCCCTTCTAACATTTTGTTGTCTGTCTCTTTCTGCAGGTTGTGAGGGCCATCAATTCGGAGCTGCTGAACAGGCTTGTCTGTCTAGCAGATCTGGACAGCGTCATGGCCGGCTTTGCTGCCCTTGGCTTCCCGAATTGTGGAGGAGCGCTCGATGGGACACACTTTCCAATCCGTGCACCGCCCCATCGAGCAGCCCAATTCATTAACAGAAAGGGCTACTTTTCTATGACCCTCCAGGCCCTGGTCGACCATCATGGCCAGTTTTCTGACATTTGTGTTGGGTGGTCAGGGCGGGCACATGATGCCCGCATCTTCAGGAACTCGTACCTCTACCGGAGGCTTCAGGCACGAACATTTTTCCTGCATCACAACTTTGCGGTTGGGGATGTGCACATGCCGGTGTGCATAGTGGCTGATGCCGCCTACCCCCTGATGCCGTGGCTGATGGAGCCCTACACCGGCCACCTGGATGCAAGCAAGGAGCAGTTTAATGCACACCTTAACCGGGCTCGCAACCAGGTGGAATGTGCGTTCGGACGTTTAAAAGGGAGATTCTGGTGCTTGCTCACACGGCTAGACATGGGGGAGCGCAACATCCCTGAGGTGGTGGCCGCGTGTTGCGTTCTCAATAACCTGGTGGAGAGGAAAGGGGAGGCCTTGCTACCAGGGTGCGGTACAGGTGCTGATGGTCGGGAGAGGCACTTTGCCCAGCCCCGGACAGCTGCTATCCGCCAGGCTCACCGGTCTGCTGTTTGCATACGGGAGGCCCTACGGGAGCAATTCTCAATTGGAGGCCACTGACTCTACTGAGGGGCTTCTGCCTGGGGACTGGGCCCTGGCCCAATAGAAGCTTCCCTCCACAACCCATCTCCTGACCCTGTTTGGAGAAATAATAAACACCAGGGTTTGTCTCAAAAGAATACGTTCTGTTTTATTTTTTAAATATCACTCACTGGAAAATAGTATAACTGTTGCAAACATAAAAAAGCTTTTGTTCATTTTTGATGTAGAAAATATACTTTCATGCCAAACTATGTACAATAAACATTTTGTTTAACACATACCTTGTCATTTAACTGGGGTGATGGGGGTGCTTGAAACCTGGAGGGGGGAAGGGGACTTGAAACCTGGAGGGGGGAAGGGGATCAGGTTGCACGGTGCTTGCCTGATCTCAGTCTCCTGCTTGGCCCTCGTGTTCGGGGTCCACCATGGCCACGGGATCGGGTGGTGCGCCTGTCGATTGGCTGGATAACAGCGGGTAGGTGCTCTTGGGACTGGGAGGCCTGGGGGAGAGGAGGGCCAGGGGGAGAGAGGGGCTGGGGAACTGGGGGGCCTGGGGGAGAGGGAGGTCCAAGGGGGGAAAGGGATGCTGCTGTGGAAGAGGGGTATGGTGGGGCGGGGTCATGGGGTGCTGGAGGAGCAGGACCAGGCACAGGAGCAGGCAAGCCGCAGACCTCCCTGAGAGTGGCAGTCAGGGACGTGTGCTGCTGGACCAGCTCCTCCATCAGCCAGTCATGCCACCGATCCTCTGCCTCTGCCCTCTCTCGCAGGATGGTGTTGAGCTCCTGCACGGCCTCCACATGCTGCCTCAGGATGTCTGCATACACACGCCTGTGTCTGTGACTCCCATGTCACCGAGATGGAGGTGGGGCTGAAGTGCTGCTGTCTTCTTGCACGGCTGGTCCGGCTGTGGAGGAAATGAGGAAGACACAATCAGTCATAAAAAACTGGACTATGTAGAACTTAAAATACTAACAGGATGGTTTATTAGGGGATGAGCTTTTGTGGCCCAGACCCACTTCCTCAGATCAGAGTAACACGGCTACATTTCTATCACAATCAGTCATGTGTGCAACAGCTGTCCAAAAGGGCATGCCCTCTCCTTGAGACAGGGGAATCAGACATTCTGAAGGTAACACCATGTGTGACCTGGGCATCAGCCTGAGCATGACAGGTTTCCCTTGTGCATCACCCACTGTGCACCCACCTCCCCCGGGTGTTACACAACCTCACTGCACTCACCTGCTGCTTCATCTCCGGCGTCAGATGATACCTGGGAGGCCTCTGGGGTCTGTGTGACTGGCTCCAGGGTGAGGGTCGCTGTCTCCTCACTGTCCTCCTCTGGCACCATGTCTCCATCTCCAGACTGCTCTGGGTCCTGCTCTGGCGCGTCCACCACAGGGTCCGCCAAGCCTGACTGCACGAGACGCCGTGGTGTGCGTGCTTCACCACCACCCAGCATCTGGTCCAGCTCAGTATAATAGGGGCAGGAGTGGGGGGCTGCCCCAGAACGGGAGCTATCCTCCCTGGCCTTCACATATCCTTGGCGCAGCTCCTTAACTTTGGAGCGCACCTGGTCCTGGGTGTGGGGGTAGTGTCCTCTCTGGGCCAGGGCCTCTGCCATGCGGCCATAAATGTCCGCATTTCGCCGCTTGCTTTTTAGGGCTTGTAAGGCCTCCTCCTCTCCCCAGAGCTTGAGAAGGGTCTTGAGCTCTGGCCCAGACCATGATGGTGCCCGGCGTTTGGAGCCCCTGGTTGGGTCCCCAGAAGGGTCTCTAGAAGGGCCAGGAGAGTCTTGGGGCTGGGACATGCTGCACTTAACCAGCCGTGTGCTCTGGCTGCTTTGCTGCCACAAGTGGCTGTGAGGGTGCCTGTCCCTTTAAGAAATGGCTGCAGACAGGAACCAGAGACATGCAAGGTATGCCCCAGATTGTTCACCAGGGCTTCTTCCTGGATGCCATTATTTTCGAAAAAAATGGCCTCCCCGTGTCCACACTCACTTATTTTCAACGGATCTCCGTCGAAAAATGCGTACTTACTCATGCAATGATGTTTACCGCCGTCGAAAGAAAAGCCGCGTTCTTTCGATTTAATTTCAAAAGAATGCGGCTGCAGTCTAGATGCAGGTGAAGTTTTTTAGAAAAAAGGCTACTTTTTTCGAAAAAACCCTTGAGTCTGGACACAGCCTAAGAGACTCATGTTCACTTAAAAAGTTCACTGAACTATCCACAACCAGTTCTAGTTAAAGTTAGGAATTTACAAAATGAATTTTGTCAATTTTTTTAGTTAAGCCATCATTAAAAATAAATAACCAGCAATAATTCAAAGCTGTGATTATAAAATTGATGAATAGGTTTAGCAGCAATAAAACATTCAGGACACGTGCAGGAGTACTGTTGCCTTCTGTGTCATCAGGACCATATCATGTATGGTATCCTATCCAGTTACTGACCTTTGTTATCCAGCATCTTTATGTCTAATTTATATTACTGTAGCATCCATTAAGAGGGCTCTTATGGGTAAAAATACACAACCTGGCATTTCTTGAGAGATGGCTCATAGTCACAGCAAACAGTGGTATATCAGAAAGAAAAGTCAATAGTTCCCTTTAAAGCGTATATGGAAAGTTTGCATGTGTATACACTATATGGCTCTGTGGCTTCTAATGTGGCTCAGACAATGGTTGGCTGATCACTAAGTTATATTTTTTCTCTTTAAGATGCTATTAAATATCAGATACAGGACTACCCCAACACAAACTGTCAACAATAAGCAACAGATCAGGAATACTGCACTTCCCTACCTCTAGATATTTTACTTTCAGACTGACAATAAATTGTAGCCATGGTATTTCCTTACATGACCATAGAAGAAGATTCAGAGGGGAACCTTTTTCCCGGTCAAAAGAAACTTAGCAGCACTTACTAGCATATATACACACAACCATACAAAAAGCTGTCCTGTGGACCACAGCAAAAAAATATTACATAAAAATTCCAAAATACCCTTCAAGTTCTTATTTCCATTTTCGTGCTCCAGCTTAACATACAGCAAGAGGTACGTAATTATGCCATCCCATGCAATACCATCTCCCATAGCTATAAACCATATGTGACAGATGTGACAATGTCCTGCAATATTAAAAAAACGTATTGTATTAAGGTTATGTATTATTGTGGAGTGGGATGGTATGTAATCTCTCAGGGGACAGGGGATGAGGGCAATGTGAAAGATGTAAGATCTGGGAGTTCAAATGACTATATTGAAAATTAGCCAGACAAGTAGGGGATTTTGGGACAATAAATGTTAAGTGGATTTCATGGGAATCTCCAGGGAGAGTTAATGCAATGTCCCCAGTGTTGGTTATGCAAAAACACAGCCTTTCAAAGCTATGCCCCAGAGAAAGTGCTATTGTCTGCTGATTACCTGTTACAGAAGACCAAGATCAAAGGCCCAAGCTTTACAAAGAAATGGCTGATCTGCCCATTTTTTTTCTGGTTCTGGATCTATGATGAATGAGCTTATTACCATGGGGGAAAACTGTTGTGGGTATTGAAGGACTAAACCTTACCAGAATCCGAGGTTGGAATTGGAGATGACCTCTGATTTTTACCATATGTAGGTTCTTTTATTGTTGTAATATGTTTTATTTGTAATGCTTGTAGTTTAAGAATGAACATGTTCACTTACAAGGAGTTGTGTGTCACTTGTAAATGCCAGCAATACATTGGTCATAGCCACTAGACAGAAAACAAAACACAGGTGCTGGCTTGTAAGCAGTATGGCTTGCTGGGGATATCACAGTATAAGGCAGCCTTCATATCTGAACCAAGAATGAATGAGATACAGATCTCCACCCAAGACAGGTAGTAACTGAGAGCCAGAACCTTTATGTTGTGCTTTTGGTGGACCACAGAAGGGGAGTACAGGTGCAATTGCCTGGAAACTGGTACACTATCTTCTAGAACAGGAAACAGAGGGCACACCTAATTTATTATTCTATAAAGAGGAAAGGAGATTAATGTCCTGTGTTCAAGTTAAAAAGAAAATACATTGTATAATGTTCTGAGAATAGAATCCTTGGGATTTGTTATCATGGTGATGGAGGTACCATACACTACATCCATGCTGCTTGGAACTTCAAGAAACTTATCTGCATGCTGAAGTTTTGTAGTACTTTCACATCAACACTTTCTTCACTTAGAGATAATAAACTAATGCCATCAATTTCAATTCATGACTTTTGTCCTATTTACAGTACTACGAATCTTCATCACAATCATGGTAGCATTGAGCTGTGAAGTGAAGAGTTTTGTCTATATCTGTAGAATCCATTAAATGGTGATAACTCACACTGACAGCTGGAGCTGCAATCCTAGTTCTCTGCTTTCTTGAGCTAGATTTTTTGGTACAGTAAACAGAGAGAGAGGAAGCCGTTTAAGCCTGTATAGATTACAGTAGACCCAGGAGCAAAATGCAGCATATATCAGATGGAACTGAGGTCTTCCTTACATAGGGAAGCTTCCAAAAGTTTCAAAGTCAGAAAGTTTCTCTGAATTTTCTTAAACCAGTTTGGAAGTGTTTGCAGGTATGGCTGTAGGGCAGTTTGTTTCAGATTGTCACCTGGATAACTTCTCTATGAGGCTATGTCTAGACTACAGGTTTTTTTTTTAAAGTGGCCTTTTTTTTAAAAAAAAACTTCACCTGTGTCTAGACTGCCGCCGTGTTCTTTTGAAATTAAATCGAAAGAACGCAGTAGTTTTTTCAACAGCAGTAAACCTCATTTTTTGAGGAAGAACGCCTTTTTTCAAAAGAGCTTTCTTGATCGCAAACAGGGCTTTTTCTACAGAGAAAAGTGGATCACTTTTTTGAAAAAGTTTTGGCTGTCTAGACGATCTCTTTCAAAAGAAGCTTTTTTGAAAGATACTTTTGAAAAAGCTTCTTTCAAAAGAAGCGTGTAGTTTAAATGTACCCTGAGACTGCTCCAGTTGTTCCCAATTGCCCAATAGAAAACAGACTTAGGGGCTACCACAAACTACAAACTAAGTTTTCAGGATATTGCCTTTGAATACCTTTGGTTTCTTTATTTTTTAATTTTTATAGCATATTAAACATTTCTCTTTATCTTTTTCCAATGTCCAAGGACTGCTGAAATTCAGTCATTTTTACTGTTAAACCGTTAGATGACTCGGAGAAAAAAATAAGAAGTAGAGAAATGGGATAGTATATGATATGCCTTAATTTTTCAGTGGCTAGTGTGATACTTATTTACAGTCCTAATAGACTTGAACTTTAGATAGTCAAAATAGTGAACTTCTAAATGTCTACATATTTTTAGATTTTCTAATTTTCTAGATTTTTGAGGGTGTTTTTTTCTTGGAGACTTCCAGCAATGACTGTCTAACTCAGATGTCTAATTATATTAGCTCCTTTGTCACTGGTTTATATAATCTGTCAGGTCTATTTAAAAGCTGTGCCTTTCGTTATTTGTTTTCCGTGTTTTAATTTTTACATAATTTGATTTAACCTTAAAGGGGAAAATATGTTTTTCATTTAACTTTATTGGCTGCTGTTTGTTGAGAATGTGTAACTATTTAAAGATTGTTTCACTCATCTCATGGGTACTTTGGGGCAGAATGTGGGTGGGGCCAGGCTGGCGGTTTGGGAAGGCAGAGCCTTCCATTGCCTAAGCCACTTGACAACCATGGTGACCCCTGATTGATTTTTCTGTGGGACAACTCAAAAAAGGTTCCCCACCCCTGAACTAGATATTGCTTTGGTGTGGACTCTAGTGCCACATACCGTAGTATGGATTACATTACAGATCATCAGATAACACTCCAGACATCATGATATATATGGATATTGGAACTCTGGAGTAAGTTTTAAATTCAGTGAAGAAAAATTGCTGTGATGGACAATTGGGGATTTTACTTTGACTATAGAAAGGCAGTAGGTTTGCCTATAGTGGAGAATGAACTAGGTATTCAGCTCCTGAAGTAACCGACAGACACTGTTGAGCCAGGACTTCATTTACTTTAGCCTCTTTAGAGCATAATTTCTGTCCCTAATTTGTGCCCAGCCAACTCTTCTGCTTTTGGAGAGTAGAAGATTCTTCTATCCATTGATCAGGGCAGCCAGAGAGAACAGAAAGCTGTACTAAATCTCTGGAGAAAAAGAATGTATTTTCCAATTCTCTTCTTTAACATTAATCATGGATATCAGTGCTACTTCTCCCATAGCCAAGCACATTATAGAACTATGCATAAACTAAAATATACATTATTTACATTAATATACATTATTTATCATTAATATGATAGTTTGCAATACACAGAAAGCTTCTCTACTAGACTCATCTTCCTTTCTGTCTTCCTAATGGTCATTAATGTAGGAATTCGCTCTTAGAGGAACATTTCCCCCCTCATGCCTTTCTGTTGCTGGTCCTTTAAATTTGGCAGAGGCTGGCAGCTACAACACTAAAGTGGCCATTTTATAACTGGTTGTTGTTTGTTGACTCTCCCTCTCTTCTAGATGGTAAGTGTTAACTCCTAATATGTTTTCCTCTGAGGAAATGGGATAGTCAGTCATTCAGTCATAGCCAAGCATAATTTACAAAGCTATATTATATGAATGGTTTGTGAAGTAAAAATATACCCTGCAGCCTTTCAGTTTCATGTAGTAGTGGGCTCTGTTTCCTGTGAATTCCTTTCAAGGAAGTTCCCAGGAGCAGAGCATAGCCTTTCACCCTGATCTACACTAAGGAGCTATTTCGAAATAACTCCCTTTATTTCAAAATAACAAGCAGAGTGTCCATACTACCAAGCCTATTATTTCAAAATAAAGGGCTGGTTATTTAGAAATAATAACTCCTACTTTCCACAAGGAATGATGTTTATTTTGAAATAGCAAGTGTGTATGCTCCACTGCTGCTATTTTGAAATAACTACTCCCCAGAGACATTCAAAGTAATTACTCTCCAGGGCTTCCTGGGGCTCTAAGTCAAGGTAGTGTGTTCATATTAAGGGAGCCTGCCTAGGACTAATTTCGAGGTTTCCCTGTAGTGTGGACACACTATTTCAAAACAGTTATTTTGGGGGGTTATTATTTTGAAATAAGTTATTTCAAAATAATTTCCTAGTGTAGACATGCCCTCAGGGACCACAGTCAAAGGCAGAATATAAAAGGGATGGTGCAGCCCCTGAGGTATAAGTGCCCTAGACACTGGAAACAGCACCATACCCATCATGTATCCCAGAGGGCAAATAAGATGTAAAATAAAGATCAGGAAGCTGGGATCAATAGAAACTGGATGAGTTCGCAGCATGTAAGATTAGATGCTGTTTCCTGGGCCTAAAAAAACCCCTAAACATATAGAGCTAAATTTTCAAAAGTGATTAGTGATTTTTGGTGCCTCAACTTAAAAAGCAATAGGGCATCATTCAATGATAGTCTCAAAAAACCTGAATGATACAAAATTGGTTATGGGATACAAGGACTTTTAACTCTAGGGCACTAGGTCAAAACTGGCCAAGACAGATGGTGACCAAAAGCTGCTACCATCTTATGGTTGTTCAGTAGCCATTGTGACATGAACTTACTGTCCAATTTTAGTTTCTAGCATCCAAATAACAAAAGCCACCATCGGAAGGGGGCACCTTTATTGATAGGACTGAATGAGCATGCTAACTTTTTACTGACAGATATTTTCTCAAGGTTGGGGTAGTTAAAGTGTTCTCTCTGAACTGCACTGCAGCACAGCTTCACAGGTGATTGATTAGCCACGCCCAGTAAATCAGCTCCATTCATGGAGTCCTGAGCCTCTGCTGATTAATCACCCAGGAAGCTGTGCTGACATGCAGCTTAGAGGAAACACTGGTGACACATGTTAAGGGTTGGTCTGAACACCACTGCTATGTGTATTGCACCCTTTTCTATAGAGGTTGATCATTTACAAGCTGACGATGTAGGCATAGGGATCTAGCTACTCAACTTCTGTTGAAATTAATGGATATTGCAAATAGAGAGAGCTGATCATGAGCTACCCCAATAGATTCAATGGAGTTACATCAGGAATAAATGTTGTCCAATGATTAAGATGCATGTAAAGGTAAAAGGAATGTCAGGAGATACACAGGTGGTGTAGTACAATTGATTTCCTTTGGTACGGAATCTGATGGTTGCATCATTGACTTTGGAAAGGGAAAGGGAAGACCTTTAAAATGTTAAATTAGTTTTTTAAAGACTGTTGAATGAAATAGTTATATTTGTTATACAGTTATGTATTTTCAATTGTGAGAGCAATCTCTGTATTAAACATTTGGTTTTGTTATTATGGAAATAATTAGCCAGAATGTACAGTAGTGTCAAGTTAATAGAAGAAAAGTTATCTGAGGCTCCATTAGGAATAATGATTTAGTAATATTCTCAATCTGCAGGAAAGCTTTTGTGTAGTACATCAGCTTGTTTCTCTCTCTCCCCTTGGCACTTCACATTCATTTCTAGTTTATTCACTACCAGTAGTTGTTTACATGTTGTGCTATTCCAAAGAGTACAAGACATTTTATTCAGAAGATAGCAATTGAAAGGGGATTTGTTTCATTGTTTGGTTAGTGGGTTCTTGGGAATGTACTGTTTAACTGTAGGTAAACTGAGCCTAAAGAAGGCATGGAGAAAAAAGTCAGAAAAATTTCCATTATTCAAATCCAACAGTGAGGATATTGGATGGAACCCCACAGAGCTGTTTTTAGGGGTGGTTGAGTTGGGCGGTTGCCCAGGGCTGTCATTTTCAATGGGCCGTCAAAAAGTAACACAATGAATTGTGTATATATAATAGGAAAAAATTGCATGAGTTTTGGCTGGATATTTTTCATGTTTTCTTGGCAGCAAAACTGCCCCACCTACGGCCTGTCCTGCCCAGTGCTCTGCCCTGCACTGAGGCTGCTTCTCATTCTCTGGTGCTGGGAACCCGCATCTGGTTCCTCGCATCTGCAGCTCCCTCCCCAGCAGACACTCCCAGGAGAGTCTCATGTCTCCTGACAGCTCCCCCTAATGTCTGTATTTCCCAGCCGGGCCCAGAGCATGAGGCAGCAGGCACGGCTGGAAGGTAGGAACCCTATTAATTTCATAAAAATCACTGTGGCAATTTTTAATCGCCTTTCTTCAAAGAGCAAATCAATCAACCACACTAGATAAGTTCTTGTTCTTAAGAAGCGGTATCAGCATTGCGCCTCGTCCGACAGTCAGAAAGGTGTAGGTGAGTGTGTCTAATTCTTTTAAATGAAAATGAGATGCAATACCGTAACAAGGAATTTTGTCGCCTAGGGCGAGACCAAACCTTAACCGCCTTTAAGAATTAATATATTGGCTTCTTTAAAATATTTCATTTCCATATATGCAAACTTAAGGATTAAAGAACATTTTTCGAAAATTTGGGCTAACACAGCATATTGTTGTAAGGACCGCAAAAAGAAATTTGGCCGGGGCCGCCAATTGGTTAGGACCGGCCCTGGAACTCCACCATTGAAATTAATGGAATTACATCAGGGATGAATGTGTCCCATTCAATTTGTACACAAACCTCAGAATTATACAAGTTTACTTATTGTGGCAGAGTTATGTACAAGCAAATGGGAGTTTTGGTGTGTTCATTTGCATATTACTTAGTACCACTGTGTTACCCTAGCTCACAGCTCTTCCATAACAGTGCTGGTGTTTGAGCCCTGGGAACAACTGAATGGTGTGAACATGCCTGCCCTGTTTGTTTTTATATGCATTGGCATGGCAGGTTAAAAAATGAATTTATCACATTGCACGTGGAAGTGAAGAAATGTTACACTAATGTTCATTTTGGCTTTAGGGTTTTTTGCCCTAAACTAAGGTTAATTGTTCCAGAACTTAGTAATATGGGTAGGGCATAAAGAAAAATTAAGAGGTGACTTTTTTGTAAACTGCTGAAAGGCTTTTGAAACAATTTACTTTGAATTTCCTTTGGGATATTTTATTCTGGGTTGTAGGAATTAGGTGGTGTTTTGGATTTTGTACAATCTCAGCATATTTCTTTAAATTGTCTGTGAGGGTGTGTCTAGACTACAGAGTTTTGTCGACAAAAGTGGACTTTTGTCGACAAAACTATACCTGTGTCTACACTACCGCTGAGTTCTGTCGACGCTGGTAAACCTCATTTTACGAGGCATAATGCCTTTTGTCGACAGAGTTCTGTCAACAGAAGGTATTATTGCATCTAGGGTTGTGTCTAGACTACAGGGTTTTGTCGACAAAGCAGCTTGCTTTGTCGACAGAACTGAATGTAGTCTAGATGCTCTTTGTCGACAGAAGCTTTGTCGACAGTATCTGTCGACAAAACTTCTGTTGACAAAAGCCTGTAGTCTAGACGTACCCTGAATGTACACCATTGCTTTTCAAAGCTTTTTAACACAAAGAAGTCAAATAAGAGCTGTGGTTCCCAGAGAGACTCCTTGAAAAATAAATAGGCCTTGCAGTGTTGAGCAGTTGGCTCATCCTAGTTATGTTTCTCTAGCACCACTAGCCAAAAAAAGCTGAAAGCATTTGACCTGCTAAGGAGATTACAAAGGTATATGTGTCATAGGCACCTGTGCAATACATGTCTCCTCTAGGAAATCCAAGTTCATGAATTACTTCTGTTTTCTTAATGTAATTTGATTCCATCAGTGAAAAGTTATTTATTCCTGTGTGTGATCAAGGGACCTTTTGGTGTCATCTGGCAAAGAGCACAGAGATCTTGGGGCTGATCTGGTTTCTCAAAGAGTGTAATCAGAGATCTCTACTGAAAGCCTGTGTCTCACTGGTCCTCATAATCATTGCAAGATGTCAGTATGGAAAACATGTAAGGAGTTACATACATGTTCTGAAAATTAAGCTCTGTGATTTAGTACTGGGTACCAAAATGTGAGGCAACAGATTTCTTTCAGGCGGGAGATGTTTATATATTTGTCTGGCTACACATAATTCAATATTATATGAGTGCAGATTTGCAATCTGAGCAAAAATGCTAATCAAGTGACTGCAACTTCCCCAGGGGAGATTCTAGACAGGAAAATAAAACAAGCAGCAAGGGTTATCCTCTTTACAAGGGAAGACAGTAGATTTTTGAGTATAACTATAGGGATAGACACGCATCCTGCATCTATCAACTGATGAGGCAAGAGGACTGTGCATTGGAGGGATTCTGTGTGAGTTTTTGCTCTATATGATATAACAATGTCTTATTAAACTTAAACAACAACAAATGGTCTGGTAGTACAGGCAGTCCCCGGGTTACGTACAAGATAGGGACTGTAGGTTTGTTCTTAAGTTGAATTTGTATGTAAGTCGGAACTGGTACACATTGTAGGGGAAACTCTAGCCAAACATTTCTCCAGAGCTCAGTTTTATTCTCCCACACCTCACTTCCCTCAGTCCTTTATTCTCAAGCTGAGGTGTCTGCTGAGAAAAGCCGCTCCGCGTCTCCCTGGTCTGCTGTGGGGGGCGCTAGCTTCGCGTCTTCCTGGTCTGCTGGCGGGAAGCAGCTAGTGCGGGGTTGTCTCACCCCGATGTAAGTCGGATCCATGTAACCCGGGGACTGCCTGTACTTTATAGACTAACAAAACATGTAGATGTTATTAGTTAGTTAAGTTTAGGTTCTAGGAAGCATGCTATGATTTTTTTTATGTGTAGCAAATTGTTTCCAATATTTTTACTTGCTTTTTCTCAAATTTCTGTTCTTTGTTAAATAAACCTATTGTGTTTTACTGGGATCATATCAACGCCCTGTGTGGTGAGTGGAGGGATGATCTGGCTTGTGACTGGTAAGGCAATGCATACTATTCCTTGGGGAGTAGAGATTCTGTGAATTCTGTGAATGGCAATAGAACTGAGGCTAGACACTCTGGCGGATGCTTGCAGCACTCCAGGGTTGGAGTGTCCTACTGTACATATTTAAAGAAGCTATTGCTTGTGTCACCAGAAGCTGGCAGTGGCAGAGACCAGGGATAAGTGCAGGTAGTTGCGAGGTGCCTCACAACCCTCTAAACGTAGTGGGTGACTTCTTTACTATTACAGTACGAATAGCTAATTGACACTAGTTACTCATTAGCCAATTAAAAGTGGAAGGCTACTTGCAACTGGGCAGTCTGAATGATGGTGTTCTACAGTCATGATTAGGTTTAGTTACTGGAATAAACACTGTAAGTAGTAGGAACAGCTACTTACTTACAGTAAGAAATCTGTCTTAGGCTAATGCAATGGTTCTCAACCCATTGTGGGCTGCATCCAGTGCTACCTGTATGGTTCTAGGGATGTCAAAAGGTCCATAGCTCAGGGCTGCAAGTGGCCCTGGAACCACAGATTAAGAACCATTGGTCTGTTGTGAATAACTAACTAGAAGACTTTTGGATACTATACATTCAGACCCAGAAAGCCAACTAGCAATTGGTTCACTGTTCAATATTTTATTCATCGATATATTTTGTCATATGGATATGGTGTCCAATAGCATTCATTCATTCTGGGATGAACAATAGAATATATTAGATCAATTTTTTGTTTAAATCCTGTCATGGAAAAAGAGAGGAAGGACAGTTTGATAATGCTGGGAATCAAGAGGTATTGGCTGCAGTCTCAATTCAACCATGGATTTAATGTATGACTTTGGGAAAGTCATATCATTTCTCAGTTTCAGTTTCGCTATGCAAAGTAATGAAGAGTACTTCATAAATATTTGTAAAGTGCTGTGTAATGCATGCATGGCCAGTTCTGTAGAGATGCAAGGTTTTGCATTACTGTTATTTTACTTTAAAAACATTTTTCCTGATTCATTGTGACTAATAAATGAGATTTGCATGGCTTATACATCACTAGGTGCCCCTTTTGCAAATAGTTCCCAAAGATACACACAAGAACTTGTAGGTTGTGCTATGGGGAAAGGTTTTTAAAGCACTAAATATTTTATTGCTAAGCAACAGAATGTCAGGGGTCCCTACCATAACAATACATTTTGTCCATGATGCTAGTACTAAGAATTGTTTATAATGGTCATTTGGCTGCTAGTTGATCAATTATTCAAACGGATGATTTATTTTTTGAATCATTTTGCAGCATATGGGTGAGATATTTATGCCATTGGCTGCAGCCATACACAGTTTCCCTGTTTCTGCCATGTTGAAATCCAGACGAGCTTTTATTTCAATTAATGCAGGATCAAGTCCAATATAAAGCAAGTACTTTTTGAGCTGTCTCACAAAGCTCTGATATTCAGCATCTCCTCTATTTCTGCTGGATTTGTCTTGCTTCCTATGTACAATATGCTTCAAGAGTATATTGAGAGAACCTAAATACTTACACGTATGTCAGTAGCATGAGACCATTATAGTGATTTGTAGTTATTATGGGGCAGATTCTGCCACCTTTGTTCATGGGATTCTGGTGCTGTAAGGTACTGCTCAATACATTGCCTGCAAGCGCTGCATTTAAAAAGCCAATAGTTGCCATGTAGTGGTAGCACAGAGTACCATTGTTTTCCCCCTTCACTTTGGAAGTATTAGCAGCAACAATGAAGTAACTAACTATGTGGTGAATCCTGGCAAATGTTTAATTATCAGTGGCTTCTACTGTATTTCTGGATTTGAACCCAGAGGTGAATTTAATTCAGTCAGTAAATAAAATGATCAACTTTACTGATTTATTTTGAAGACTGTTAGAAGGGACAAATTCCTGCAGGCTCTGCCAAGTGCTATCCAAGACAGTCCAGTTTCCTAACAGTTTTGGTTTTCTTAAGTTATTTTCCTATTTACCCTGAGACAGCTTTTAGTAAAGTTGCTGAGTGAAAATGAGCTTTGCAGACTCATCTAATTTTCATTTTTCAAGTTCCCGAGGGAGCTACAAAACTGTTTTACTCAATTCAGAACACTACTAATCTAACCATAAATCTAGGGGAAACCTGAAAGGATAGAATGGAATTCATCACATTTTAGCACAGGAAAACAGGGGTATTTCTTCAAGAAGTTTGGATGCTAGAAAACTATTAGCAGGTACAAACAACACTTCTTTTTCTTTCTACATTTCCTCCTTTCTTCTGGTTTAAATTAGTCCAGATTTATTTTTAAACTAAGAAGTCATAAAGTACAACAAAGGTGGCTATTCCACCAAGTATAGTTCCCTAATCTATTATCTTCATAAAGGAAAATGCTTTCCTTTCTTCATAATTATGTCAATAAAACATTTGATGGGTTGCAGGAAGTAGCCATATCTCTATGAAAATAGAGGTACTTGCTTAATGCACATAGATACAATGTTAGAGATTATTACTATTGGTTATGTCACTATCACTAAGGCCCCAGATAGGATTGGGGATCCATTGTGTAAGCTGCAATGCAAATGGAAATATAGTTCATGCCTTGCAACCTTTCCGTTTCAGGAATAGCACATACACATATGGTTAGGTATAAGTATGTGTTAATATCATACTGAAGACAGTGGGATTTAAATACCTACTTAATGCTCAGCATTTGCTTAATTATCAGTGGCTTTTGCTATGTTTTGGTGAGGATTTAATCCAGATATGAATTAACTCAGTGCACAGAATCAATGACTAGTAAATGATCAACTTTACTGACCTCTTTTGAAGACCGTTGAACTATTTGAAGGGGTAGATTCCTGCAGGCTCTGCCCAGTGCTGTTCAAGACCATTCAGTTTTCTAACAGTTTTCTTTTTCTCAAGTTATTTTCCTATTTAGGAACAGGGATGTTTTATTGACCAGGGACTAATCTACAATAGTATGCAACAAGTAAATGTGACAAACAATAGATAGGAAGGAGGAAGGTTAAATGGAGAGTGTCAGTAATGGCATCAAGTAATTACATATGACAGGTATGCACAAAACTCAGTGGCTTTAGTTCAAGTGAACTACAATGATATTTGAAAGCATGAACACTGCAGATTTTAGATATTTGCTTTCCTTAAAAAGAAGACAACTGCTTTAAGAGACTTGGGTAGGAGGAACTTATTGATTTTTAATTTTTATTTTTTTAATTTTTTTTCATGTGGAAAGTTGAAGAAGAGAGTTCATTTCAGAAACCATTGATCTTGGGTTAGGGAAAGAACGGTTTATTAGTTTATACGGTCATCTGTGAAAATCATGAAAAGGATGCAATTTTGTTTGCACTATAGATTGATTTCTGAGTCTTCCTCTAGTAGTAGTAAAGGAATAAAAACCAACTGAGGAAGCTTGTGATGAAAAAAATCTGAGTTCACCAAAGTGGATCATTTGAGACTGACACTATCAAAGTTTGTGAGCACAAGAGTATTGATAAGGTAGACTGCTGGTGGCAATGATGATGACTGAAAGAGTTGTGTAGCTTCAGGAAAAAACATTAGTGTGGGGAAAAATGCCTTTGAACCATTTAGTTATGAACAATATGACCCACAAAAATGCTTGTAGGGTTGCCAGGTGTCTGGTATTTGCGGCCTCTGTCTGCTAAAAAAACCTGAAAATACCAGACATGTAAAATATATTTTCTGTTTTTCTCGAATGGAAGGTTGCTTGGGACATTCTTCCCCTGCCATGTCTGGCCAGGGGGGAGGAGAGGGCAGGGAGAGTGGGGGAGCATGGGGATTTAAAGGTGCAGCAGCTGGTGTTTGTACGATTGGGTTTGGGGTTTTTTTGCTCAACAACTTTTTTTTTTCTCAACCAATTTTTTTCCCCAACACATTTGGTATTTTTTGTGAAACTATCTGGCAACCCTAAATGCTTGGCAGATTTGGAAAATTGTTCATCACTGATTTCATATGTAAATAGAATATTGTGAGAATTCCAGAGTCAGTCATAAAATTTTCACCTGCTAGATCCGCAGCACTGCAAGATTATCATACAAAAAGAGCTTCAGCATCTTCTTCCCTCTTCACCATCCTTTCTCCATGCACAAAGCTCTTTTTACTCAGTGTTGCATCATATAGAGATATATAGATATAGATATATGCACACAAAGTGACTCTATATAAATGGTATTGTGGAATTTTATGTCATTAATACTTACTGACTTCCAAAACAAATTTGGCTCAGGAGAGTTAAACTGGATCCTTACATCCCACACATCATTACCATTAATAAAGAATTTTTAGACTAAAAACAGAAAACAAGCAAACTCTACCCTCTGTGGCAACCCATTATCTTCAAATAGTGTCCTTACTTGTACTTACGGGGCAAAGATGAATTAGCGGATAATCCAAGTTCTACTAAAGTCAATTGAAAGAGGCCCATTGATTGAAATGATCACACCAGGCTGAAGCATCCCAGTCACATCCCCTTTCCTGCTGAAGTCAGTAACTTGACTCTGGATTTACACTGATGTAGCTGAGAGCAGAATGTAGCCCTACATCTACTATATATTGGAGTTTGTCTGCCTGTCTGTCTGGTTTTCAAGAACTCCTCCTAAACGGTAAGAGCTAGGATCACTGAATTTGGTATACACCTTCCTCTTATCATAACTTAAAAGCAAGATAAGGGGTTGGTTGTGCCTGGAATGGGATTGCTTCTGATAAAACCATACCTCTCACCACCACTAGGGACTGTCCCAGCCCTGAGCTTCCAACTCCCAAGCACCCTGTCAGAAGGGCAGGGGAATAAGCGACTGAAGCTCACCCTCCCATTTGTTTGGGAACATTGCTGGCTGTTCCTTTTTGTCAGGGAATGAGGGGAAAGTGCACAGTTTGCTGCAATCCTCCTTCTGGACGGGGAGCAGAGTATGAACACATCTGTGCCTGCCTCAGTCAGGACGCATGTCCCCTTCCCTCAGCTATGTAAAGTAAAGCTACAGCAGTCATCGAAAGGTGCATCACACCTGGCCCCAACCTGCTGTGGTGAGAAAGGGCAGGGCCTGTTCTCTTTTCCTAGGGCAGGCTGCATATTGAACTCCTCATCCATAGCCACACCCCAGAACAATGATTCAAATGAAGCATCTACATTTTCATTTTATTTTCCAAAAATTAATTGAATTAAGGACCTGAGCAATGCCAGGTAAATTATGATGTGTGCCACTTGAAGCATTGGTGGACAACGAGCTATAATAGTTGATGTGATGGAGTTAGTGATTCAGAAATGCTGTTATAGATGGCAGGCAGACTCCACAGAGGGAAAGATTACTGCATTGAGAGTGGTGAGATTATATGCAGGCACAGATGGGTGGCTGGTGTAGTAAGTTGAGCGTCAGTAATATGGAGTCAGCAGGCCTAAGGCCTGCAACATGGAAACAGCAACAGGCCTGCAATCTAGTGAGCAAGACTTTGGTTCAGTAACACATAACATAAGAACATAAGAACGGCCGTACTGGGTCAGACCAAAGGTCCATCTAGCCCAGTGGCCTGTCTACCGACAGTGGCCAGCACCAGGTGCCCCAGAGAGGGTTGACCGAAGACAATGATCAAGCGATTTGTCTCCTGCCATCCCTCTCCAGCCTCTGACAAACAGAGGCTAAGGACACCATTTTATCCCCTGGCTAATAGCCTTTTATGGACCTAACCTCCATGAATTTATCCAGCTTCTCTTTAAACTCTATTATAGTCCTAGCCTTCACCGCCTCCTCTGGCAAGGAGTTTCACAGGTTGACAACACGCTGTGTGAAGAAGAACTTCCTTTTATTAGTTTTAAACCTGCTACCCATTAATTTCATTTGGTGTCCTCTAGTTCTTCTATTATGGGAACTAATAAATAACTTTTCTTTATCAGCCCTCTGCACACCACTCACGATTTTATATACCTCTATCATATCCCCCCTCAGTCTCCTCTTTTCTAAACTGAAAAGTCCCAGTCTCTTTAGCCTCTCCTCATATGGGACCCGTTCCAAACCCCTAATCATTTTAGTTGCCCTTTTCTGAACCCTTTCCAAGGCCAAAATATCTTTTTTGAGGTGAGGAGACCACATCTGTACACAGTATTCAAGATGTGGGCGTACCATAGTTTTATACAGGGGCAGTAAGATGTTCTGGGTCTTATTTTCTATCCCTTTCCTAATAATTCACAGGAGCCAAGAAAGAAGCCCTATTGATAATTATGTGATTGTGTAAGTTAGGTTGAGCATGGAAGGACACAGGGAGGCACTGTAAGCCAAAGGGGAGTAATGGAACATCTTAATAAGAAATGTCTTGGTACAAAAACTCCCTAAAAACTAATGCACATACCGACCTAGGTTCAGGACTGGGTCGAGATTGACAGCATGAAGGATAGTAAGTAAGCCCCCCTTCCATAAAGTGAGGGGTGGTAACTAGGCAACAGAGGGTGGTAACCTGGTATGTAAAGAAATTATGTAAGTTGTTTGTACCTGTCTATAAAAGGACACTGCAGAGGGTGCTCTCCAGCCGACCTTGGGGGGGAGAGCACTAGGCGCCTGAACGGCAGGTGTCATTGCCTGAACTTACAGAACGCACAGTAGCTTACCTTTGACTAACTGCTGTTAATATCTGATATATGGCAATAGGCCTGCCCGGTGTTGGTACCTTGTCAACGCGGGCCATAGTGCCCAGTGGTGTAACATTTTACTGATCTCTGTTACCAACTGGTAGAGCTTCGCATTTGACAATAAACCTGCTCAATTGATTTCAAACCTTGCCTGCATCTGTCGTTTCCGGGGCCTCTCAGAGATTTCCTGTGTTGACCCAAGTGCACGGGGTCTAACACTCTAGATAAAGGGAGTACCGATTGTTACGCACACAGCCGAAAGTTTATTATCCCTGACGGAGTAGAGGTCCTGTCAGGAGTGGGTCAGGATGACCCTGACCAGATGACGCTGACACTGACAGTCCAGACCACTGAAGGTACCGAGGTGATAGTGGTGATGGATTAAGTGTTATGAGGAGGCAGGAAGTAGCCTCTACCTATACTGGAATGTAGAAAGCTAGCACCCTCCCTATATACATCACAGGGATTCGGAACATTAACTTCTCAGAAGACTCTCTTTAAACAAGTCCAGATGTTCTCTCTGGTTTGAGTGGGGGGTGAAGGAGGTGGCTCACTAAAGAAAGTAGCCATTTCATGGTTCCACAGTCCATTTGTCTACTGAGTTTCTCCGGCTGGGTAGAAGTAGGGCAATTGCCGTTCCTGTCAGAAGACCGGAGTTAATCAGCTGATGTAGTGTGGTAAAAAGAACCAGAAAAAAAATGCAGCTAAATCGTTACAGAGCAAGAGAAAAGCAGAGAAGTAGACTACACAATATGTTTCTCTCTTGAATCTGATTCACATGAAGGGTTAATAGGCTGTTTTGATATTTTAGTTGTTTCAATAAAACCAAAGAATGATACTTAAGTTTACAAGGTGACACAGCTAATAGCATCATAACTGCAAGATCAAACAATATCATCAATAATATCTCACGGTTAATTTTCTTGGGTGCTAACGATACCAGTAGGGAGCACGGACACTTGAGGGCTTCATGTTAATTATGATCAGATCCTCTAGATGCCTGCAAATATCCTCAAAAGGTTTGCAAGTGTCTTGTGTATCCCTGCAGTCATATGCAGCCAACAACTCCTATCAGAACTTTTAGGTGGAAATTGTACAAAACCAATGTCTTGAATAGGTACAAAATTAACACAGACTGCACATCTCTCCATATGACAACTTACCATGCCAAGACAACTCAAGGTGCTTTAAAATAGGTGGAAAGTTGCTAACAAATATCATCCTGAAATTTTTGTTTTAGTTGTCTGAAGAATGTTTGAGATCCATGTCTTGAGCCCAAATATGTGAGTTGTTCTTCATGATTTTATTATATTCGTTTAATTTGACCTAGAAAAAATTGTAGGTATCTGACTCCAGGCAGTGCAAAACTGAGCATATGAGTCAATAGGTCTCTCATTTTATGCCCAACCCAAATATCTTAAGAAGGAAAAATCAAACTGGTGTCAGAGGATATTAATAACAATCAGTACAAATTTTCTGTGTCTGTTCTATACTTGCTGTCTCTGGTACTCATGTTCATCTTGCCCTAAATTCTGGACGTGCTGTATAACAGCTTGGATTCTGGTTGAAAGAAATCACTCTTTGTTGTCTGGATCAGACAGGGTGATGCTCTCTTACTGTACAACAGCTATAACTGCCTGGGGAGAAAAGGAATCCTGATTTTTACTTTGGCTGAGGTTGAGTGCGCGCACACACGCATGCACACACACACAGCTTGCAATAAGAGCAATCTTTTATTTGGCTAAGCCAATTCAGTGTCTTGCCACCAGCTGGCAGAGAAAACTCTCACAGTGGAACTTCTGAGGCTAGTCCCTCTTGCCCTATCTGCCAAAAGCCCCGCCCCTTCCCAGGGCATGGAGTAAGGCCCCCACCTTGCCCAAAGGACCGGTGAGTCTGTCAGCCCCATTGGCTCAAGTTGCCCCATTTACTTGAAAAATTCTCATATACCTTTATAGATTTTAATATTACAGGGTACATAAAATGTGTGTTCACTTCTTAGGCTCAGCCCCTAGACAGTGTGGGGCCACTTTAATAAGCAACATATTCTTATGGAGTGGTTACTTTCCTACAGCGTTGATTATGGTTAAGCATCGGAGGGCTGGAATCCTCCAAGGCTTGTGCAATTCCAAGATCTTGACCAGGATCACAAGAGACTATCCTCTCCCCTTGTCCGATGTATCCAGGCTTTCTACTTCTGTGATGATGGTGCATTAACTAACATTTGAATTGAGAGTCAGGGACCACCTGTGAACTTACTGCTGGGCTGCAGGGTAAATGCTCTAAAATGCACATATTTGTACTTTTCAGAATCCAATTTTCAAAAGTAAGTACTGTCAAGGTTTTAACACAATTATGGCTAAAACTTGTCAGGGTCTGCTCTCTACATCTCTCAGGGTTTATTATGTATTACTTTTCATAGTATTTTGTGCATGCTGTAATATACGACCTTGGGACTGCAGGAGGTTATCAAAGTGGCAGCCTCAGGCAGGAAAAAAAGATTGCTGAACATGCACACACACACGCAAACTCCCTTGTATTGTTAACTTGCCGGATTATGGGTTTGGGTGTGTGGGATTTCTTCTGTATTATTGTCGTCTTTTTGTTGTAACAAATATGAATAGACTTAATGTGGAAAACTGTTAACTATACCATGTAGGGTACTCAAGAAACCTATCATGTTTTCTCAAGCACCCTCCATCAGTGGTGGTTCCACATGTACATAAGAACGGCCGAACTGGGTCAGACCAAAGGTCCATCTAGCCCAGTATCCTGTCTGCTAACAGTGGCCAACACCAGGTGCCCCAGAGAGGGTGGACCGAAGACAATGATCAAGCGATTTGTCTCCTGCCATCCCTCTCCAGCCTCTGACAAACAGAGGCCAAGGACACCATTTTTTCCCCTGGCTAATAGCCTTTTATGGACCTAACCTCCATGAAATTATCTAGCTTCTTTTTAAACTCTATTATAGTCCTAGCCTTCACTGCCTCCTCTGGCAAGGAGTTCCACAGGTTGACAACATGCTGTGTGAAAAAGAACTTTCTTTTATTAGTTTTAAACCTGCTACCCATTAATTTCATTTGGTGTCCTCTAGTTCTTCTATTTAGGGAACTAATAAATAACTTTTCTTTATCGGCCCTCTCCACACCACTCATGATTTTATAGACCTCTATCATATCCCCCCTCAGTCTCCTCTTTTCTAAACTGAAAAGTCCCAGTCGCTTTAACCTCTCCTCATATGGGACCCATTCCAAACCCCTAATCATTTTAGTTGCCCTTTTCTGAACCCGTTCCAAGGCCAAAATATCTTTTTTAAGGTGAGGAGACCACATCTGTACACAGTATTCAAGATGTGGGCGTACCATAGTTTTATACAGGGGCAGTAAGATATTCTGGGTCTTATTTTCTATCCCTTTCTTAATAATTCCTAGCATCCTATTTGCCTTTTTGACCGCCACTGCACTCTGTGTGGAAGTTTTCAGAGAACTGTCCACGATAACTCCCAAGATCTCTTTCCTGATTAGTCGTAGCCAAATTAGCCCCCATCATACTGTATGTATAGTTGAGGTTATTTTCCCCGATGTGCATTACTTTACACTTATCCACATTAAATTTCATTTGCCATTTTGTTGCCCAGTTTGGTGAGATCTTCTTGGAGTCCCTCACAGTCTGCTTCTGTCTTGACTATCCTAAACAGTTTGGTAACATCTGCAAACTTTACCACCTCACTGCTTACCCCTTTCTCCAGATCATTTATGAATAAGTTGAAAAGGACTGGTCCCAGGACTGACCCTTGGGGGACACCACTAGTTACCCCTCTCCATTCTGAAAATTTACCATTTATTCCTACCCTTTGTTTCCTGTCTTTTAACCGGTTCTCAATCCAAGAAAGGACCTTCCCTCTTATCCCATGGCCATGTAATTTACACAAGAGCCTTTGGTGAGGGACCTTGTATTTCTCATGAATTGTATTAATCCATGTATTGTATGGAAAATATGAAATGTTGATGTAGACTTGTCTAGGGCTCAGGCTTTGGTTAGACTTTGTAAGCATAGCTTTGCTATGGTGAGGAAAGAGTGCAGTGTAAAGAGAGGAGGCCACACCATCTCAGTTGAGCTCTGCAGTGTATTCTATTTTAAGGACATGCAATGCCTTGTATAGATCCTGGGTGTGCAACGCTTGTATGCCTGGTACCACTACCCTGCTGTAAGAGGTATGGTTTATGCTCTGTCTGTGACTGGTCAACAGAGGTGGCTACTGTGTGTCAGTGGGGCACTAGGGAGAACATAGTATCCTGGGACTCTGTTACCTTTTTATATAATTTCTTTGGGGCTAGAATGGGGATGACCTGCATCTCCCCAGTTCCATCTCCCTAGCCCACCTCTTCTTCACTTCTGCCCTAGCACAGACCTTGAATTACACTGGTGGCATCTGGAGGGGAGCTCGCCCTAGAAGTAGTGGGGCCCTGTTTCTAGGTATAAATCAGTGTTTCTTAAACTTTTTAAGACTCAGGAACATCAAACAATAACTTTTTTAAGGGGAACACCAAGGATTTTTTTGTTAAGAAAAACACACTTTAAGAAACGCTGGTATAAATGGTTCCCTTTGTGTTGACAGATGGTGCATGGTCCATCCCCATGTTTTTAATTTTGTATGGTCGTGTTTTCCTCCATGATCCAAAGTGAAAAAAACGAAGGAGAATCTCATTTCGCCCCTAAGGCATCAGTCCCAGTCTCATCTGGTATGAAACAGAGCTCAGGAAAACAGCCAGCACAACTGGACCAGCCAGCTGTCTGTGGACCAATGGCAAGTGCTCTGCAGAGCACTAGTGTTCCAGCCAAATCTGAGAACTGGTGTTTTCACAAACCCATACTATTACCTCCCTGCTTGTGAAATTCACCTTTCTCTGCATGAAGCCCAGACTTTGCACATGGAACTCCATGAAAAGCATTTGTAAGTCCTTCACCCCCACCTATGAGCTTGAGCTCTCTACCCATCCTATTCCTTATACTAGCAACTAGTTGGGCAACTAGCACAGAGTTAGTAGTTCTAGGAGCTATACCCTGTTACACTAGCTGATGACCTGGCCCATTACATTTCCTAGTCCACGGTCTCTCCTTTCCATCCTCCCTTCTATCAGTCATTCTCTGCTAACGGTGTATTACAATTATATTTCTTCTGTTATACAAGCATACCATTCCATCATGCTATTTTAACATTTCACACAAACCCCCTTTGTGTTTATATATAGTTTTCTGCTTCTTCAGAGCAATTTCTCTGATAGATATTTTTTTATTTGACATAAAGCACCAAGGAAATGTAATACTGTTGCACTTTTATATAAATTCTTTACTTAACTAATGGGGCCAATCAAAGGCTAGCAAATGCAGACTGAAGCTAATGCATTGTCCAGGCAATGTGAAAGATAGGGAACTGCATACTTTCAAATGTGCTGAAGTAGTTCTGTGGAGTTACTCACAGGTGGCTGGAATTAAATTGACTAAGTGGTTTCTCCAAGCACAGCACCTGTCATATCTTGTCTTCTTTTCATAACTTCAAAGATATGAAAGTCATAAAATCAAACCCAGGAAGGGTCAGAAGTCAGCAGCTTCTTTGATTGATGTTTTGTCATATTTTGGCTCATTACCTCACCAAGAATTTTCTCTACTAAATCTCAACATTTATAAACCTGTGAAAGATAAATATTATTAAAAAGTAGGCAAGAGGGTCAGAGAGGATCTAAACAAGATGCATGAATCTAGCCCTGATGCCTCCAGGATGCACTCAAAATAAAAGGTACAATAGAGATTACATTCACAATAATTGTTATATATTTCCTTGACCTTACAGTGGCTGGAAACATTGTTCAAGGAAATATTTTTTGCTGCTGTGTACAGAAGAATCTTTTTAATGAACACCAGAGGGTTTACTGATCGCTCTTAATGAATAAGGAACAAGTGTCCTGCAGGTAAATTGCCACCTATCTTTAGAAATAAACCAATCAATGAAGGTGATGTATAGAATGATAGAGTTATATGTACTTCTGCAAATAAGAAAACAAATATATCATTGTCCTTAATGTTGTATATAAAGGACACTTCAGGAGCTGGCAAAAACTCCATTGGACTACTGTTTTAGATCCTAAGGATCAATAACAACAGTTACACTGAGATTTAGTGACTGCTATAAACAGCTGCAGCCGCAATATTCAAAGAAACTAAACATTGTCTCAACAAAAACAAAAATCCCCAATCTCTGAGGCTTGTTTCAATCTTTTGCCACTTATTTTCAAGAGACTTTTTATGGCTTTCAAAAAGAAGTCTTTTCTGGATGCTACTGTGTACTATATTGTATTATATACTGCAAAAGATCAATTGATGTTAGTAAGATCTTAAACACCTCATAATAAACAATAGGCATTTGTTTTAGTTTGCAAAAATATATTAAAATTCCTTACGCAGATCTATTCCCTTCTGAACTAGCTGAGGTGGGTTCTGCTGTTTTGTGGGATTTAGTGTATTGTGTCACAGATGAGGGGTCCACGAAACCAATTCTTATTAAAATAATAACACCTGTCACTCTTAAAGAAACCAAAGTGAAACATAAATGTATAAACAGGGATTACTTCATCCACCACTCAAATCCAGGAGAACAGTAGCTGGCACATACACAGCTTTACAGTGGGAGGGGTGGGAAATTTTTCAAAGCACACAAGGGCAAATACCTTCTGTTATGAAAAGTGCCCCAGGTCCTTATATTTTTCTGAAAAAACTTCAATTACATCCACACTGCTATCACATTCTTTCAAAAGAAAATTGAAAGAACAGAGGGGGGTTTTCCAACATTGGTAAATATCTTTCTACGAGGAAGAAGCCTTTTTCCGAAAGAGCTCTTTTGGAAAAAAGCATGTGTAGATGGGGAAGTAGGAGTTCTTTCACAAGAAGAGGAAAGAGGAAAAAGCACAGGTGCCCTGGTGGCCATTCCACTCATAGTAATCACAGCTTATATGTGAGATAGCATCCACACTGAATGGATACTATCTTTCGGAAAAGCAGATCGCTTTTTCGATGCACTTTGGCAGTGTGGCCACTCTCTTTCAGAAGAAGTTTTTTCAGAAGATTTCTTCTGGAAAAGCTTCTTCCGAAAGAAGCCTGTAGTCTAGACATAGCCTGAGAAGGATGAATGACTGAATTAATCCTTTTGGGACTTGAACCTGTGTTCCTACATATTTCAGACCTGATATAAGACCACTATGTCTCCTCCCTTAGGGTACGTCTAGACTACAGGGTTTTGTCGACAGAAGTTTTGTCAACAGATACTGTCAACAAAGGTTCTGTCGACAAAGAGCGTCTAGACTACATCCAGTTCTGTCAACAAAGCAAGCCGCAAAGCAGGACGCAAAGGACAGTGTAGATGCAATAACGCCTTCTATCGACAGAACTCCGTCAACAAAAGGCGTTATTCCTCGTAGAATGAGGTTTACATACGTCGACAAGACTGCTGAGTTTTGTCGACGTTATGTAGACATAACTCAAAGGCAGTGTGGACACAGGTATAGTTTTGTTGACAAAAGTCCACTTTTGTCGACAAAACCCTGTAGTCTAGACACACCCTTAGAGTCTAGCCTTTCTAAATTTATAAAATAAAGTATTGTTTTCTTATGCTTCTTAGAATTCTTTTCAATCTTGAAATTCAGATGGTGTTTCACTCGTATGGGTAGCATATATAAGGGAAGAAATAGGTTTGAGGAAGGAAATTAAGGACTACATTCTATGGGAGAACTATAACATATTACTAATCCTTAAATATTCTGACTCGGAGTCAGGAGTGCAGTGAAAATATAATTTCATGTCTTTTGAATATACATGTATTGTTTCTATTGTTTCTAGAAAATAGTATTAGGCAATTTACAGTAGCCAACATAAAACCAAACTGGGCAATAACTACTCAATTACACTCAAGAGAAAAGCACTGTAAAATATGCATGTGTCTGATGTTTGTATGTTGGGATTTTTTTAGCTCTAGGGTCGCCAACCAGTTGATTGCAAGGTGTTCCCAGCCCTCCTTCATTTCCACCCCCCCCCCCCAACAAGGAGCCCACGCTGGCACTACAATCTCCTGTGAAAACGGAGGTAGCATCAGCTTCCTGCAGTATGGGGGGGGGGGGGAGGAAGTCCCGCTCCAAATCCATCATCTAAGAAAGCACGTGGCTGCTCCTCCCCTCCCCACAATAGCAGGCATGCTTCCTGAGATGACAGCTCTGGTGTGCAGCCATGGGACTTCCTTCCCTATGCTGCCTGCCTTCCTTCTTTCCTGCGGCATGGGAGCAGAGGGGGGGGGCAAAGGGGGGAGAAGACCCATGGCTGTGCGCCAGATCCAAATTCTCAGGAAGTGCGCCTGCTATTGTGGGGAGGGGAGGAGCACCACGCATGCCTCCTGAGACAATGGGACGATGGCTCTGGCATGTAACTGCAGGATTCCCTCTCTTCCCCTTGCCGCAGGAAGGTAGGCAGGCAGCACAGGGAAGGAAGGGAAGACAAGAAAGCGCATGTGCCTCCCCTGCCCACAACAGCACGTGTGCTTTCTTGTCTTCCCTGTACTTTGGGTAGGGGTGGGGCAGAAGGAGGGGATTAAGATGGTGGTGCAGGATCTGGAGCAGCTTCGTTCAGCGCTACCCAAAGATCCTCGTCCCTGGAGACCCACAGGTATTCGCTGAGATGTCCCTGCCCCCTCCCCCTGGCCAGACCCTCACCAGCACTCTGGCTCTTCCCCCTGACCTAGCCCCTACCAACACCCTGTGCCCTGCCCCCTGCTCAGGCCTCCACCAGCACCCTGCTCCTGCCCCCTCCCTCCTGGCCAGACACCTACTCCCAGCTTGCTCCTGTACCCTATTTTCCATCTGGATTCTACACCGCTATCCCACTCACTGGCAGCCCTGTCCGAATACTGGATCTCTCATTTTTGGCCACACCTGAGAGTGTAGAGGGACCCATAAAATCCACTAACCATGGAACTGTAGAAGAGTTAATCTGGCCTAAGGCCTTGAACCTCAGTCCTACTACTCTCCCCCCACCATGGGATTGGAGTGCCAGGGAAGGGAGGTGTCTCAGGCCACATCAGTGAGGGTTGGGGTTTTGGAAGGGTTGTTTTTTGCATCTCACATGTGTGGTCTCCAACTGATTTATCTGTGGGTCAGTCGTCCCTGACCCAAAATAGATTCACCACCCCTCCCATAAATGCTGAAATGTTTTGTGTTGGACATAATATTTTGTTTAAAAATGAAGCCTGGCCAACAATCCTCCAATTGGAGCCAAGCCCCCATCTGGTCACAGCATCATAATACTGCTGCATCCCCACACACACCCCAACCCTAAGCCTATCATGCACCTGAACCCTCTGTCCTGAGCCCCTCACACTCCCAAACTCCTGCACCTCTGCATCCCTGGTCTTATGCCACAACACTCCTGTACCATCTACACACTGCAAATCTTTTTCCTGAGCCCATCAAACTCCCAACTTCCCTGTCCTGAGCCCCTCCTTGTCAACTCACGGTGCCATGGACAAACAGGATTATGGATTCGCTTCAACGCAGAGGTGATTAGGGATAGTTTGTTTTATTAGTTTCACTATGTCACTGCTACTACAGAGTTAATGTTGCTGAATTGTTGTTATAGCTATTACAGAATGCATATCAGCAAGTGCTAGAGCAATCCAAATAAGAGTAAAAGGCACTTGGAATGTTACGTCACTTCTAGCGTAGGGAGTCCCGTCCCTGATCCTTGTTTCAAGGGCCGCGGTCAACGTGCCTCCAATTGGGTGGGGGAAGAGGAGGAATCCAGGGCACCCTCCGAGGTTTAGGTCCCTGGTGAAACTTACCAGGCACAGGACTCCCCACACTGTTCTTTACTGGGTGTGCGCATACTGGCCCCACACCACTATTAGCATTCTCATGAAGTTGAAATCGAGGTCAATGTGATTTATTCCTCACTACATTCCCTGCTCAACTGCATGGGCTGTGGCTGATAAGGGCCATCTGGTGTTTGCGTTTACAGGTTTCAAGGCTGTGCTAGGCTGTGTACTCCAAGGACAGAAGCTTTCATCCTGGCTCTCTAGGCTGCAGGCCTTGCATATGGCTTCTTATGACACTCATACACCCCAGACCAAACTCCTGCACCCCCACATCCACAAATCTGTGGCTTGCTCAGCACCCTAACCCTCCATCTGACCCCAACACTTTCCATCATGGAGTCTCCTCTTTGAGCCAGCATCACCTTCTCCACCTCCTCCTGTATTCAAATTTCCTCCCAGAGCTTGCACTTCTCACCCCTTTCCACACCCAAATCCCTTATTCCCACCCCAGAGCCCGCACCTCCTGTTTCAACCCAGTGACAGCAAATGGAGAGGCTGTGGACAGCAAATGGAGAGGAAGGGAATGGAGAGGGTGGGGCCTCAAGGAAGGGGTGGGGTCTTGGGGAAGGGATGGGGTAGATCTTAGCTTACCCTGACATTTAAAAAGTGGTCTTGAGTGTAAAAAGGAAGATAATTACCTCAGAAATCTTGAGTATTCGAATTAAATTAGAGGAAACTTACTTTTAGGTGGTGTTATCTGAAAGTCAAACGCAATACTAGAGCTGATTCAAAATGTTCAGACAAGAAAATGTGGTTTTATCAAATGAAATGTTTTAAAGCCATGTTGGTTTTGACACAACTCTTTAATTCTGAACAATGTTTTATTTCAATTTTCAAGAACAATTTTAAAAATATTTTGTATTTTTGTTTTTCCCCTTCCTTTTCACCTTTTTTTTGCCTCTGAATGCAACAGAACGAATGATATCTAGGGGTTTGTTTTTATTCATTTCCTTTTTTCAGTCTGTAACTTCTCAAAATGTTTCCTACTTTGGAAAAGTTAGAGTGGAAGAAGGGGGAAAAAACCCTCTATAACTCTGCCACACGGTAATTTTGCAAATATTAGAGAAGTTATGAAAAGTCACAGAGTTGAAGTAGCAAAAGGGGGAGGGGGGAAATAAGAGGAGGAAGGAGCCCTAGACATTATTCACTTCTTTGTACCCAAAAGGAACTCTTCAAAAGGGAACCAACTTAGATAGAAAATTATGTTCTGATTTTGTTTTTGCATTTTTAACCAGTTCTCCACATTATTAACATTGTGCCATTACTTCTAAGGACTCTCTAATGCCCTGTTCCTCACCAAGAAAAAATAAATTCAGAAGTGGTATAGAAGACACCTCCCTCTTCCCCCAACACCTTAGATTTCCATTGCACTCATTTAATCCCATAAAGCTACTTATACCCACACTACAGATGTTGAAAGGACTCTCAGTGGACATAATTTTAACTGACTGTAATACATCTCTTGGTTTGCAAGTACCTGCATTTTCTTGTCACAGTTTGGTTCTTATCTAGAATAAAATTATCATGGCGTTAGTTTCATTTTCTGTATACTTAACAGTATGACTATGAAAACATTTATGAAGTTCACTTAGTGATACTTCTGTGATTATCAGATATCTGTGATGGAATAAATTAGATTCATTCAGCCATAGAATGATCTGATGGGATACCTGTCTAGCAACATAATCTAATTTGTAACCAGGGGAGGTGACACTGAAGATATTATTAGAAAAAGATGAATGTTCACCCAAAATGCTGCATGAAAAAGATTTTCCCAGGACCATAACAGCGGGGCCTACGGAGGCAAAAAGTCTTTAATAACAGATGGGTTGGGTTATTTTACAAAAATATAATGTTTGTAAATTTTTGTTGGGATTTTACAAAATATAATTTTGGATTTTTCCACAATATCTCAATTTTCTGATTTTTTTTCCTGGAGAAGAAACTGCATTTTTGCTGTGTTCCTAGAGTAAGCACCTGTTGTTTCATTGTATTTATAGTCTTTTTAATCTCTGTGCATCTTGCTTTGTGCCTGTATATTAAGATGATCCCTTGCAGTTTGGTAACATTACACTATTTGAAATGCAGGTGACAAAATATAAAATACATTAATCATTATATAGAAGGCTATAGTAGTGAAAAAAACTCAACAAGATAACTGTGGGAACATACTTGGATGTTTCCTTTCATTGCAGGTGAACACATTTTGCTTTACAATAACATGGCAATACAATCACATTTATATGCTACCTGTTTGTTTTTCTTAAGTAGGCATAAAGCATATTTTTATATCCATTATCAGATTCTGCTTTCAGTTACATCCATGTAATCTCATTGAAACCAATGCTGTACCATGGGTGAAAATGAAAGGAAAATTTGGTCTTTGTGGTCTTTTCATTACACATTCTTAGGCCCGTGGTATGTTTTAAAGTTTGATCCTGGAGACTGTAGTCACATATGGTCACACAAGTAGTGCCAATCAGTATGAGAGCACCATTTGTGAGAATCGGGTTTGCAGAATGAAGCATGAAGTCCAACCCTGATATGATGAGACTAAGAAAGCAACTTTAGAAATGAGTATTGATTAATCACTAAGTACAACAGAACATAAGGCAGGAATGTCCAATTTTCCAAACATGTCTATGGAAGTATAGGATCAGAATTAGTGATGAACAGGCCTTGAAAGCATTGTATATTTCATATGAGAAAATATGCAAAAGTGTAACTGATTAGTTAATGCTTATCAGAATCTATTTATGTTAGCTCTTCACTTAATACAGTAGAGAGTGTGGCATGGATATTCTAATGCTTTGTTAATTAGGATAGATTTGAAAACCATGGGGAATGGAGTTGGGCAAGATGAAACTCTTATGAAAGATTTCAGTATTTATAGTTTTAACAAGGCTGGAAATACAATGAAAAATAGCTATACAATAAAAGTATACTTCTGATTTAAAACTATCAAGAAATACTAGTTAGACCCATAGGGTATGTCTACACTACAGCACTAATTCGAACTAACTTAGTTCAAATTAGTTAATTCGAACTAAGCTAATTCGAACTAGTGCATCTAGACCTAAAAACTAGTTCGAATTAGCGTTTCGCTAATTCAAACTAGCATGTCCACATTGAGTGGACCCTGAACCAAAGTTAAGGCTGGCTGGAAGCAGTGCCGGCAGGGCATCAGGTTAGGACTTAGAGCGAGGAGCTTCTGTCTCAGGCTAGCCGAGGGATGTGCTTAAAGGGACCCGACCCCCACCCCAGACAGACAGTTCTCAGGGTTCCCTGCTTGCTTGTCTACCTCAATGAGGGACAGCAAAGCAGTCCTGGCTTGGAGTGCCCTGAGTGCCCTCACTCGGCACATCACAGCACTCGGCCATCAGCCCGGCTGCACTTGCCGCAGGCTGCCATCCGGGGGAGTCAATCGGGGGGCTGCAGGAGAGCTTCCATCCCGAGGAGCCTGCAGAGCCACCCCAGTCCTTCCCATCAGGGGCTTGTGCCCCATTCCTCCCTCACCTCCTTCCACTTACCCCTTCCCTAGCCCCCCTTCCTGATGTAAAAAATAAAGGGCACATGTTCAAAAATAGAAACTCTCTTTATTTAACAAAACTGGGAGGGGGGTGATTAACCTCTAGGGAGACTGGGAAAAGGAGCTGGGAGAGGGGAAGAGAGAGGGGAGGGGGAAACCTGGGAGGAGGGAGCTGGCAGGGGGAAGCCAGGAGAAGGAGAAGGAGGGGAAGTATAAAATGATGGTACACCATATCTTCAGTACAGTGTACAGACATGGTATCACCTCAAAAAAGATGTTTTGGGCTTTGAAAACACCAAATGAAATGAATGGGTAGCAGGCTTCAAACTAATAAAGAAAGTTCTTCTTCACAAAGCAAATAGTCAACCTGTGAAACTCCTTGCCACAGGAGGCAGTGAAGGCTAGAACTATAACAGAGTTTAAAGAGAAGTTAGATAAAGTCATGGAGGTTGGGTCCATGGAGTGATATTAGCCAGGGGGTAGGAACAGTGTCCCTGGCCTCTGTTTGTAGAAGGCTGGAGATGGATGGCACGAGACAAATGGCTTGGTCATTGTCTTCGGTCCATCCCCTCTGGGTAGCTGGTGTTGGCCGCTGTCGGCAGACAGGCTACTGAGCTAGATGGTCTGACCCAGTATGGCCGTTCTTATGTTCTAAGTTTAGGGCTGAGGGTCTCACTGGACCACCTTGATTTTCATGCAAACCTGCTCCTGGGTTCACATGTGGCCTTTGGTGGCCAGGCTGGCAGTTATCCTGCCCTAGATGGCCATTTTCCTGTGTCTAGTGCGGAGGTCGTGGACGTTGGAGGCCTCCCCCCAAACTTGGATGAGGTCCACGATCTCTGCACTAGACCAGGCAGGCACCCGCCTCTTGCTACCCTGGGCAGGCTCCAGGGAGATGCCAGCCTGGTCCCGGGAAGAGGCGGCGGGCTGGGTGGCAGCAGGTGGCTGGTTCATGCCGTGCCAGGTGCAGGGTCTGCTGGCTGGGTGCTGGCAGTCTTGCGCCTGGCACGGGCACCATAGCCAGACTGTGCCCCTTTAAGGGCTCTGGGGCCAGAAGGGGGGCAGAAGAGTTTCCCTGGTTTGGCCCAGAGTGGCCACCAGCACAAGCTGGGAAGGGCTAGCCTCCAACTAGTTTGAATTAAGTGGCCACACAGCCCTTAATTCGAACTACTTAATTCGAACTAGGCGTTAGTCCTTGTAGAATGAGGTTTACCTAGTTCGAATTAAGCGCTCCGCTAGTTCGAATTAAGTCCGAAGTAGCGGTTTGCATGTGTAGCGCCTATGAAAGTTAATTCGAACTAACAGCTGTTAGTTCGAATTAACTTTGTAGTGTAGACATACCCATAGAGATTAAAGTGACACTTGAATCTTTGAGTTTGGAATGAAGTTAGAAAAATCAAATTCTATTTTATCTAAACTTGTTTTCCTACCCCCAATTAGACACTGTGATAGATAGGACGTTTGATTGTAGCTAGTGTATTATTTGGTATGTTTATCACTTTACATATGCAGCTTCACAACAGTAGGAAACTGTTTTAGATTTGCTGTGGATGGTTTTGCCAAACTATTTTCTTAGAATTATGTAGATTATTTCTGGCATTTATGAGAAAAGTGATTTAGGCCATGCTTTTATTAACGCATTTAAATATGTGCATGTTATACTGTAAAATATATACATAAAATCAATATTATTTGTTTAAGCTTGGTAACAAGATTGACAGATTGGTTATTCTTTCTGCCCTGAAGTGCCTTTAAGTGTACAATATTAGCCACTGACTCTCACTTTCTAGATTTAACTTTAACATGCATCTTCTTGAGGTTTATAGATTTTCTTCCCTCAAGGTAGGAGCCTATAGATTATATTTTTTTATCAAATCAATAGTTTTTTAATAACTGAGGCACAGGTGAAATGTATAGTAGATTTCTAAACAGGAGTATGTACATTATTAAAAAAGACAAGGAACATTTAACTATTCAGATGAATACAATTATAAAGTACACGTTTAAAATCTCTTGGTTGAATTATATTTTTCCAAGCTACAATGTGGAATTGCATGCAGTGATGATGAAAAATGCAACAGAAAACTGGAAGTTCTTTTGAACTGAAAAGCTCTTTAAATTCTAACATGTAACGGATTAAAAAGTAAATATTTAGATTTTTTTTTAACCTTGCATAACAGTGGTGTTGATGGAAATAACTTGCTGCTGTGAAAATCATATCAAAATGTGATTTTTAAAAAAATTAACAAATTGAGAAAAACTTTATTTAATTTTTTGAAAGGATGGTTCTGACAGTAATGTTATCTATATACGCCAGAAAAATCAATGAAATAACTTTTACCGTCTTTTTGGTCCCTTGCCATAAATACGTGTAATAAGTCAACTTGACTGGATGAGTAAACAGTGATCCTATCGGCTCCCTGTCTGTCTTTCAATTCCCTAATCCCTTATGGGCAAGAGCCAAAGAACAGCTAGTTTATTTGTATTTGCTCTCTGCAATCTTCTTTACTTTTAGACTGTCCTTTTCCTTTTTCATAAAAATATAAATGAGAGCTTTTGCGGAATGCCCTTTTTGCACAGCAGTTCCTGAATTCTTTTTGGCTAGGCACAATGTACAGTAAAATAGCGCCTTTGGCATCTTGCCTTCTGACCACTGCTAACACCTCTGCAATAGGGTTGACAAACAGAGTACACTTAAACTGCCACAGGCTATGACTGAGTCCTCTATACACATGTTTAAATTGTACTTAGAAGTAGAGCGAGGAAACTGTGCCTTTTATTTTGATGTCATAAAACTGTTCCTCACTTAAGCAGGTAGGAGGTAAAGATCTCTGCTAGCAAGTATTGCATTTGGTGAGTCTGTGATATTTGTAGGATATCTGGTTTCTTTATTGCAAAAGCCTACTATTTACATATGAACCTGGAACTAGAAGGGAATTTGCGAATAAAAGCTGTTCTTCCAATCCTTATTGCCATCTTTTAAAGCCTGACCTAGGTGAGGTATTACCTTGGAAGGTAATAAAGTGATAGGGAATAGCCAGCATGGGTTTGTGAAGGACAAGTCATGCCAAACTAATCTGATAGCTTTCTTTGATAGGATAATGAGCCTTGTGGATAAGGGAGAAGCGGTGGATGTCATATACCTAGACTTTAGTAAGGCATTTGACACGGTCTCGCATGATATTCTTATTGATAAACTAGGCAAATATAACTTAGATAGGGCCACGATAAGGTGGGTGCATAATTGGCTGGATAACCGTAGTCAGAGAGTTGTTGTTAACAGTGCTAAATCCTGCTGGAAAGGGATAACAAGTGGAGTTCCTCAAGGGTCTGTTTTGGGACCCGTACTGTTCAATATCTTCATCAATGATGTAGATATTGGGATAGAGAGTACGCTTATTAAGTTTGCAGATGATACCAAACTGGGTGGGGTTGCAACTTCTTTGGAGGATAGGGACATAATTCAAAATGACCTTAGCAAGTTAGAGAAATGGTCAGAGGTAAACAGGATGAGGTTTAATACAGAGAAATGCAAAGTGCTCCACTTAGGAAGGAACAATCAGTTCCATGCATACAAGATGGGAAGCGACTGTCTAGGAAGGAGCATGGCGGAAAGGGATCTAGGGGTCATAGTGGAACACAAGTTGAATATGAGTCAACAGTGTGATGCTGCAAAAAAAAACCAAATATGATTCTAGGTTGTATCAACAGGTGTGTTGTAAGCAAAACTCGTGAAGTCATTCTGCCGCTCTACTCTGCACTAGTTAGGCCTCAGCTGGAGTACTGTGTCCAGTTCTGGGCGCCACATTTCAAGAAAGATGTGAAGAAATTGGAAAGGGTACAGAGAAGAGCGACAAGAATGATTAAAGGTCTAGAGAACATGACCTATGAAGCCAGGCTTCATGAACTGGGCTTGTTTAGTTTGGAAAAAAGAAGATTAAGGGGGGACATGATAGCGGTTTTCAAATATCTAAAAGGGTGTCACAAGGAGGAAGGAGAAAATTTGTTCCTCTTGGTTTCTGAGGACAGGACAAGGAGTAATGGGCTTAAAGTGCAGCAAGGGAGGTTTAGATTGGACATTAGGAAAAAATTCCTAACTGTCAGGGTGGTCAAATATTGGAATAATTTGCCAAGGGAGGTGGTGGAATCTCCCTCTCTGGAGATATTTAAGAACAGGTTAGATAGACATCTGTCAGGGATGGAGTTTGGTCCTGCCTTGAGGGCGGGGGGCTGGACTCGATGACCTCTCGAGGTCCCTTTCAGTCCTATGATTCTATGATTCTATGAAAAGCCAGAGGCAGAGCAACCAGGGGAGCGAAGTGGACAGGGGGCTGCAGACAGGGGAGTTTAAGAGGGAAAGCAAGAGATTCCGCCGCTGAACAGCCTACCAGGTGAGAGTGAAAGTACTAGCTTTTGGCATGAGTGAGTTTGCTCAACTGTTTGAATTTTGATTTTGATTTCAGATGACTTCAGTTTCAGTTGCTGTGGAAGTTGGGACTGAGTGTCTGACCTCTGTTCCCTTGATTGTTCCCTTGATTGCCTTTGATCAGCCTTCCCCTGTGTGACTCACGAGGGGGTAGGCCTGACCTAGGTGAGCAGGCTTTAAAAGCCAGAGGCAGAGCGACCAGAGGGCTGCAGACAGGGAAGTTTAAGAAGGAGTTTGACAGAGGGAGTCCTATGATGGTCAAGAAGACCTGCAACACCTGTGCTAGCACTGCTTCTGTCTCCTCCACCTGTGCCTGTAGCCAGACAGAACACCTGAGCATGGATGCCTCCATTCAGATCCTGGTGTGGTTTTGCAGGGACTGTGGCTTGCAATTCCCACTTACTGATATCCAGGCTGGGGGGACCATTCAATGTGAAAGGTGCCTGCTGGTGGACTCTCTCAGGCAGCGGGTGGGAAAGCTACTGGAGGAGGTGGCTAGGTTGAGGAGCATCCGAATCCACAAGCAATTCCTAGACAGTGTTCATGTGGAGACAATTGAGGTAGCTGTCCCAGTACACATGACTGCTGACACACCACTGGTGGAGGAGGAGACGGCTCAGGGTGGACACTGGCAGCTGATTACTTCTGGCAGCAGGCAGTGCTCCACCCCTGCTCCAAACCCTCACACCATGGTACTAGGAAACTGTTATGCTCTTCTTGATACAGGAGATAAGGAATCACACCCTAAAACAGAGGCGGAGAAGCATCGTACCCCCAAGGCTGGGAGGTCTGCTGCCACCACTGTGAATAGGTCACGTAGAGTAGTGGTGGTCGGATACTCTCTTCTGAGGGGGACAAAGGCGCCCATCTTTTGCCCTGACATGTCATCTTGGGAGGTATGCTGCCTGCCGGGGGCCCGTATCCGAGATGTTATGGAGGCATTGTCAAGGATTATCCAGACCTCTGACTACTACCCCATGCTACTCATCCATGTGGGCACTAATGATACTGCGAGGTGTGACACTGAGTGGCTCAAGAGTGACTACAGGGCTCTGGGAGTATGGGTGAGGGAGTATGGCACACATGTGGTATTCTCTTCGTACCTTCCTGTCAAAGGTAGGGGCCCAGACAGAAACAGGTGCATCCTGGAGGTGAATGTCTGGCTGTGAAGATGGTGTCTCCAGGAGGGCTTTGGCTTCCTTAACCATGGGATGCTATTTCACAAAGGACTGCTAAGCAGGGATGGCGTTTACCTTTCGAGGAAGTGGAACACTGCATTTGGATACAGACTGGCTAACCTAGTGAGGAGAGGTTTAAACTAGGTTCAATGGGGACAGGTGATCAAAGCCCACCGGTAAGTGAAGAACATGGAGACCTGGAAGATGGGTTGGAAATGGGAGGGAATGTGGGCTATAATAGCAGAGAAAAAGGAGGGACAAGACAGAACTGGGAGGCAAGATCAATTCAGTATCTTAGATGCCTATATACAAATGCAAGAAGTATGGGTAATAAGCAGGAAGAACTGGAAGTGCTAATAAATAAATACAACTATGACATTGTTGGCATCACAGAGACTTGGTGGGATAATACACACAATTGGAATATTGGTATAGAAGGGTACAGCTTACTCAGGAAGGACAGGCGAGGAAACGAGAGGAAGTGTTGCCTTATATATTAAAAAATGTACACACATGGACTGAGGTGGAGATGAACGTAGAAGACATGCGTGTTGTGAGTCTCTGGGTTAGACTAAAAGGAGTAAAAAACAGGGGTGATATCATGCTAGGTGTCTACTACAGGCCACCTATCCAGGCGGAAGAGGTGGATGAGGCTTTTTTAAACAACTAACAAAATCGTCCGAAGTGCAGGATTTGGTGGTGATGGGGGACTTCAACTATCCAGATATATGTTGGGAAACTAACACAGTGGGGCACACTATCCAATAAGTTCTTGGACTGCATTGAAAACAACTTTAAATTTCAGAAGTTTGAAAAAGCTTCTGGGAAGAAGCTGTTCTAGATTTGATTTTAACAAATAGGGAGGAACTGGTTGAGAATTTGAATGTGGAAGGCAGCTTGGGTGAAAGTGATCATGAAATCATAGAGTTCATGATTCTAAGGTATGATAGAAGGGAGAAAGGCAAATTAGAGAAAATGGATTTCAGGAAGGCAGATTTTGGTAAGCTCAGAGAGCTGGTAGGTAAGGTCCCATGCGAAGCAAGACTTGGGGGGAAAAACAACTGAAAAGAGTTGGCAGTTTTTCAAAGAGACATTATTAAGGGCCCAAAAGCAAGCTATTCCACTGCGTAGGAAAGATAGAAAATATGGCAACGACTGCCTTGGATCAACCAGGAGATCTTGCATGATCTAAAAATAAAAAAGGAGTCATATAAAATGAAACTAGGACAAAATACAAAAGATGAATATAGGCAAACAATACAGGAATGCAAGGGCAAGATTAGAAAGGCAAAGGCACATAAAGAGCTCAGACTAGCTACAGGCATAAAGGGAAACAAGAAGACTTTCTATAAATATATTAGAAGCAAGAGGAAGACCAACGACAGAGTAGGCCCATTGCTTAGTGAGGAGAGAGAAGCAGTAACAGGAAACTTGGAAATGGCAGAGATGCTTAATGACTTTTTTGTTTCCATCTTCTCCTGAGAAGTCTGATGAAGGAATGCCTAACATAGTGAATGCTAGTGGGAAGGGGGTAGGTTTAGAAGATAAAATAAAAAAAGAACAAATTAAAAATGACTTAGAAAAGTTAGATGTCTACAAGTCACCAGGGCCTGATGAAATGCATCCTAGACTACTCAAGGAGCTAATAGAGGAGGTATCTGAGCCTTTAGCTATTATCTTTGGAAAATCATGGAAGACAGGAGAGATTCCAGAAGATTGGAAAAGGGGAAATATAGTGCCCATCTATAAAAAGGGGAAATAAAAACAACCCAGGAAACTACAGACCAGTCAGTTTAATTTCTGTGCCATGAAAGATAATGGAGTAAGTACTTAAGGAAATCATCTGCAAACACTTGGAAGATAATAAGGTGATAGGTAACAGCCAGCATGGATTTGTAAAGAACAAATTATGTCAAACCAATCTGATAACTTTCTTTGATAAGATAATGAATCTTGTGGATAAGGGAGAAGCAGTGGATATAGTATACCTAGAAATTAGCAAGGCATTTGATATGGTCTTGCATGTTATTCTTATCAATAAACTAGGCAAATACAACTTAGATGGAGCTACTATAAGGTGGGTGCATAACTGGCTGCATAACCGTTCCCAGAGAGTAGTTATTAACAGTTCACAATCCTGCTGGAAAGGTATAAGAAATGGGGCTCCGCAGGGGTCTGTTTTGAGACCAGTTCTGTTCAATATCTTCATCAATTATTTAGATATCGGCTTATTAAATTTGCAGATGATACCAAGGTTGGAGAGGTTGCAACTACTTTGGAGGATAGGGTCATAATTCAAAATGATCTGGACAAATTGGAGAAATGGTCTGAAGTAAACAGGATGAAGTTTAAAAAGGACAAATGCAAAGTGCTCCACTTAGGAAAGAACAATCAGTTTCACACATACAGAATGGGAAGCGACTGTCTAGGAAGGCGTACTGCAGAAAGGGATCTAGGGGATATAATGGACCACAAGCTAAATATGAGTCAACAGTGTGACACTGTTGCAAAAAAAGCAAACATGATTCTAGGATGCATTAACAGGTGTGTTGTGAGCAAGACATGCGAAGTCATTCTTCCGCTCTACTCTGCACTGATTAGGCCTCTATTGGAGTATTGTGTCCAATTCTGGACACCACATTCAGGAAAGATGTGGAGAAATTGGAGAAGGTCCAGAAAAGAGCAACAAGAATGATTAAAGGTACAGAGAATATAACCTATGAAGGAAGACTGAAAGAATTGGGCTTGTTTAGTTTGGAAAAGAGAAGATTGAGAGGGGACATGATAGCGGTTTTCATGTATCTAAAAGGGTATCACAAGGAGAATGGAGAAAACTTGTTCTTCCTGGCTTCTGAGGATAGAACAAGAAGCAATGGGCTTAAACTGCAGCAAGGGAGGTTTAGGTTGGACATTAGGAAAAAGTTCCTATCTGTCAGGGTGGTTAAACACTGGAATAAATTGCCCAGGGAGGTTGTGCAATCTCCATCTCTGGAGATATTTCAGAGTAGGTTAGATAAATGTCTATCAGGGATGATCTAGACAGTACTGGGTCCTGCCATGCGGCAGGGGACTGGACCTGATGACCTCTCGAGGTCCCTTCCAGTCCAAGTATTCTTTGATTCTATTATCTGTATATTATAATCATCACTAATTCCAGGAGGTCCCTAGCAAATCTTCACATTACAACCTGGTCAGCTTGTGTTTTCTTGCCCTACAATATATTTTCGTTTAATTTTGCTGTCTTCTGTGAATAACTCCATAGTTTACTTTACTAATTAACAGCTTTCAAGCATGATTGGATAGCACTGGAATTCACCTGCAGAGTGAGAAATGAACTTTTCAGTCATTAAAAAAAGAAAACTTTTGTGTACTTCCATCATTATAGCTTTCAAATTTAGAAGTTTATTTGCAGTGAATCATAGCAAGTTAGAACACTGTAAATAATCTCTTGTTTTAAAACGGCAAAGGAAACATTCAGTACATTGGGTTAGCTTGTACATTTATATGTGGCCTAGAGCAAGGCCTTGTGAGTAAATTGCAGCAGCTTAGGAGTAGCCCTACTTAAGAATGGCCATACACAATCAGACCAATGGTCCATCTAATCCAGTATCCTCTCCTCTGACAGCAGTTCAGGATTCAGAAGAAATAAACAGAACATGGCAATTTTTGAGGGATCCATCCCCTATCGTCCAGTCCTGGCTTTTGGCAGTCAGTGATAAGGGACACCTAGAACATGAGGTTGGGTCTCTGACCATATGAGCTAATAGCCATTGAACTTAATTCTCTATGAACTTACCTAATCCTTACATGAACTCAGTTATGCTTTTGGCTTTCACAGCTTCTGTTGACAATGATGTCCTCGGGTTGACTGAATGATTTGTGAAGAAATACTTTCTTTTGTTTGTTTGAAGCCTGTTGCCTATTAATTTCATTGGATGACCCCTGATTCTTGTGTTACGGGAAATAGTAAACCATCTCTACACTATGAGATTAGGTCAAATGTATTAAGGTCGATTTTTAACACCTTATTTTGTAAAGTTGAAGGTGCATGTTCCCATGTGTGCAAGAGTTGATGAAGTGCGTCTCCATTGGGTGGCTACTGTCAGTTTTGACGGTGATATACTGTGGGTAGCTATTGCACAGTTCTTGTTCCTTGGATTCCGGGTTAGGTTCCCAGTGCCTGATGGGACAAAAACAGTGCAGCGGGTAGTTCTGTGTACATGTCATCATCCTCTCATGGTGCACTTATTTTCTCCCTCCTCCCTGCTTGAAAGCAAGGGCACTCTTTTTATGCCCTTTCCTCCCTGGTTCTCTGTGCAGACACTCTAGCAGCACAAGATTGACCCCATTCAGCTGCAAAGTGCTGTGATAAGCATTGCAAACACCTCATTCCTTATGATGTGGTATGTCCACAGCCTCACCAGGAGTTGCCCGAGCAAGTAAGAATGCGAGCAGGGCATGAACACAAGCATGCATGAAATACTTGAGTGGAGCAATGTTGTTGGCAGTTGATCCTGTTGACACAGTGGAATGTCAAGTCTGATCCTGTGAGACAAGCCCATTCTGGTGGAACTGCAAGTTATGTAGCAATGAGATGATGAACAGCGGCTGCAAAACTTTCATGTGTGGGGGACCACTTTCATAGAAATTTGCAAATTGCTTTCCCCTGTTCTGAAGCACAGCAGTACCAGAATGAGACTTGCACTGACACTTGAGAAGCGAGTGGCAATAGCCATGTGAAAGCTTGCAATGCCAGACAGCTACCAGGCAGTTGAGAATCAAAATTGAGTGGGGAAATTACAGTGGAGGATGCTATGATCCAACTAGCCAAGGCAATCAATACACTTCTGCTATGAAGGACAGTGACTCTGGAAAACATGCCAGACATAGTGGATGTCTTTGCTGTAATGGGATTCCCTAACTGTGGTGGGGCGATAGATGGAGTGCATAGCCCTATGTTGGCACCTGACCATTTTGCCAAAGAGTACATAAACTGCAAAGGGTACTTCTCGATGGTGTTGCAGGCACTGGCGGATCACAAGGGCCATTTAATTGACATCAACATTGGATGATCAGGAAAGGTACTGACATGAGCATCTTTAGGAACTCTGGTCTCTACAGAAAGCTGCAAGATGGAACTTTTTTCCCAGACTGGAAAATTACCATTGGAGGTGTTGAAATGTCAATAGTGATCCTTGGAGACCCAGCCTACCCCTTGCTCCCATGGCTCATGAAGCCGTACTCAGGCAGCCTGGATAGCAGTAAGAAGCAGTTCAACAACAGTCTGAGCAGGTGCAGAATGCTGGTAGAATGTGCTTTTGGGCACTAAAGGGAAGGTTTTGTAGTTTACTGGTTAGGTTAGATTTCAGCAAAAGCAAAATTCCCATTGTTGTGGCAGCTTGCTGTGTGCTCCATAATATCTGTGAAAGTAAAGGGGGAAATTTTATGCCGGGGAGGGGGAAGGGGGGAAGGATTCAGGCAGATAGCCTAACCACTAATTATGAGCAGCCAAATACCAGGGCAATAAGGAAAGCACATCGAGCGGAGGGCACTGGAAATCAGAAAGGGTTTGAAAAGTAGTTTTGTGAATGCCCAGACAGCAATATGACAGTCATGTATGTTCCTCTTAATGAAGTGCCTCCTGCATTAAGTTTGCAGGCCTGTAAGCACCCCACTCTCATGTAATACAAGCAGTAAAGATGCTGGTGTTGAGAGAGCATGCATTTTTATTCAGGGAATGCAAGGAAGCAGAGACAAAAGGAATTCAGGGTGGGAGCTCTGGCTGTATTTGGGGGGAGCAAGGGCAAGTGGTGTATTACAATCTCCCTATTCAGCAATTAAACAGCTTTCTGTTCCAGGAGACATCCCTGGGAGTTGAGGGACAAGCTGCCCATGATTCCCCTCCCCACTTCTGCACTTTACGGTATTTGGGAGGGGATACTATGGAACTTGGTGAGGAAGGCAGGTGGTTCAGCATGGGGTAGAGGAGGATTCTGTGCTCCATCTGCTTCTCCTGTGACTCTACCATGCACATCAGCTATTCTGTCTGATGCCTCATGAGCCTCAAGAACTCCTCCTGGGTCTTGGTTTCACATTCCCTGCCTGCTCTCCTCTCCTCACACTCTATTTGCATCTCTTGCAGCATCGTTCTTCTCCACACATTTAATTGGACCCTGTCCAGGTGGGTGGATTACAACTTAAACCCCTCCAACACATTATCAGTAACCTACAACCTATACTGGAACAGGATACTACACTCCGAGAGGCTTTGGGGGACAGACCCATAGTCTCCTATAGACAACCACCTAACCTCAGGATGATTCTTACCAACAACCAAAGGACATACCACATTAATACCAACCCTGGAACTTTCTTTGCAGCAAACCCCGTTGCCAACTTTGTCCACATATTTACTCTTCTGACACCATCACTGGACCTAACCATGTCAGTTATATGATCAAGAACACATATTCCTGTTCATCCAGAAATATAATTTATGCCATCATGTGCCAACAGTGTCCTTCTGCTGTGTATATTGAACAGACTTCTCAGACACTTCGCCAAAGAATTAATGCCACAAACCAGACATCTTCACAAGGAAAAACCAGTTGCTTTTCATTTCAACCTACCTGGACATAATCTTAATGACCGTACTACATGCATCTTACTTCAAAGAGACTTTAATACCAGATTACAGAGGAAACTTCAGACCTTTCTTTCATGCTTAAATTTGACACTTTACAAATGGGCCTTGACAAAGATGCTAATTACCTTAACCATTACAAAGACAGCTTCCTCACTTATCACCCCTGATTAGCCATTTATTGACTCATAAATAGCTATTCCGTCTCCCTTGCCTCACCTTCTGTACTAAATCTGATTTGTCAGTTTAATATTGTGTTCACTTTTTTCATTGTATTCCTTTGGTATATATGATCATGCCAATTCTCTTCCAGAATATGATCTTAGGAAGCGGGTCTGGCCCATGAAAGCTCATCACCTATTAAACTATCTTGTTAGTCTTTAAAGTGCTATATAGTTTTTCCTTTTGTTTTAGCAAGATCTGACTAACACGACTACCTCTCTATTACTAAAGTTGGCAGAACAGGCATGGTGGTGTGAACTCATTGTATAGAAAATCAACCTAATGCAGTTAAGTTCGACTTAAACTTGTAGTATAGGCCAGGCCTAAGTAACAACTATTCATTTTATCCCCACTATGCATGATTTTATAGTCCCGGTCTTTTTAATCTCCCTTCTTACAGAAATTATCCACTCCCATAATCATTCATCCAGCCTCCTTCTCTTTCCAATTCTAATGTAGTTTTTTGAGATGAGAGAACCCAGAATTGAATGTAGCATTTAGGACATGGGTATACCATGAATTTATATAGTGGCATTATGATATTTTTTGTTTTATTATCTGTCCCTTTCTAAATGGTTCCTAACATTCCGATAGATTTTTTTTAATGATGCTATACGCTGAGCAGCTATTTTCAGAGAAATATCCACAATGACTCCATGCCTTTCCTTGTGTGGTAACAGCTGATTTAGAACCCATCATTTTGGATATATAGTTGGTTTTATATTTTCCAATGTGTATTAGTTTTCATTAATTCGTATTAGTTTGCATTCATCAACATTGAATTTTTTCTGCTATTTTGTTGCCCAGTCGTGCTGTTTGAGATCTCTTTGTAACTCTTTACAGTTCACTTTCAAATTAACTGTCTTGAGTAATTTTGTTTCCTGTCCAGATTTTGCCTTCTCACTATTCACCCCCTTTTCTGGCTATATATTATTAATGAATATTTTGAACAGCATAGGACCAAGTACAGATCTTTGGCAGGCCCCACTATTTACTTCTCCCCAGTTAATCTTACCCTTTGTTTTCTAACTTTTAACCAGTTAGCCCTGATCTACAGTAGGGTTAGTTATTTTGAAATAGTACAGGCAGTCCCCAGGTTACATGGATCCGACTTATATCGGATCCCTACTTACAAACTGGGTGAGGCAACCCCGCATTAGCTGCTTCCCCCCAGCAGACCAGGGAGATGTGGAGCGGCTTTTCTCAGCAGACACCTCAGCTTGAGAATAAAGGACTGAAGGAAGTGAGGTGTGGGAGAATAAAACTGAGCTCTGGAGAAATGTTTGGCTAGTTTCCCCTACAATATGTACCAGTTCCGACTTACATACAAATTCAACTTAAGAACAAACCTACAGTCCCTATCTTGTATGTAACCTGGGGCTGGCTGTAACTCCTACTTTCCACAAGGAATAATGCCAATCTTGAAATAGTTGTTTCGAAATAGCAGTAGTGTGGATGCTCCAGTGCCACTATTTTGAAATAACTACTCCACAGAGTCATTCAGACTGATTTCCCCAGTGCTTCCTGGGGCTCTAAGTTGAGGTAGTGCATCCACATTAATGGAGCCTGCCTCAAACTAATTTTGAGGTTTTCCCATAGTGTGGAAATGCTATTTTGAAATTATTATTTGGGGAGTTATTATTTTGAAATAATTTCCTTGTGTAGACATGCCCTTACTGATCCATGAGAGGACCTTCCCTCTTATTCCATTATTGCAGGGGCCTATTTTCTTTAAGAGCCTTTGGTGAGGGACCTTGTCAAAGTCTTTCTGAAAGTTCAACACTACTTCAACAGCGTCACACTTTTTCATGTTTTTGAGTCCTCTCAAAGAATTCAAATGGATTGGTGAGGAATGATTTACTTTTATAAAAGCCATATTGACTTTTCCTCCAAAAAAACTATGTTCATCTGTGTAACTGATTAGCCTGTTCTTGATGGGTATGTCTACACTTGCACCCTAGTTTGAACTAGGGATGCAAATGTGGGCATTCGAAATAGTCAATAAAGTGGGGATTTAAATACCCCATGCTTCATTAGCATGATCTTGCCGGTGCGTTACTCATTTTTTGAGGAGTAATGTTAGTTCAAACCAAGAGGTTTGGTTCGAACTAACACGTCCTGGCACTCAATTTCACTTTTGAAACAGCTGTTGATCGGAGTAACGCGCCGGCAAGATCCCATGCTAATGAAGAGCAAGATATTTAAATCCCCGCTTCATTGACAATTTCAAATGCCTACATTTGCATCCCTACTTTGAATTAGGGTGCAAGTGCAGACATACTATGATAGTTTCAACTAATTTGCCTGATACTGGTGTTAGGCTTGTAAATGTTATGATCTTGTCTGCAGCCTTTTTGTGCAAATCAGCATTAGAATAGCTGCCGTGCAGTCATCTAGTACAGAGGCTAACTTTAGCGATAGGTTACAGAACATAGTTAGCAGTTCTGCAATTTCTTATCTGAATTTCTTCCAAACTCTTGGGCAAGTGCCAACAGCCCTTGAATATGTTGTACCTGAGAGGTATCCTTCTGAGTCAGTATTCCTCATCTCTTTGGTATAGATCAGGAGCCAGGTTGGTAGAGAATGATAAAAGCTGTTATCCGAGGGAGATTCTGTGGTCTTTGTTTAATACATTCGTATTTTCAATAGGTTAGCATTTCCAGGTCAGTTCCTAGTGGACCAACATCCAAATAGCAGAATCCATCAATAGATTTTTCTCTAACTGGTACTCTTGTTACCTATAATTTTTGGCACTTACACTGCTGGTAGTCTTACTAGGACAAATAAGATTTTAAATGTGTAGGAAGAATGAATTACATTAACCTTTGGAAAGTGAATCTTACAGAAAAGAAGCAGAGCACATTGTGTTCTGGGCTTCAATTTTCAATGCTTTCATTTTTCACTAAGAATCATTCCACTTTCAGTATAAGTATTTTCAAACTTACTACTTCCCCAATCACACATCCATAACTTCACTAAAGGATCAATCAGCAGAGAAAATGGTTGCAAAGGGAGTCAGCTTTTATTCAAAACAAGTATCTCCTGCCATGGCAAAATGAATGTGGAATATTAATGGCTAATAAATTTCATTTTGCATAAATATTTTTTTTACAAATTCTGTCAAAGTACCTCTTTAATGTAAAAATAGACAAGACTACCTTACGCATGTAAATTCTACTCGGCTTGTGTGCTAGTGTTAGGAGAGAGAGAATTAGGTTCTGTTGCTTTGCTAAAAAGGGATCTCATGGAAATGTGGTGACTTTTAAAAGATTTAATTAAAACATTTCCTATGCATTGCTGAAAACCAAAGTAGACAGTCCTGGCCAAAATGTATCTTCCCTGCTGCTGGGTGCATTACATCTTTATATTGGCCTGGAACTTTATCGTGGTACTAGATATAATGAACTCCACTATTAGCACTTGGTCAGTACATTGGACAGTGACCATCAAGTTTATCTTGTGGAGCTAGTTCTGACTTTTAACTATAGAGAGGATACAACACAGTCTGTTGTAAGAAATAGAAAACCAGCCAACATCAACCTCACACAAAAGGCAAGGAAAGCATTTTCATCTGTTTGCACACATTTCTTTTGTTTGTAAGCCTTAACTCATTTTCAAGCATATTTTTAAGCAGCATAGGCACTGTTTCTTTTACATTATTTTTGAAGTTGTCTGTTCTTTTCTTTGTAAATGAATCAAAAGCAAACACATAGGCCTGGATCAAAAGCATTTAAACCACCAGCCATGATATTTGAAGAAGTTTGTCTCTGGATATGAATTTTGCTCCAATCTAATCCCAATAATGGTTTGGACACAGAATTCTGGATCTGCTGAAAGATAACCACCTCCCCTGAGGTTTGAGATAATCCAGATCTATAGCCAAACTTTGTCTCAGGTCTGTGTTGAACAGAATATGGAAATGATAAATATGCATCACTGAGGGTACGTCTAGACTACAGGCTTCTGTCGACAGAAGTTTTGTCGACAGATACTGTCGACAAAACTTCTGTCGACAAAGAGCGTCTAGACTACATTGAGTTCTGTCGACAAAGCAAGCTGCTTTGTCGACATGGTAGTGTGGACGCAAAGGACAGTTTACATGCAATAACACCTTCTGTCGACAGAAACTCTGTCGACAGAAGGCGTTATGCCTCGTAGAATGAGGTTTACCAGCGTCGACAAAACTGCTGAGTTCTGTCGACGTTATGTCGACAGAACTCAGCGGTAGTGTGGATGCAGGTATAGTTTTGTCGACAAAAGTCCACTTTTGTCAACAAAACCCTGTAGTCTAGACACACCCTGACAGTGATAATCTTTGAATCACATTTCATGAGTGGAGCTTATTTTTTAAAAAGTCTGTTTATTAATAAATCTTTTCTTAGCCTTGAACAGTTTCACTAGAAATCAAAACATAAGAATAGTCAGACCAATAATCCATCTAGCCTAGTATGATGTCTCCAGCAGGTGCATTTACACAGCATCCATAGATCAAAATAAGATACTTAATTTGAGCTACACAATTTGCGTAGCTCAAATTAAGTATCTTATTTTGATCTAATCTCAAAATACCTCACTTTGAAATTTTGAAATAAACCACTAATACAAAATGTCCCTTAACCCTCATAGAACAAGGGTTACAGGGATGTCAGAATAGCGAGCCTGTTATTTTGAAATCTATTTCAAAATAATGGTCTGGTTCAAAAGACACAGAATAGCTATTTAGCACTGAAGTCTAAACGTACCCCAGTAGTGGCTCATTTCCAGATGTTTCAGAGGGAATGAACAGAAAAGGGTAGTTTTGAGTTATGCATTCTCTATCATCCAGTCCCAGTTTCTGGCATTTGAAGGTTTAGGGACACTAGGAGCATGCAGTTGTTACCTGATCATTTTGGTTGCTAGCCTGAATGGACTTATCCTCCATGGACTTATTCCTTTTTTAACCCCAGAAGACTTTTGGTGTTCTCCACATCCCCTGATAATGAGTTCTATGAGTTGTCCATGTCTTGTGTGAAGCAGTATTCTCTTTCGTTTGTTTTAAACCTGTTGCCTATTAAGTTCAGAAGATGACCCTACTCCTGGTGTTATGTGAAGCAATAAATAACACTTCCTTATTCGCTTCTCCATATGAAGGTGGGAACCTTGGTCCCCAAGCTGGCCATGGTTAAAAAGGGTTAGTCTCTGATGGGCTCCCAGATGCTTTCTTTACCTGAACGCAGCATGCAGCTCTCAGTGGCTGTAGTTTACTGACCCCAACCAATGTGAGCCGCAGAAAGTGGTGACCAGTCCCACACCACTTCCCGCATCTCCCATTGGCTAAAAATGGCAAACCATGACCACTAACTGCTGCAAGCAGCCATTCCTGCAGATGCTCAGGTAATAGTGTCTGTCACCCAGCTAGGAACTAACCTTGATGAGCTGTGGCTTGCCTGCAGACCGAAGTTTGCCCACCCCTGCTTCATAAAATTCTCCATCATAGCTCTTCTTAGTCTTCCATTTGTTCAGATGAATGGTCCCACTTTTTAAATTTTTCCTTGTATGGAAGGTGTGTCTGATATATATTCATTGCCCTATTCTGCTCCGTTTCCAATTCTAATATTTTGTTAGATGTGGGATCTTGATAGTCTAGTGGCCCCATGCACTGTTTAGCAAACTTCGTGCTTATGTATAATGTTGCTGTTAGTTTTTGTGTTCTTGAGTCTGCAAATTCTCTCTCCGCCTGCTTTATTATACTTTGTGACTTCCCAGAGTTTATTCTTCCTTCTATTTTTTACACTGGGATTTGACTTCCAATTCTTTATGGATGCCTTTCCCACTCAAACTGCCTCTTTTACTCTGCTGGTTAATTATAGTGGCATTTTTTTGGTCACTTTGTGTTTTTTTAATTTTGGAATATATGTTTAGTTATCCCCTCTATTACGGTGTTTTTAAATAGTCTTAATGAATTTTCAAGCCTTTCAGGCCTTTCTAATGATGGTTCTTTTCAATTTCTATTTTACTAACTTCCTTGTATAGTTTCCCTTTTTGAAGTGAAATGTTATTATGGCGGGTTTCTTCAGCATTTATTTCCCATATGTGAATGTTAACTTTAATTACACTGATCACTATTATTGAGTGGTTCAGCTATATTACCTCTTGGACCATCTCCTTTGTAACTGTTCCACTTAAGACTAAATCAACAATTGCCTCTCTCCTTCTGAGTTCCAGAGCAAAGCGATTCAAGAAGCAATTATTTATGGTGTCTGAAAATATTACCTTTGCATCCCCTGCTGAGGCAACTGGGTAGTCAACATGAGGATAGCTGAATATACCCCACTCCATTATTATTGTGTGTTCTGCCTTTGTAGTCTTGCTTAATCTCCCTGAGCATTTCACAACACTGTTGGCGTCCTGGTTAGGAGGTTGGTAGTATATTCCTACTGCTATGATTAAGCATGGAAATGATATCCATAGAGATTCTATGATTTCTATTTGAGTCATTTAAGATATTTATTTTATTCTGCACTTTCTTTTACATAGTGTGCCACTCACTCCCTATGAGCAGCATGGTCTACTTAGTTATTCCTGTGTATTTTGTACCCTGGTATTACCATGTCCATTAATTATCCTCATTCCACCAAGTTTACATGATACCTATTATGTGACTGCCAGGCACTCTAGTTCACCCATCTTATTATTTAGACTTTCAGAATTTATATACAAACACTTGTACATTTTTGTCAGTATTTAGTGGCTTTGCATTCATGTGTTATGTTTAAATATGACTTTCTTAAATCTAAATCCTTGGCTCCTCAAATGAAAGATTTATGAGAGAAGACTGTTGACTTTAGAATAATGCAGTGCATTTGTAAATTGATTATATAAATACATTCAAGCAATATTTTCCAACACATTAGAGATTGATCATAAAAATAATGGAGTGGCATCACTGTTCATACTATTGCTCTGTGATATCTTGCTTTGAAAGATTTCATGCAGCAGAGATGTTCAATCTATGTGAGTGAAATATCCAATATTTCTGAATTATCTGTCAACATTTAAAAAATTATAGTCTGCTTCTATTTGTGGATAGCAAGGAAGGATCTGGGTAGCTGCAAAGATAAAATAAAGTGGCAATTTTGGAAAGTGACAACAAACACATTGTTATAATGACAAAAGGTAATTTCACAAAACAAAATGCTGTGTAGAAAGTTGCAAACAAAATAAATTTTGGGATGCAATTATGTCAGGCCATTAACATTTTTTGCCTTAAATATTTCCTTTTTCCTAAAGGTGCAATGAATTTGAATATGCCAGTGCAAGTCCCATGCATCATTGAAGTCCTATTTGGAGGACTCATTTGGAGCTTAGACCCAGTGCTTGAGCTTCTGCACCCTCTGTAAAGTCATTACTGAAAAGCGGAAGTTGTTGTGTGCCCTTTATCATTATTGTACCTGGCAAAGAGTTGTCTGAGTCTAGCTGGTCAGACAAATGGACAGTTTGGTAACTACTCTTATACTGGTATATGCATGTGCCTCATGACTGAATCTATTATTAATGTTATCTAGGCCTGATTCCTGATCCATTGGTATGGTGGGATAGAGGAAGAAAGATAGATGAGGAGTATCAATTTTTTTAAAGACTTGACTGATCTAGGTCATGAAGGGGGAAAGGAGGGAGACAAGTTTGTTACTTTCCTGATAGTGCCTTTTTCTAGTGATCAATATCTGAACTCTGCTGAAGTCCTTTATGGCTTCAGTTTATTCTTTTGCCATGTGGATCAAATAAAGCTGCCAATACTCATTCATCTCTGTCAGACATTTTACTTATTCTGCAGTCTATGGAAATTTCCGAAACGTTAATGTCATTATTTATGAATCAGTATCTTTTTCGTTTACAAATTAGCTGAGAGATTTATCAGAAGGTCACACACACTGCACAGCTTATTATCTCTGTACCCCTGCCAAGTAACAAAATCTGTTACCCTGGAAAAATTGGGATTGAAACTGTAATCCCCTTAACTAGCTCTTCTGTTTGTTACCAAATAAGTGTTGAGCTTTTATGTAGTTTCTAATATAAGATATATAAGATATATTCTAATATAAGATATATTGAAGAGATTGAGAATCTAGAACCTGTTCCAAGGCCCAAAGAAATCAGTGGAGAATCTCTCAGGGTATGTCTACATTACAGCATTAATTCGAGATAACTTAATTTAAAATTGTTAATTCAAATTAAGCTAATTCAAAATAACGCATCTATACACAAAATCTATTTTGAAATAGCGTTTTGTTATTTCGAAATAGTGCGTCCACACTGAGTGGACCCTGAACCAAAGTTAAGGCTGGCCAGAACCAGTGCCGGCAGAGCATCAGGTTAGGACTTAGTGTGTGTGGCTGCTGCCTGAGGCTAACTGAACTCTGTGCTTAAAGGGACCCTACCCCCACCCCGAACAGACAGTTCTCAGGGTTCCTCACTTGCTTGTCTACTTTGATGAGGGACAGCAAAGCAGTCCTGTCTTGGAGTGCTCTGAGTGTCCTCATTCGGGACACCACAGCACTCGGCCACATGGAGCCAGAGCTGCCCCTGGGCACACCGGTGTGTCTCATGGGGTCATTGCCATCAGCCCGGCTGCACTTGCTGCAGGCTGCCATCCAGGGGGGTCCGTCAGAGGGCTGTCAGGATCCAGGAGGTCCTGCAGGAGAGCGTCCACCCTGAGGAGCTCTCAGAGCCTCCCCGGTCCTCCACACCGGGGGCTCGTGCCCCATTCCTCCCTCACATCCTTCCACTTATGTCTCCCTAGCCCCCCTTTCTGATGTCAAATAAAATACACCTATGATCAAAAATAGAAACTGGGTTTATTGAACAAAACTGGGGGAAGGGGATGAATCTCTGGGGAGACCAGGGAAAGGTGGCAGGAGAGGGAAAGGGAAAACTTGGCAGAGGGAGCTGGAAGGGAGAAGCAAGGGGAAGAAGGGGGAGCAGAAGCTCAGGGCTCAGGGTTGGGGGTCTCGCCAGACCAACTTGATTTTCATGCAAACCTGCTCCTGGATTTGTATGTGGCCTTTGGTGGCCAGGCTGGCGGCTATCCTGCCATAGATGGCCGCATTCCTCCATCTCATGCAGAAATCATGGACGTTGGGGGCATCCCCCCCAAACCTGAATAGGGTCCATGATTTCCACCCTGGACCAGGAAGGTATCCGCCTTCTCCAGCCCTTGTTGGGCTCCTGGGAACTGGCAGGCTGCTCCTGGGGAGCGGTGGAGGGCTGGCTGCCAGTGGCTTGCTGGCTCATGTTTTGAGGCCACTGGGTCAGGGGTCCCGGTGGCCACTGCTGGCTCTGGGCTGGCAGGCTTGGAGCTGGCACAGGCACTGTGGCTAGGGTCTATCCCTTTAATGGCTCTGGGGCTGAGGCAGAGGAGAGTAAGTTTTCCTGGTTGTGCCCAGAGTGACCACCAGGGCTCCCTGGGAAGGGCGGGAGGCCCCCTATTTTGAATTTGGTGTTACTCCTCATAGAATGAGGTTTACCAAAGTTGAATTAAGCACTCCGCTACTTTGAATTAATTTCGAAATAGCAGTTTGCATGTATAGATGCTACTAAAGTTAATTCGAAATAATGGCTGTTATTTTGAATTAACTTTGCAGTGTAGACATACCCTAATTGACTTCAATGGATTTTGGAACAGGTCTTCTGTGAGGACCAATAAGGCAGGTTATAATTTTCAAAAGCAACTCTGATATTGGGTCTCCAGACTGAAAACAATGTGGCTCACTATTTGCAGCCCCTATTGATTTCAACTAGAGTTATTAGATGCTAAGACAATATATAAATCAGGTCTAAGGTGGCTTATACTGGGCTACAGCATCCTAGCAATAACACGGCTTCTGGTAGTGCTGTGTTCCCAGGGAAAGGTGGTGCTAGAGATACAGTATGGAGGGACTGTGAGATGTTCAGATTCTACAGTTGATGAGAGAGCCTTAGATAGAAGTACACAAGATACTATTTGTCTCATTTAATATTTTCTTAATAATCTTCCATTGTCAGATAGGATAGCTATCCCAATGAATTGTGTGCACTTTATAAGGGATTTATGTGAAATATACAAACCATTTGATAATTTTTACCCTATCAAGGATTAGCTATGAGGTATGTGCTGTCTCTCTTACATAGCTGAATGTTAGAGGTGTATTTATTTAGGGATAACACTGTTAATAATTACACAATAAGTACCTTTTAAAACCTTAAACTGTCATCAAAGATGCCATTCACAATGTTACCACGTCTCTTGGGCTGTAATTAAATTGTATTCTAGAGATATAATATCCAATGCAGTTATATAATATTATAAAGTTATTTTTTTCTCATTAAATCAGCATTTCTTAAAGTGAGGTGTGCTACGGAGAGAACAGAATTCAAAATGGCTGCCCTTAAAGGAACAAGTCTCCCCCCCCCCCTTTTTTTTTTGTTCAACAACTGTTCCCTGGGGACTTTTTTCCTCAACAAAAAAAGTCCTTCATGTTCCGCATAAAAAAAATTGTTTGGTGTTCCTCTGTCTTAAAAATATTAAGAAATACTGTATTAAATACTCTTCTTCTGCCACAAACCTATTTTAGCCTGGCTTCTAGGGGGCAAAGAAAGTCAATATTCACAGTGTTCCTTAGACCATGACTTCTTTATTGGGGGCAGGACACCTAAGTAAAATGCAAATCTCTCATTAATGGTGATGGGCAAAAAGAATTTGGGCTTGTGTCCTTTCTTGCTTCTGTGTGATATATCAAGAAGGTGAGAAAAATGTCTCTAGGTAGCTCTAACCCACCTGTCCATCTAGCTGTTTCATTGTGATTTATTATATTCTTAGCAAAATGAACTCCTAGTTTGGTTAAGGTCTCTAGGTATCAGTATGAGGTTAATGTTTAATAATAGTTAGTAACAGGGACTTTTTTTGAATGTTTTTTACATTAGCAATTCAAATCTTGTCTATCCTAGAAGATTGTGTAGTGGCTGTGGAACTAATGATACAATGACAAGAGGACAAGGCAACCAGAGACTGAATGCTGAGAAACAGCTCAGAGGGGAAAAGGAAACAACACTCACTTAAGCAGTTAAATAAAAATTCATAGCGTGGTTACTTTTAATACCCACAAACATGTAATACTACAACAACAATAACAAAATACGGGGAAAAATTAGACATTAATGAATTAAGCATGTCCTTGGGAGATGTTTTCATCTCTTCCTTAAAAAAGCAACAGTTGGTTCAGGATACAGCAGCCTGTTTGCTTAGGAATGCAGACAACCCAGGGTCCACCATCCCCATGCTCTGCTTTCTGTACTGGCTCTCTATTAAATGCTGGATCACGTTCACACTTCAGTTCTTATTTCCAAAGCCCATCAATAGAACTTATTTCCAAAAGCCCATCAACATACATGAGGCGCCACTTCACTCTGCCTCATCACGGCATTCCATGACAGTTCTATCCTGCTGAAACAAAGGAACTGCCAAGGGTTAACCTGGTACTTACGGGGCCTTCTCAGTGACTGGTCTACAAATCAGAAATTGAGTCCCAGAAGAGATAGAGGAGCCAAACTTGGGGCTTGGGGAAAAGCCGTAAAAGAGCGTCTAGACTGGCGCGATCCTCCGGAATAAAGCCCTTTTCCGGAGGATCTCTTATTCCTACTTGCAAGGCCTAGACGCTCTTTTCCGGCTTTTCCCCAAGCCGGAAAAAAGCGGCGGCCATGTTTATTTAAATCCCGCGGGGGATATTTAAATCCCCTGCGGATTTCCCTATTCTGACTTGCCTGCTTTACAGGCCTCTTCCGGAGAAGGGGCCAGTCTAGATGTAGCCAGCATGTGTGTGTGTGCATTATACACAACAGACACACATTTGGGAATGTAGAAAATACTAAATTGGACTAATGTAGGATATGATCCTGTTGCAATCTCTCATGAGAAATCCTGCTGGCTTGAATTGAATTATTCCCATGAATAAAGGCTGCATGATTGGACCCTTGGTATTATAATAATTGAATGTAAAACCCAGAATAGTACACCTTACTGAACTGAATTTCAAGTATAAATATAAGCAACCTTTAAAAAAAAAACACATGGAGGTTGCCTGTAGCTGTATATATCATATACTGTACCTTTCTTAATATCTCAGATGGAAAAATTGTTTACAAAAATTTTAACTAAACTTCTGATTATTGTTTTCTAAAATACTTTGTGTTCCTCTCCAGCTAAACTACTGACATAACATCTCAGGGTGCTGCTTCTTGTTTGCACAAATACATGCTGGTGAAAGCAGATGCAACCCAACTGTGTGCCTACTTACTACTAGATAAGTAGTCAAGCAAATATGTTTCTTGTTTTTAGAATATAGTGTGCTAACATCCAGACCTTTGCCTTCCCACATAGCTAATTAGTGTGGAAGCAGCAGTTTTATTTCCATACTAGGCACTTTAAATTAATTTCTTATTCGACTTTTACATTTCTTTGTCAAAGGATTCCCATGTACATTCTCTTAAACTACTGACAAAGCAGTCTTTGTATTTTGTACTGGCATTTCACTTGAGAGTCTACTTTTCCTGTCACATGCTGTGGCTTCGTCAGTATGGTTCCATAGATTCCACTTGTTAGAAATTTTGAGTTCAGGGGAGTCACAGCTGCTTACACCAGATCTGGAAATGCACAATATCTATTTCTTTTTAAATCATATCCCCCTTTGACTCTGCTACCTGCATGTAAGAAATTTCCATCTCAAAGTGTTCAGGTTATAGGCATAGACAGCACAGAGAATCTGCACGTACCTCAAGTTATTTTGGATGACGTGAGGAAATAATATAATACTCACAAAATGGATTAATGGGGTAAAATTCTAAGATGTAAAGCTCTGACTTACACCCATTCGAAGCAACCTGACCATACCCTAAAGAGTTATCCATTATTGATTTTATCCATGTGAGTCATTTATGTTTGAATTGGTTTAGAAAAGTGACAGGTTTTGGATCATAGAGGTTGGAGTCCTCAAATACAGGAGAAGTATTGTGTAGCACTGGCAGCAGCAGTGTAAGCTTCCATGACATTGGTTTGCCAATAGGCCTTAAGTTTCTCTGGAAAGGCCTTAGCAGAGACCATCTCTGATGGTGAAAGGGAGAATTTTTATTGAATTTTAAGCTGTATTTCAAATGCGCTGCCAATAAAAATGTCATGTTCATAAAGAGGCTCTATTGTCTCTTAAAACTGAGTAACCTTGGGAAACATTAACTAACTGACAAGCTCTTTATACATACATACACACACACATACACACACACTTTTTTCTATGAAGCCTCAATGACCTCTGCATCCACAAACATTTGAATTTCTACCAGCTCAATGCCTTGTTTATTTTCTGAGGCTCACTCTCACGCATTGAAAAGCAGTGATCTGCAAGCTCTGAGGAATGAACATGCACACATATAGGTTATTTTTTGCTTTAATTGTTTAAATGCAGAGAGCACCAGCACAATCCTGCAAAGTCAGGAAAGATTTTGAAAAACACACTGCTGTTCACGTGAAGAGTCATGCTAATTATGTAGCGTTCAAAAACCATTTCAGCAAGGGAATTTAACAAACACTTGTGTAGACATGAGCGTGTTATGCTGACAAAAAGCAATATTGCTTTGAATTCTTTATCCCGTGATTTACAAATTGTCTGATGTCCACACCAGGAGGTCAGTACAATGAAGACAGATGTCCAGAGACTAATTCATTGTTGTGCTCACTCATTAAAACCTTTCATAATATTCCCTCTGCCCCAAGCTTGTAGTGTAGACATAGTGCACACTTGAACTCTTTAGATGATGCTGATTCCTTCTGGGATATTACTCATTTGCAAAATGGAGATTTGTACCTGTTTCAAATAGGTGGGAACAAGGACTATGAATTTGTAAAGCATTTTATAAATGCTTTAGAAGTCACTTTCACTTATACTGAATCATGTATACGACCGGTATTTATCTCTTTAAACTATCACAGTTGAGAAATATGTCCACTAAAAGCCATACCTTTGTACTATAAAGTGTGCTTTACTCTAGAAGAATTACTCTCACTGATGTCAATAGGAATTTTGTCATATAATTTAGCAGGAGTAGGGTCAGGATACACAGTATACTATTTATTCTGAAATTGTGGAAGGTAGGTACACTCTGTGATGGGTGGGATCATAGGAATATCCTTGTGGTTATCCGCTGATGTGCTCATCAAGCCACTGATGCCTACCTTCTTGCCCTCTGGAGCTCCCCACCACCTGTCCTGCTGGGCCTGAAGCTCTGGATCTCCCCCAGCTAAGGCACAGAGTTGGAATAACTGCCCCCCTCCACAGAGCAACCCAGACCCTGAACCAGTTCAGCTATTAGGGATCAGTACCCCAGACACCAACCTCCAAAAGGGACCAAAGCCCCAGATAAATCTGTCTTACACTGTAAAAGTTTTACACAGAGAAAGCTCATAAGGTTGGCCCCCTTTATCAATAAAAGAGAGATATGTACAGTGATCGCTCTCCCCCGCCAAGTAACAATTATTTACGTGTGTTTGATAACAAAATTGTTTTATTAAACATAAAAAGAAGGATTTACATGATTGCAAGTGAAAACAGACAGATCAAAGTTAGTTACTAAGTGTAGCCAGACAGAAACCCCCACTTGTAACATCCATCTTGCTTGCCTGGAGCATACAGGGCACACACACAGCAGTAAAATCAGCATAGTCTTTGAAGCCTTGACAGGAGGCCTGGATATGCTAGCTCACAATGACCCTGGATAGCTGTAAACAGAGATACGCCAGTTGTTGACCTCGAGGCTGCAAGAACTGCCTTGGATGGCACCTATATTGATACGAACACACACTAGTCCGGGGGCGGGAGGAATCTCCTGCTTAGTAAAAAATGTCCAGTACTCACAATTTAGTTATCTCTCTTGCAAGTGTAAATTAAGTTGAAACTCCCTTGTAAGAACTGGCATCACAAAGACGGAACAACACAATTTGGCATCTTAGATAAGAAAGAGGATACAGGCCCCTATGTGTATAAAGATGGATCGAGCAGCACACTTACTCTGAGTGTCAATCTACCATCTATCTGCTGGTCAGGTTAGGTGATTGGCCTCCCGAGGTTCTGTGGGAACACCCACCTCTTATTCGTCTTTCCTAGGAATTGAGGGACCGGTCCTGGCCTGATACGCTGGAGTCAAGAGGCACAGAAGAGGGTAAAAATTGTACCTGGATGTGTCCTTTGTCTTAAGTGTACACATAGACTTAGAGCTCTTTAAAGATTAAGCTGTCACTTGGTACCATTATTTCTATTTTCTATCTTTATTTTCTTTGTAAACATTTTTAAGATTTATATTTGCTAGCAGTTAAGAAATAGAGCAATAGCCATTGTAACCATATGATTTATAAGCTTCTTTAATAAACCTGTAGCTGTTTAAGCTTTAACCTGACTCCTTCAGTTGCTGTAACAGAACCAAGCACAATTTAAAAAAACTCCAGCCGGTCACAGGGGCAGACACAGGCAGAGCTGAGCATTTTGGATCGTGTCACCTCCAAGGGGCAGATCCGTAGGGGCATCTGTCGGCCTTCCCTAGGCTGCCCGCTGCAATGGGACCTCGGTCCTAGCAGCTAAAGACACAGGTGTAATAAGCTCTCCCTGCAAAAACTTGAGGCATCTGTCAGCCTGTTGGCTGCCCGCTGCGAAGGGACCCCGGTCCTATCGGTCAAAGACATGGACGTAAAACTTCTCAGGGCACCTGTCGGCCTCCCCTAAGGCTGCCCACTGTGACAGGACCTCGTGTCTTAGCAGTTGAAGACTTGGGTGTATAACACACACACACGCACTGCCCTGACCATCGGCTGACACTAAGTTAAAAATTTGTAAAAGCCAGCTAATGTAATGAGACCTGTTGCATGCAAATTCTTGCCCTACACAAACTTAAAAAGCAACTGTTGTCCTGTAGCACCTTAGAAGCTAACAAAAAATACATAAATAGTATCATGAGCTTTCATGAGCAGAACCCACTTGTTCAGATGACACATCCCTCTGAGACCTTTGCCCTAAACAGTTAATCTTTTCTCAAGTAATATACTTCAGGAGTTGATCTTTACTCTGGCCTGGGTCTACAGCTTTTTTCAGAGTTCTTTGATACCATGTTTCTTCATGTGTATACTTTCTTTTGGGGGGTGGGGAGAGGAGGGGATGAGGCAGTTTCAAAGACCAGCTGAAAACAAAGATCTTTTCAATCTCCCCATCCCCATGGAAAAATTCTAAATTGAAGATGGATTCCAATACCAGGTGTCATGGTTGCATGTCTTTCCAGGAACAACCATAGTTTGGGCTTACAAGACAAGCAAGACTATTCACAGGTCATTGGTTTGAGTATTGTGTCATTAAGGTCCTAAAGTATCTCTTATGACCTCATTAGCACATTTAGAACTAAAACCAGAATCACACTTCATATGTCTACCTTCACATACAAGAATGAGATATACACAAAAATAGGATATACACATTCAGCAGATTGTACCTTTAAAATTGATGTTATATGATGCATTTTGCATCAAGTGTCTTCAAGTTATGCATATTCATATTCATAACCAATTTTCATAAAGCCTGGGGGGCCCTGTGACACGCTCCCCATTCCATCCCAGCTCATTTGAATTACAGGCAGTCCCCGGGTTACGTACAAGTTACGGACTGTAGGTTTGTTCTTAAGTTGAAATTGTATGTAAGTCGGAACTGGTACATATTGTAGGGGAAACTCTAGCCAAACATTTCTCCAGAGCTCAGTTTTATTCTTCCACACCTCACTTCCCTCAGTCCTTTATTCTCAAGCTGAGGTGTCTGCTGAGAAAAGCTGCTCCACGTCTCCCTGGTCTGCTGGGGGGGGGGGGGGGGGCGCTAGCTTCGCATCTTCCTGGTCTGCGGGAAGCAGCTAGTGCGGGGTTGCCTCACCCTGTTTGTAAGTAGGGATCCAATGTAAGTCGGATCCATGTAACCCGGGTACTGCCTGTATTTGAAACCAAATCATTCCTTTGGCTGAGCTACTGGATGAACAACAAGGGCCAATATTTTCAGAAGTTAGACTCACATGGGAAAGTGTGAAGTGTGATTTTTCTAGTCACAAGGAGCAACCTCAAATGTAGTCATCATGGCTTTTATTTGTTACAAATAAGGCATGCACGGTAAGTGCACTCATTGAAATGACACTTTTCTGTTCCCTGTTTGTTTGTTTGTTCTCAGCCTGCACTGAATACAATACCAAATGGCTCTGCCTTAGAGATTTAAAGATGCAGCATGGAACAAACAAACAATATTTACATAGTTAAACACACTACATGAGTGAAAACAGGCGCTTACTGCTATAGTTTCTATTGTTGCTGCTTCAGCACCTGGGTAAGGTAAGCGACAAGGACTTGCAATCCAGTTAGGAGATTATTGAATGCATGGTTTTCATCCCTGAGTTACCATAGTATCTGGTTTCCTTGGTTACCAGTGACCAAGGAAGGGACATTGGGGAAGCTGGGGTTTTGATGTATATTTTTTAAAGAGAAAGAGACACACATAGGGTGGGGATAATCAGTCAGAGAAGATCTTGTTTTTGTGAGAATACAGAATGTGAGAATACTGCTGGAGGACAACAGTTGGGAACAGATTTTCTTTGAAGATAGAATTTATAGATTTTACTTCAGTGCTGAAAACTAAAACAGTTATAGGAAAAAGGATTGTGTGAGGAAAAACAACAAATCTAATAAGAACTAGGAAAGTAAGAAATGTGGCGTTCTGTTTGTAAATGGCTGGAGATAAAATATTATGATGGTGTCAATACTAATAAAAGAATGGTTTTGGGAAAGCATTTATTTTTCAGGGGTGTTGGTGTTTGGCTTAAGTGTAGCTTCAAACCATTGCCCCATACGTTCAGGCCTGGCCAAAGAGTTTGTGGGACCCAAGGCAGGACACTGTGGTTGGCTGCAGCACGCGGCTGTGCAGCTCCCAGCCAGGGCCATGAGCCAATGGCCGGGCAGCGTGGGGCCCTGAACACATAGGACCCAAGGCAACCGCCTTACTTGCCTTGCTCTAAGGCCAGGTCTGGTTGGGTTGAACTGCATTGCCCTGCCTTGATAGGTAATACAAAGGAGGATAAAGTGCCTGCTGGTGGAATTGCCGGACATGTGGGTGGAGTACACCCTGTGGTATTCTTCAGGAAGTGCCTTGGCTGGCAATTGGCAGTTGTATCCTTATTTATCATTTATTCATATTTATTATTGTCATACTTAACTTTATTCCATATAAATTGAACTTTATCATGCAGCTGACTTGTAAATCAGAACTTTAGTACGCTCTTGTAGCTTTTTTCATGGAGGCCAGATGGTGAGATGCAGATGATTTTGCTTCTTCTAGCAGGAGAATTTTAAGCATGTGATTGTGGGGATATTAAGTGCATGGTTTGGCCACATCTCGTTGCAATATTTGTTATTGTCCCATTTATTCACATCTTAGTGAATCAGTTTTCCCTTGTTTATTCTGAAGATTGTTCAAGATGGTGCAAACAAATTATGTTCATTTTTTTTAAGTAGAGCGTCTCACAAAGGATAAAACAACAAAAAGAGAAAAGCAAGTGCAGCATTTTCACATAGGCCCTTCAATCCTAGACCGGGATTTCATATTTCATGCCAAGGTTTTGGATAGCGACAACAATAATAAAGTGTTTTTAATAGCAATGGCTTTGCAATAGATATTCTCAGATGCAGAATATTTTAATTCTTAAGTGGAGACCCTGGGCCCAACGTTGCTCTACGTTATTCCAATTTTACACTAACATAAATCCAGTGACTACTCTTGATTTACATAAATGGATGTGAAAGCACAAAGAGACCTGCTGTGTATGTATGGTCTGCCATTTGGTTTATATTTTCTTCATGATGAAATGGGGGTAATTGCCACAGTGTATTTTAGGATAATTTTGTTTCTTCTTCAAAATTCAAGTTTAAATTTGCAAATCTCTCAACATGTTTGCTTACTGAAATGATATGGCCCAAGATTTTCAAAAGAATGCACGCACTATTTGTGTGCCTGACTCTCATGAAGACCATTTCAAATACATGAAGGAGAACTTGGGATTTGCACATGTATATATGCCTGTGCATGGATTCAGTTTGTATATATATGTTAGGCAAGGCTAAAAGTACACTTTGAAACTGTAGGAGCAGATCTTCAACTGATGTAAACTGGCACTGCTTCATTGAAGGGAATGGAGATATGTTGATTTATGGCAGCTGAGATTCTGGCCTACAGGCTTACTTTATTTTTAAAAAGGTATTTTCCACTTATTTACAGTTCTTACTAAGAGAACTAGCTGTGTTTCTAGAGGCTGTGACAGCCTTCCAAAGCACATAAGAATGCTGGTCTCAAAAATCATAATTTTTTAGGTGTATGACAATTTTATTTTGCATCTAGTTTAACAGACCTCAGCTGTTATACCCGGCCTGTGGGCCAAACCTCAGTAAGGGAGGTGAAATCACTTCCCATGTGTCTCTTTAATGGCACCAAATCTGTGTTTCTGTGTACTGAGCTGAATGGAAGCATCAAGTGGGTGTCCTAGGTATTCTTTATGGTTTTATCTTCCATAGTCATATGCCCTTGAGTTTGATCATTATCTTCAGAAATAAAAAGGATCTTGCTTTGAAGTCAAGATTCCTCCCTTCCCTCCAGTGCTTGCACTGAGTTTGTGGATCACTGGAGAAAGATTAAATTTAACATTAATTGTAACTTGTGAACTTTATAATTTAAGTGGCTAACCTTTCCTTTTAAAAATATACACATGTTAATCACATTTTAGTCACACTATTTAATCTTATTCTCTGTGTTTCTTTTTCTATTATGTCTTTTATATGACCAACTTTTCTCTCTTGCCTTATTTAATTTATATTTTAATATATTTTCTTCATTTGGAAAAATGGGTATTGTTTATTTTGTTATAATTCATAGATGACTGTCCAAATTAAAAAAAAAAAAAAAAAAAAAAGCATGTAAGCAAACAAAAAACTCTCCCGACTTAGCTTTGATTAAATCAATTTTAAAGGAATTTTGAACAAACGCTTTCCTCACATATTTAGAAGAGCAGCTTTTATGCTTCAGTCATAAGATTAGCAATTAATATATTTTGCTATACTTGCATAAATAATAATTTAATTTCCAGTTCTGTTTTTGCTGACACGTACCAAAACTGTCAATTAGAATTGTTTGCTATATTGACCTCCTCCTTATTCACTAAAATTTTGGAAGCATGTCATTAGTCAACTTTCTTGAAAGTGGCACTATTTGCTGTTAAAAATAACCGTAATGTGACCCAAAATATTTAGTATATGGCAATAACATTTAACTATCTTGAAATGTGAGTGGAGATAAAGGTTCATTGATAAATTCATGTCTCTCATAAGGCCCAATATAGGAGCATTCAGAAATTCATCAAAGACTGAGACCATGTTCTGTCAAGCCAAATAATGAACCAAACAAAACACTGCCTTTGGCTGGATGTGTGAGAAATGCATTGTTAGCACCAGTGTTCCCCTCTATCACTGTAGGAGTTACATATCTGCATTTACTCCTGAACATTTCAACTAGAGCCAATCAGAAAGTTGCAGGTTGAATCTGTAGCTGAAGAACAAACTATTTTGAAGAAGCCTCAAGGGGTAGCCGAGTTAGTCTGTTACAGAAAAAAAACAACAAATGGTCTGGTAGCCCTTTATAGACTAACAAAACATGTAGATGGTACCATGAGCTTTCATGGGCACAGCCTACTTCTTTAGATGACAGGAGTTAAGCTGAAGTGGACTGTGCCCACGAAAGCTCATGATACAATGTTTTGGCAGTCTATAAAGTGCTACCAGACCATTTGTTATTTTGAAGAAGTTTGGAAAGGAAACATGGCAATGCACTTCCATTAGCCTTGCACTGTTCATCTAGAAATGAAAATAATTTGCTTCACAAGCTTTCTCTAGAGATTTACAGAAGACTGTGTATAGGATATAATATATCTTGAGATATACACTCACTCCTTGGGTGGAACATTGCCACCCTCTGGTAGAGGAAGTAAAAATTAATGTATCCTATTAAAACTACGGGAGAATTTTAGGTAGTTAGAATTTAGCAACATAAATGTACAATTCTCTGTACAAATGCACTGGAAAACTGTATTTCTATGACAATATTTTCTGTAAAAAGAAAATACTCACCTCTATTACATCCTCCAGACCCTTGGGCAAATCTCGTCCTTACTAGCATTGAAACAGGCCCTACGTTCCAGAAAGGGGAAGCATGACATCGTACCTCTCGCACAGGGCCGTCCTTAGGATTTATGGTGCCCTATGCGAGATTATTAAACTGGTGCCCCTATGACTGATTTGCTCTTCCACCCTACTCTCTCCCCTTCCCAGAAACCCCAGCAGCCAATCCCTTCCCTCAGACTGCTGCAGGCAGTGCATTCAGCTCTCTAGGACCCAGCCCTGCTGTTACATGCTCTACTGCTTCCTGTCATAGGCATGCACAGCATATTTCATTAGGGTGTGCACCCAAAGAATTTTTTTTAAATGTACTCTTTGACCTCCCCATTAGCCATACTCCTGACCCACGTTAGCCACGCCTCTGGAGGCAACACTCTCGGGGCAAGATGGACACATGACCAAAAGTAAAAGGTGGTGCTCCCTCCCCCCTCAAGAACTTTTCCCACCATCCTCCTACCGATAGGAATTAGTTTCGGCCCCCCCCCCCATGCAACTATCTTGCAATTGCATTAACCCAATGTGTGTGACATTAACTTGGGGGGCGGAGAGGCGGGGAAGTGTTTCATCTCAGGCTGTGTCTACATTGACGTGATCTTGCACAAAAGCAGCTGCTTTTGCACCAAAACTTGCTTCCTGTCTACACTGGCCGCGAGTTCTTGCGCAAGAACACTGACATTCTAATGTATGAAATCAGTGCTTCTTGCACAAGAACTCTGATGCTCCTGCTCAGGAATAAACCCTCTTGCGCAACTGTTCTTGCGCAAGAGGCCAGTGTAGACAGGCAACATGAATTTCTTGTGCAAGAAAACCCTATGGTTAAAATGGCCATCAGAGCTTTCTTGCGCAAGAGTGCATCTACATTGGTGTGGATGCTCTTGCACAAAAGCACATGCCAATGTAAACGCTCTCTTCTGGAAGAGTTTTTGCACAAGAACTCTTCTGCAAAAGAGTTCTTGCGCAAAATCATGCCAGTGTAGATGTAGCCTAAGAGTTTCCTCCCATGAACAAAATGAATTTTGTTTTGTACACCAGTATTAAGTACATGTGGCTTGTTTGGATGTGGCACCCAAGTTATTAAAATCTTATAAACCTCTACCTTTTCCCTCTGCTGCCATGTCTCATCCCCTTGCTCCATCATCTCCCTTGGTGCCTGCTGCCCCCCAACCCCTCACCCTCCCCTGCTGTCCTGACTCCTGCCCTTCTCACTGCCCTCAGCCTTCCTGAGACCTGCCCCCCTCCAGCAGCCCTTCTCTCCCCCTTGTGCTCACTCCTCTAGTAGCCTCACTCTGATCATGTGAGCTACCCCTCCTCATCCCCTCTTCTAACACCTCCCCCTACACACCTGCCCTGCCTCTCTCCTCTGATGCTGGTCCCTCCCCTGCAGGTGACTGCCCTCGTGCTTCACCTCCAGAATCCCCTGGCACCTGCACCTTCCCTTACCCCTGCACCCTCCTGGTGCCTCCCCCTTCCCTCACTGCCCCTGCTCCCTTTTTCCCTGATGCCCACCCCCTCACCACTCTCTGCTCCATTCCCCTCCTGCCCCTCTGTGCCCTCACACATGACTTGCTTCATCCCCACCTTTTTCATACCCACCCCCTTCTTTTAAGCCTTCTCCCCAGCACCTCCACCTCTAGCTCACAGTGCCCTGCCCTTCCCCTCTCCTCTCCTCTCCCAGCATCACCCTGTCCCCCCTCCCACTGGCACCTCCCCCTCCTGCCCTTTTCCTCATTCTCTCCTTGCCCCCCCCACATTTGTCTCTCCTGAACCCCTGCCCCTTGGTGCCTTCCCCTTTCTTCTCCTGACCTGCCCCCCTCCCATCAGCACAAGCCCCTTCCTCTCCCACTCCTCCCCCTCACCTCGCCTCGCCTCCCTTCTGCCTTCCCGTTTGCAGGGCTGGAGTCTGCTGCAATCGGGCCCCATGAGTCCCCGCAGCCCGGGCTCCAGACCACATGCCAGAGCTGGAGCTGGGCCGCTCGGCATTTGTAGCCCCGGCCCATCACAACACAGCTGGCGAGGCTCTGCTCCCCTGCTCGGCGCGTCTCCTTCCAAGCCATGGCCTGGCCATTTTTAAAAATGGTGCCACAATGCCAAGCTGTGCATGATCCCGCCTCCTCCGGCTCGCTGTGCGTAATCCCGTCTCCAGCTTAGCCCTGGCTCCTCCCAACGCTGCCACCTGGGTTGATAGCTTCCCTTCTCCAGCTGGGGTCAGCTTGCCGGCCTCCTCGCCGGAGTCCCTCGGCCTGGTGGGGTCTTCTGGTGGGGCTGTAAGTGCTAGCAGCGCCCCTACTGTCTCCAGTGCAGAGTGCACACGTATGCTTCCCCTCCGTGCCGGGCCGGCAGAGTGGTGCCCCAGAAAGTGTGGTGCCCTACGCGACTGCATACTCCGCTTATGCCTAAGGATGGCTCTGCTCTCGCATGAATTATCAGAGATGCGGATGGCAACAAATACCACACCTAAGGAAAGGTGGCCTTGTACCCATTCTGATGTGCATTCAGGTGAAATTCTGTCTCAGCCAGTGTGAATTTTTCTTTGCCTTCTGTTGAAATATGGCACCTCAGCTCCCCCTCCACTGCATTCAGTGTCTTAAAAGCTGCAGTCTCTCTTAGTAATAGGAGTCACTTTTATTGACTTGTATTCTTCAATTGAAGAATCAGGCCCCAGTATATAGGTGCAGCTGCACTGATTTCAGTGGATTTTGCCCACTTACAGCAGAATTTCACTTGACCCAAAAAAGGCCATAGGTTTTATACTTTACTCAATTATTTTCCTGGTCTCTACTATAGCATAGTGTAACAGCGTCTCCTGCTGGTCATCTGGGAATCAGCTCAAGTCCGGTTCCTTCGCACTTGTTTGGGTGGTGTCTGTCCTGTCATCGCTCTGTTGTCTCCGCTACTTCAGTTCTAGACCTGTATTGCTTCCTGGTTTGCAGTGTTCTCTTTGGGACTTGGCCCTCCAGCTGTGCCCCAGCTCTGATCTCCCCTTTCTGGGGGTCTGTCAGTCCTTCATCCTCTCATTCGCCTCAGTGGCAAACTGTAGCCTCAGGTCCAGCGCCTCACCTCAAGAGATAACTGTCATCTGGTTCCGCTACTCCCTTCCTTGGCAAGTGGGTGCAAAGGGAGGGGAGAGACACAGACCTGCTCACTACTGGGCCCTCACCTAGGGACACCCTAGCTGCCTATTGCCTTCCTCCACTTCCCTCTAGTTCTGCTTTCCCTGGGCCACTTCCCTGTGGCCCTAGTATCCACTGGACTGCTATATCAAGGCTTTACATCTGGCAGAGGTCAGTCAGGGATTTCCTTAGCTCTGCCATTATGCCAGCACTGCTCTGTCTAGATTGCCCCCCTATCCTTCTCCCTGCTGGTCAGGAAGAGATTGAGCTCCTCTCCTCTGATGAGTAGCCCCTTATCTCTGGGGCTGCCCCAGCAAGGCCTTTCCTAATTGGTCAGCTCCAGAAGCCCTTTCATAAAAGGCTGGGGTCTGCACAGGCTCCCTCCCGCCTGCTTTAACCCCTCTTACTCCAAATTGGGTCTGCAAGGCCACTACACATAGTATACACTGCAATATGACACGTGGAAAGATTTCTTTGGGGAAAACTCCTTGTTGCTTCCGAAAGTTGGGAAAAATCTTGATAAGAAAAGTCTCCTCAGCGTTCCTAGGACACCAGCTGTGTTATCCAGCCAATGCATGGTGACAAGGGCAAGCACAGTCATTGAGCCAGAAGGTCTGCCAAAATCTGCTACTCCTGCCAGAGCTTATTTTAGTCAAAACTTGCTGAGTCCTCCTCACTCCTTTTACTGCGTGCAGAGCCTAGTAATGTTTTGGACACAATGTGGGACCTTGGTGGAGATCAGGTTGACATAGCTGATGCTGAAGACAATGTTCTGTATGGGTATGTCTACACTACAGAGAAGATCAAAGTTGCCGCTGTTGGTCTTCCAGGGTTCGAATTAGCGGGTTTAGTGAAGACACACTAATTCAAACTGAAGGGGCACGGCAGTCAATGTTAGTAATCCTGCTTCCACAAGAAGTAAGGGAAGTTGAAGGGAGAGTGTGCTCCCTTCAATTTCCTGCTGCATGGACAGCACCAAAAGTCGAGTTAAGCTACTTCGACTTCAGCTAAGCAATTAATGTATCTTAATTCAACCTTATCCCATAGTGTAAACATACCCCAGGGGTGGCCAACCTAAACCTGAGAAGGAGCCAGAATTTACCAATGCACATTGCCAAAGAGGAATAGTAATGTCACCAGCCCTGATCATCTCCCCACCACACTCTCAGCACATCCCACCCACAAGCAGCCCCACCAGTGAGTGCCACTTCCTCTTTTTCCTCCTGCCCACTGGGATCAGGTCTCTCTGTGGGAGATTCTAGAGAGGGAAGCATGGGTGTGACAGGTTCAATGGAGAGGGTGGGAAATGGCAGGATCCTAGGGGGAAAGGGTGGAGGGGGACAGCTCCTAGGGCAGAGCTGGGGGTTGAACAGTGAGCACCATCCAGCCCAGTGCAAAGTTAGCACCTGTAGCTCCATCCCTGGATTTGGTACTTATGCAAAGAGCACATATTGACTTCAGATGTGGTTCTGGAGCGGCAGGTTGGCCACTGCTGACATACCCTGTGTGCATATATTTACTTTGTCTATTCTTCCCATTCTTTTGATGGATGCTGCCTGAATCCTACCTTACATCACATATAGCCCATGGGTTTCTTGCAACACAGGCAAAATTCTGGTATTAATTTCTTATTAGGTAACTTGGAAGTGTGTGTGTGGTTAAGAATTCACTATATGACAAATGTGTTGGATGGTATAGACTATAGAAATGCTTGAATGACATAATTAGCCATTGGGCTGGTCTCAGCAGTAACCATACCCAAGGGAGAAACTTTATCTTCAGCACCAAAAAGGACATTACCCTTTGCAAATACTTCCCAAACTCTAATGATGAAAAATCTCAATTCATATCTTCCCTCTCCCCCAGGCCTTTTGACAGCTGAAGCATCTACTGACTTGAATGGCTTCATTCAGATTTGGAAAAGGCCTGCATTTATATTAATCATCTTTAGGAAATGGTGCATAAACCTTACTCTTCACAAAGGCTTTCTTCATGAAGAATGATGTGCACAACACTTCCTGACACCGCCTTCTCCCCTGAAGCCCCTACCAAAACAAATAAGTAAATTAATAAATATAAAGGGGGGGGGGGACCAAAACCAGCCCCAGAACAAAACCCTACCCAAGCAAACACTCTGCGCTGAAGAGTCATTCGTGCTGGAGATTACATGAAGTCCATTAGGGATTTTGCTATTGATTTCAAGTTGAAGGTGCTGAGACTCCATAGTGACAGACAGTAGTATAAAACCAAGATGGAGATATATAGATTTCTTGTAAAAATGAGATTGACTCACATTTAAATTGTGAGAGCGGAAGACTTTTAATCAGTCAATAGCATTGCATAATAAATAATGAGTACTTAGATATTTGTGAATGAAGATGATACCATTTCCCACTAGTTCTGTTAAATATTTATAATAAAAAATAAAAGCCAAGCATAAATATTATAAATAATCTCTTTTGTTTAAATCCTCTCAAATCCCAATATACATCTGACTATAGTAATTCATTGATAAACAGAAGTAATATATCTAGATTGCTCATACACATTGAAAACATTTCACTTACATACAAATATGCTTTCTGGTTGTGAACCGAGTTTCAAACCTTTTTATCAGCGCTGATTGCTGCCCAGGGAAAAAGCTCCAATATATCTAAGCAGAGAGAAAAGAATGCCAAGAATGGCTTGGCTGCTTCAAAGCAGACTGCAAATTGAACATTAGGATTCATTGCTAATAAAAGCAATTTGTAGCAGAGAGGTAGGCATTGTTTGTGGAAGTATTTAATATTAAATAACTGCTAAAATATTACATGAAAATGAAACAGGTATTTTAGTTTAAAGAAGGATGAACAAAGCATCCAGGTTTAACAAGGTTTTTGTAGGTGTTTTGATTTTGACCTAAACTTAAAAACAAGATTATATGTAATTCAATCAGGGTATTTTAAAATTAAATTGATTTGTTCTGGGCCAGAGTCTGTTACATTCACACTGAATAGCACCTTACTTCTTCAGTGACTCTTTTCTCAGAGTAAGATATTACTCAGGGTGAGAAATAGTAGGAAAATGTAGCTTTTGGGTTTTAGCTATAACACATTGAAAGACAAAAAGGATATTTCCCTACTTAGCAGGGCTAGGGTAAAATGTCAGCAAAGACTGCAAACATTTCAGATACCTAAAATGAAAAGCATTTACCTTTTGGAGGAAAATAAATGTTTTCAAAGACATTTGGCTAAAGTACATGAATATTTCAAGCAAGATCCAGTCCCATTTTCCTGTACAGATTGGGCCAGTTTTTGAGCAAACGCATTTCTAAACAAAACCAGACTATATTTTGAAATGAAAATAACTAATTTCAAAACCATGCTTTTTTCATTTTTGAAGGGGTTGAAATAACAGCTATTTTGTTGTAACAGTCAATGAAACAAGCAAAAATATAATCTCTTATAAAAGAATATGGTAGAAACAAAAACAGTACACTTATCACAGTCTTAGGATGTAACTGAACTGCACTGGCAAAGTTGAAGCAATTTAGATAATTTTTGGCTCTACAGAAAAATTAAAGTTAATCTGACTGTTTTAGCAATTTATTGTTTTATGGTTGCATACTTACAGAATTATGTTTTCCCCCATAAAATCCCTAGAGCATTTGATTTGTAAAGCATCAACTAAAGAATTTGATAACTGCAAAGAATCCCACCTTGATAGCCAGGTATGTTGTTATACGTTCATTATCTTTATTCGATTCCAGTAAAGACCTTCTCCTGTTTGTCTGCGAAAGCCCTCAGGTGTGTTCAATGAAATACATATATGTGTGTAATTGTTTGAGAAAGGAGAAGAGCTGCCATTTCACAGAACACACACTATAAGAGTGTAAACTATTGGCATTCAGTGCAAGTTACCAGAGTTCAGACGTCTGTGTGCCACTGGCCTACACTTTAGAGCTTGACATTTATAGAAAGCAATATTGAGATTTCCAATTTCTTCCTTTAGGAAACTCTTCAGATCACTCAGAAAACACAGCTGGGAAAGCTAGACATGACTGTGGTATATTTGCCCTGCTATTTCTTCATCACGGGTCCTTGTTTAAACAAGAGACACATGATCACAACTGATAATAACCTAACATCAGTCAATTATACTTGTCCCATAGCATCTACCAAGCCCAACTGCTATTTTCCTCAGTGGCAGACAAACCTTCTTGCCCTCTTGCTGTTCCCCTCACAATTTCTCTCAGAGCTTCCCACAGATCAGAATCTTGCTCTGTTAGAAGCCCCAGTGTTTTGTGATTCCCAGGAAGGTCGTTGTAAATGTTAGTAGTGAACATTCACAGACCAGTTTGGCAGTAGTACCCTTGTGCTACAGAACAGGAAGTTTGTGACTCTTGACTTTGTCTGTCACTGTTATGCTGTTAGGTGCTTGGGAGCACTTTGACGATAACATGCTTAATTCTTTGTGGGTAGGAGGAAGTATACAGTAGTCAGTAATCAATCTTTCTCACTGGTTGAAAACAGCACTGATGATCTTTAAAGGAAGCTGTAGTTAGCATCCACAGGGATGGAAAGGGAATTGCCATACTGGGAGGATCTTCAGAGGGTGGGTAAGCACAGAGTTTAGAGAGTTCTAGAACAAAGGACATTGTGATTTTTTTGTAAATTGCAGAGAGTTCAGGCCAAACTCTGACACTATCTTTTCCATATAAGGCAGTGTAATCAGTGTGGAACTGATTCCTTTGTCAGTCTGAACCAGTTCTATCTACTTGCTGGTCTGGTCTGCTGATATTTATACCAGCCAAAGTTTGCCTTTCAACATCAACTTCCCTTTGCAGCATTATGAGTCACATATGTTTAATGGTGACTATTACCTATATTTTTAGTGAGTTGTCATCCCAGACCCTTCTCCAATCTGAAAAACATCTTATAGTCAAAATATTTCTCATTAGAATTAAATATGGCTGAAATAGGCCTTGATCTTGCTCCTACTGTTGTTAATGGCAGCAATCTTATTAGTGCAAAATTAAAATAATGAATATCTACTAGTATAATTAAGGAACTGGGGTTTTTCCCCAATCTTTTTCATGGAGTCAATGACTTAAGGTATGGAAATTAAGTCACCACTGAAATATACCTATAAGTAGCTGGGTAACTGTATGCCATCTTTGGATATGCAATGTTTCTTAGGGATCCCCCTATGTCTATTTTACACTTATACATGATGCTTGAGCGGTGAATCATACAACATGTAGTTTCTTATTTTGATAGCCATTTGAAAATCAGCCTTCTTTGTGAACACTGTGACGATTCCATTAGCTGGATAGTTATCTATTACAGGGATTTTAAGATTATAATTTTGATGTCTCAATTAATTGTGCAGACATTTTACATGTGGTATTGATCTGTGAATACTGGGTCAGAGAACAATCTGAGATAAATCTGTGTACTGTTGAACAGTGAGTTGACAACATGCCAATGATAAAAGGTATTGTACTTTAAAGGACATACAATCTGCTAAGCTTTTCAAAAACAAAAATAGATAAGATACAATCAGATTTTGCACTACCTTGTGTTGGTCTGGTGTCTTATAGTTTGACAGATACGATGCAATAAAATGGAATGTGAATGACACGACCCAATGTGACATGACTGACATGACAGCCTAGAAATTGAATAAACATTTTCCCATAAATTTGGTCTCCCCTTATCCGCACGGTGTTAAAATTTGGGTCAGGTGTTTTTGTATCTTAAAGCAATTACAGAATTTGGCAGATTGCTTATTCAGGAGAAATGTGATGATAATTCTCTCCTTCTCTTGCTGGGTATTCTAAACATGGACAGTGTTGGAACTCTCTATTTTTATTTATTATTTATTACAGGTTAAACCTCTCTGGTCCAACACTCTGGTTCAGAAACATCTGTAGTCCGGCATTATGTTAGTTAGCTGGATGTCCACTTATCATGGGTGTGGCCAACTTTCCCGTGGTCCCATAACGTTTGTTTATAGCCACCAGTCCTGTCTTTCAGTGTTCTGTGCTGCTATTTAGCTCTAATTTACCTCTAAATGTCTTCTAGGAGCCCACTAAGCAGTGGAAATGTTGGTAATGCTGCAAGACAATATTGATCTCCCATTGTCCAGCAAATTCTCTGGTATGGCACAGGTCAGGTACTGATGGTACCGGATTAGAGCACGTCAACCTATATAATCTTTAATTGCTGGAAACTCCAGGAATATATTTTTATACATAATCAATTTGTTCGCAACATGTCAGGTGCATCTAAATTAACTTGTTTGTAAATTGCCTAGCAGCCTCTCAATACAGCGAAAGGCATAATGGAAAATTATCCTTGGAATTGCTTTGATATTTTCTAGTTTTCAAATGTAGGTGCTCAAAACTGGGGGGAAAGAGTGAGATCTACAAAGCAGTCTAGGAAATGGTAGTCAGCCTCTGTTTCTCATCCCACCCAGCCTGGATTTAGCCAAGATCCTCTCTGAGGGTATATCTACACTGCCACCCTAGTTCGAACTAGGGTGGCTAATGTAGGCAATCGAAGTTGCAAATGAAGCCCGGGATTTAAATATCCCGGGCTTCATTTGCATCTTGCCGGGCGCCGCCATTTTTAAATCCCCGTTAGTGCAGACTCCGTACCTGCGGCTATACGCGGTATGAAGTAGGTAGTTCGAATTAGGCTTTCTAATTCGAACTACCGTTACACCTCGTTCCACTAATTCGAACTACCTACTCCGTGCTGCGTGTAGCCACGGGCACGGAATCCGCACTAATGGGGATTTAAAAATGGCGGCGCCTGGCAAGATGCAAATGAAGCCCGGGATATTTAAATCCCGGGCTTCATTTGCAACTTTGATTGCCTACATTAGCCACCCTAGTTCAAACTAGGGTGGCAGTGTAGACATACCCTGAGAGTCTGCACTGAGGGGGTTTTCCAATATACCAGAGATATCCCAGAAAAACTCTGCTGTGCGCAGAGAACACATTTGCTCTTCCGCTTTTTTTTTTGCGGAAGAGCAAACACGCTCTTTTGAGGAGCCCTGTGTACCTTGTTCTACGAGGATTAAGGGCTCCTCTGAAAAAGGAGGCTTTTCCACCATTTGGCCCTATCTAGACAGGGTCAAATGGTAGAAAAGCCTCTTCCAGAAAAGCAATTGGAAAAAGCTACACAAATTGCGGAGCGCAATTTATGTAGCTTTTTCCGAAAAAAATCTACAGTGTAGACCTAGCCCTAGTTAGCCAGTTGAGGAGAGCAGTGTGCTTCCAGACTCTAACTCTTATTAGTGGCTCCTCAGGGAATTGTGAGCCCCAAGGTAAGAAGCTATAATAGAGGTGACTCAGTCATATTTCTTTCATTAAAAACAATAGTATAAGTGTGTCAGGAGCTGGGGTAGTGGTGTGTCCATTGACATTTTAAAATTTAATCTGATTTTTTTTTGGTTGTCAAATTAAAAGAAAAAGAAAAAATAAATATACAAAAAAGAATATTCTTGGGATGAGTTTACAAAGCTTCAAAATGAATTAAGATCCTTACAAAAATAAATGATACTGTAGCAGGGAATAGCACAATGAACTGGAATTATTCAGAGGGCCTGAGGGCTATTATTTACACTGATGCATATTACAAATAACTTCACTGAAGTCAATGAAGGCACACAAGTATAAACTTGACCAAAGTAAAGTCCACACACAGCCCAGAAAGTCTGTTCCAGGTAAAGTTAATGTCAAAAACTTGCCCTGATTTCAATGGGAGCAGGAAAAGACTCAAGATGATCAGAGATATCTCAGTGCACGGATATACTATCAATCTATATTTTTTTAAAAATGACTACAGCTTTGTCTTGCTAATACAATCAGAGCATTGGTATGACATATTCCTGGAAATTTAATAACTTAATATAATTTTTAATTAAAGATTCATCTTTAATTCCTGGAAACTCCAGGCTAGCCATGGAGGGCTGGCAATCCTAGGTTGAACTCCAGTCTACCATGTTAAGAATGGTTTAATTCTAGAAAGCTAGCAACTCACTGACTTCTCTCTAAAATTCTTAGCTCAGAGAAAATAGTCACTGTTCCAACTCCTCCACTTCCACATCTACCAAGACTTCTTAACAGGACTGTGCATATTTCAAAGAGAGTGTCTTCTCACTCCCCTCTGCTGATTTCCATTTCTGCTAAACACTTTCACTGGACTCACAAATTCTTTCATCATGTGCTTTAACCATTTAATATTAATACAGTAACAAATGCTGCCAAAAAATAAAACTCCAAGTCATACCTTGAACATGGCCTTGCATTATCTTGTTTATCTTACTGAATATTGAACTTTACAGAAAGTTGAGGACTTGTTATTCATGTGTGCTAATCACTATCACGTTTGTATGACTAAAATTCCAGGTTGTTATATGAATCTCTCTATTAATAATGTACTCCAATAAACAATCTATATATAGATATTTCTAGGACACATTTAAAAAAAAACCGTAAAGCTTGTAAATAATTTGTACTTCCTTGAATAGTCCTTAAAATATTTGGCAGTGGTGATAAAGCAAACTCTTATTTATACAGTCTGAATTGATTCTGCCAGTTGGTCATTAACCAAACTAGATGGCTACTGCAATGAGGATGTGATAAACAAAAGTGCTGATATGAGACTGCTTTGCAGTTCCTGTCTTGAGCCATATGATATCTGTGAGGCTGATTACAGGTCATATGGTTCAGGGGGTAGCTGAGTTAGTCTGTACAGGATAAACTTAAAAAACAAGAAATGTTCTGGTAGTACTTTATAGACTAAGAAAACATGTAGATGGTCTCATGAGCTTTCATGGGCATAGCCCACTTCTTCAGATGACCGGAGTTTTGAGTTTAGGATGTACAGACCCAAAATAAATAGGGAAGAAGGAAGCGGAGGGGAAGGGGAAAAAAGGAAAGGGGCGGGAAACAAGGAGCAGAGGGTATGAAAATATCAAAGGGAAAAACAAGTAGGCAGAACTGGGCATCTATAAGCACCTGAAGATTGGATAGTTAAAGAAGCAAATAAGGATAGGATAGCAATTAGATAGGAAGGGTACTAATGCAAGAATCTACACAAAAAGCTGTTGGCACCTTCATTGAAAGTTAGGCTGATAATGTCCCAGCCATTTGTTATCTCGATTGAGAAGGTTATCAATGGAGGAAATGAATTTATGGATGAATTGTAATTCTAATGCCTTGCTGTGTATTTGGCTTGTAGAATTGGTTTGTGACAAAACAGCCACCTGGAGATCTTTTAAAGAGTGATTAGGTAGATTGAAGTGTTCTCCAACAAGTTTCTGTATGTTCCCTTTACGTATATCTGATTTGTGTCCATTGATTCTTTACCTTAGGGACTATCCAGTTTGTCCAATATACATATAGCTGTGAGGCATTGCTGGCATTTGATGGCATAGATCAAATTACTGGATGTGCAGTTGAATGATCCTCTGCTTTGGTAGCTTATGTTGTTGGCTCCAGTGATGAATTCATTTGTATAGATATGTGGGCAGAGTTGGCACCACGACTGATTACAGGCCTGGGTTCCTGGATGCTTATGATGTGATTGTGTAGCATGGTTACCAGAAAGAATTCATTTAAGGTTGAGAGGTTATCTGTAAATGAGAATAGCCCAAGGCCTATGAGAGTAAGGGTATGTCTACACTACAGCGCTAATTCGAACTAACTTAGTTCGAATTAGTTAATTCGAACTAAGCTAATTCGAACTAACACATCTAGAACTAAAAACTAGTTCGAATTAGCATTTTGCTAATTCGAACTAGCGCGTCCACACTGATTGGACACAGGGGCGCATTTAAGGGCAGCTGAAACCGGTTCTGGCAGGGCATCAGGTCAGTAGTTGCGTTGTGTGGCTGCTGTCTGAGGCTATCTGAGGCTCGTGCTTAAAGGGACCTCTCTGGACAGCCGGTTCTCAGCTTTTCCTGCTTGCTTGCCAACCTCGCCGAGGGACAGCAAAGCGTTGGTCTCTGTGCCCGTCTGTGTCGGTGCTTCCCTTCGGGGACGCCGCCGCAGGTGGCAACATGGAGCCACAGCTCGCCCTGCACCTTCTGGTGCACTTTCTGGACTTGCTGCTGCAAGCCAGCCAGCAATGGCTCAAGGCTGCTTGGCACCTCCTGGTGCACATCAGCCCCCTGCCTCTCCACCTGGCCACCCTGGGGGCTGTGGAGGAGCCGCGGTGGCGCCCCGGCACCGGCGTGCCCCGCCGCATCTGGCGTCTGAACACCAGCAGCGACTGGTGGGACCGCATCATCCTAGAGCACTGGGGAGACCGACAGTGGACCCAGAACTTCAGGATGAGGAGGGACACCTTCTTGGAGCTCTGCGAGTGGCTTGCCCCTGCTCTGCACAGAAGGGACACTCGCATGAGGCCCGCCATCCCCCTCCAGAAGCGGATGGCCATCGCCCTCTGGAAGCTCTCCACGCCGGACAGCTACCGATCCGTTGGGAACCAGTTCGGCGTGGAGAGATCCACCGTCGGAGCGGTGCTCATGCAGGTATGGCACTCATCGGCCACTGCGCCGGAGGGAAGGGGGGCTGCAAGGAGGGGATGGGCCGCCCCAGGGACAAAGGGGGGGAGGGAGGAGGCAAAAGCACCCCGCACCGGAGGGGTCGGTCTGTCCCGGCTGTACTACACGCCGCCAGGGGAGTTGCTTCTGGGAGTGGGGCGCGGTGCACTGCCAGGGCACGAATGCTCCCAGCCTCCCGGGCGCCCCACTGATTGGCGCTTTGCTGTGTCTCTCCGCAGGTGGTCAAGGCCATCAACCGCGTGCTGCTCCGCAGGGTGGTCCGCCTCGCCGACCCGGACACCGTCATCCGGGGATTCAGCGCCCTCGGCTTCCCCAACTGCGGGGGGGCCATCGACGGGACACACATCCCCATCCATGCCCCGGAACACCAGGCCTCCTGTTACGTGAACTGCAAGGGATACTTCTCCATCCTCCTGCAGGCCGTGTGTGACCACCGGGGACAGTTCACGGACGTTAATGTGGGGTGGTCCGGCAAAGCACACGACGCCCGGGTGTAGCGCAACTCCTTCATGTGCCAGCGGCTGCAGGACGGGACCTTCTTCCCCGACCGCCACATTAGGGTCAGGGACGTGGACATGCCCGTGTGCCTGGTGGGGGATGCCGCCTACCCACTGCAGTCGTGGCTGATGAAGCCCTACACGGGGCACCTCAATCCCTCCCGCCAGGACTTCAATGCCAGGCTCACCAGGGCCCGCATAGTGGTGGAGGGGGCCTTCGGGTGACTGAAAGCCCGCTTTCGATGCCTCCTCACCCGTCTGGACCTGGCCGAGCACAACATCCCTCCCCTGATGGCAGCATGTGTGCTCCACAATTTATGTGAGAGAAAGGGGGAGGCTTTCCTGCCAGCCTGGATGGCTAAGGCTGACCGCATGGCTGGCCACTACGGTCAGCCCCGCACCGCCGCCATCCGGGAAGCCCAGCAGGGGACCGTCCGGATCCGGGAAGCCCTGCGGGAGAGCTTCCTGGTGGAGGAGGAGGACTGACCTCTCCCTTGCATGCCCCACTGGGCCCGTCTTCCACCCTACCCCCCTTCCCCTTTCCCCTCTCTACCTACTATCAAATAAAGACACCTGTTTTTCAAACAAAAACATCTTTTTATTTAACATAACTGGTGTGGGGGGATGGAGGAGGGAGGGTGGGAGAGGGGAGGGGGAAACCTGGGACGAGGGAGCTGGAAGGGGAGGGAAGGGAAAGGAAAGCTCAGGGGTGGGGGTCCGGCTGCCTCTCCCGTCTCGCAACACTGTGGGTCCGGGGGCGTCGGTGGGGAATGGTTGTGGAGGGTGGGGCAGGAGGGATGGGGTGTGTGGAGGAAGCAGGAGCGGGAGCAGGGGGAGCAGGAGCAGGAGCCGGAGCAGGAGGAATTGGGAAGCGGTCAAGCAGGCTCTGGAGGTGGCCTCACAGGGCACGGCCCTGCTCCTCCAGAGCCTCCAAGTTCCTCCGGCGCAGCCTCAGGTCCTCCTGGACCCAGTGGTCCTGGATGCGGAGCTGGTGCTCCAGGAACCGGAGGTGCCACCGCTGGTACTCCTTCTGGTTCCTGGCTCTCCTGCTGGCCCAGATACGGACGGCTGCTGCAGGCGGGGTGGTGCGCCCTGCAGGCCCAGGAGCTGCGGCTGTGGTGAAACAAGAACAGAGGTCAATTACCCCAGGGGCCCAGGTGTGTGAAACCCAGCCCCCCTCTGCAAGGCCAGGGCCCCTGCAGGATCCCCAGCTGCTGCTCCGTGGTGGGCAAGGCCCAGGCGCACGGTTTCTGGGCTCCATCTACAGCCCCCCGTACACATAAGGGGAGCATGATGGTACTCGCATGTGGACGCCTCCTTGGCCTCGGACGACACAGGCGAGCGGCTCAGTGGGGTGCCTTGGGGGTCCTGGGTCCTGGGCAGGCTGCCAGCAGGCTCCTAGCTCTCAGAGCCCTCCTCCTCCTCCTCTGTGTCTGGGAGCGGTCCCTCTGCCCCGGGGTCTATCACCTCCCGGGGGGCAGGAACGGCATGAGCCCCCAGGATGCGGTCCAGAGCCTGGAAGTGGGGGCACGCCTCCGGGTCAGCCCCTGGCAGGCAGGCCCGGGAGTAGGACTGCCGCAAGTCCTTAATTTTCCAGCGCACCTGCTCCCGGCTGCGCTGGTGGCCCCTGGCGGCCAGGCTGGCAGCCATGCAGCCATACAGTGCCGCGTTCCTGTGGCTAGTGCGGAGATCCTGGACATTGGAGGCTTCCCCCCAAACCTCGATGAGGTCCATGATCTCTGCACTAGACCACGCAGGTGCCCGCCTCTTGTGGCCCCGGGCCGGCTCCTGGGAGCCGCCAGGCTGGTCCTGGGAAGAAGGGGAGGGGTGGGGGGCATCGGGTGGCTGGCTCATGGGGTGTCAGCTGCTGGGTGTGCTGGCACGGGTGCTGGCAGCCTTGCATCTGGCACAAACCCCGTAGCCAGCCCGTGCCCCTTTAAGGGCTCCGGGGCCGGGAGGGGGGCAGTAGAGTTTCCCTGGTGTTGGCTAGAGTGGCCACCAGGGCAAGCTGGGAAGGGCTAGCCTCCCACTAGTTCGAATTAAGGGGCTACACACCCCTTAATTCGAACTAGTAAGTTCGAACTAGGCTTAATCCTCGTGGAATGAGGTTTACCTAGTTCGAACTAAGTGCTCCGGTAGTTCGAATTAAATTCGAACTAACGGAGCGCTAGTGTAGCGCCTATGAAAGTTAGTTCAAACTAACATCCATTAGTTCGAACTAACTTTGTAGTGTAGACATACCCTAAGGGATCATTTTCCAAGATGGGTTGTAGATTGTGTATAATGCACTGGAGGGGTCTGAGTTGAGGGCTGTAGGTATCGACAAGTGGAATTCTGTTGTTTTCTCTTTTGGGTCTGTCTTGAAGTAATTCATGTCTGGGTATTTTTTTGGCTCTGTCAATCTGTTTTTTCACTTCTCCAGGAAGGTATTTCAGTTTTAAGAATGCTATATATAGATCCTGTAGGTGTTTGTCTCTGTCTGTGGGATCAGAGCAAATCCAGTTGTATCCTAGGGCTTGACTGTATACAATAGATTGAGAAATATGTCTGGGATGGAAGCTGGAGGCATGAAGGTAAGTGTAGCGGTTGGTGGGTTACCAGTATGGGGTGGTGGAAATGTGTCCATTATTTAATTGTACTGTAGTGTCCAGAAAGTGGATTTCTCGTGTGGACTTGTCCAGGTTGAGATGGATGATGGGGTGGAAGTTGTTGAAATCTTTGTGAAATTCTTCAAGAGTCTCTTTTCTGTGGGTCCATATGATGAAGATGTCATTGATGTAGCATAAGTAAAGCAAAAGTGTTAGGGGGCGAGAGCTAAGGAAACGTTATTCATGGTCAGCCATAAAGATGTTGGCATATTATGGTGCCATGCGGGTGCCCATGGCTGTGCTGCTGACTTGGAGATATAAATTGTCTCCAAATTGGAAGTCGTATGGGTGAGGATAAAGTTGCAGAGCTCTGTAATCAGGTGTGCAGTGTTGTTATTGGGGATGGTGTTCCTGATGGCTTGTAATCCGTCTTCATGTGGAATGTTGGTGTAAAGGGCTTCTACGTCCATAGTGGCCAGGATGGTATTTTCAGGTAGATTGCTGATGTTTTGAAGTTTCCTCAATATAGCCAGGTAATCCTGTGGTAAGTGTGCCAATGCTTGAGATGATGGGCCATCCGGGATTTTCAGGTTTGTGTATTTTGGGTAGAAGATAGAAATTTCCTGGTCGAGGATCGGGGGTGTGTGTGTTAGTGTAAATTTGTTCCTGAGCAGTATCAGGGAGCTTCATGAGCACTTTTATCAGGGATTTTTGGTATTCCTGAGTGGGGTCACAGGAGAGGCTTGTGGAATCTACTATTGGAGAGCTGTCTGCTTGCCTCCTGTTCATAATCTGTCTTGTCCATGATGACTACAGTGCCTCCTTTGTTGGCCTCTTTGATTATGATGTTAGGATTGTTTTTGAGGCTGTGTATAGCATTGTGTTCTGCATGGCTGAGGTTGTGTGTTACAGGCCATACGGCAGGAGTCAGTTTCTGGTGTTTGTTCCTGATTTGTATGTTTAAATGTAATCTATTTGAAGTACATGTATAGGGTATATGGGATATCTTAGTGTCTGACAAGATTTAATATATTGCTTCTTACAGCTCTCCCTTAGGAGAAATAGAGAAATACACTTTATAGATGGTGAACTGAGGCACAAAATAACAAAGTGATTTGCTGACAGCTACAAAAGAAGTCTATGGCGGGCCAGTTTTTATGTCCCAACTAGCATCCTAACTATTGGAACATACTGCCTCTAAATTTGTGACCATAGCTTGCAAGCTGCCAGGCTCAAATTAGGATATGCACGGTGGAGAAAGACCCTAACTGAACAACACCAGAAGTTATTCATAAAGAAACTTAAAATGTTGTGAAAGTCATCCCTTTATTGCCAATAACTCCTTCTATAACCTTCATTTTATGATTCTGCATTTCTGATATAAATAATTTTCATTGGTAAATTGAATGGACACTACATTTGTGTGGAAATGTATATGGAAATATGGGACTGAAATTAAGAAGTTTTGAGAAGACTATTTTTAAAATGCTTAATGTAGCCCATATAGAGCTGTCATGTAATAATCTAAGAATGCTGCTAGGTGAGAATTTTATAAATCCTCTCTGTGATCTGGTCAGTGATAGAAGAACATTGTGTCCCTCACTTGAAAGACAAGGGGCTGCAAGGAGGCTATTGCTTCTGAAGATCCTCTTCCATATCTCCAGCAAAGTTGAAAAACTTGGAAATCTAAAGAGCAACAAACAATTAAATTCTATCTCAGGAGAAGGAGATGGTGGATGTGAGAAGTAATTATTGAAGGGATCAAAAGAACTAAGTAGCAATTAATGGAGAATCTCCCAGAATGAGTGTCTGAAGAGAGCAGGCCATGCCAGCCAGATCCTAGAGGTTTTGAGCAGGGCAGGTAGGTTGTCCACAGGAAGCTTAGACCTACTAGGATGCTCACATGGAAGATAAATAGGTACCTGGTAAAATAGATGTACAGAGAGGCTTTTTTATTGTTTTAAGATCTGTTTTCTCTTAATCACATGTACCCTAAATGAATAATACTTTGATTTAAGGAGGCTATTTTGGTTTCTGTTAACACTGTCATTACTTTTGGAGGGAGGAGGCATCATCGAAGGAACCTGAAAGAGTCATGGTTGGTCCAGTGGAGAATTGACTCAGAGCCCAGTTTGAAAGTGAGAGTATCACATGATTTCATCTCAAGGAAGGTAATGACGTGTAGCCTGAGCAAGGAAGCACTTAGAGACCAGAAGGAATCAGAGGTGAAGTTAGTTCAGTAAGGGTGTGTCTAGACTACATGGCTCTGTCAATGTAGATGAGTTTACATAAGAAAATGAAGCGACGATTTAAATAATCGCCGCTTCATTTACATCAAAATGGCCACCGCTCTGTGCCGACCAGCTGTTTGGCGGCACAGCGGGGCAGTCTGGACGCACTGCGGTCAACAAGGGAAGCCTTTGCCGACCGCTCCGGTATGCTTCTTGCAATGAAGTTAACCGGAGCGGTCGACAAAGGCTTCCCTTTTCGACTGCGGTGCATCCAGACTGTCCCGCTGTGCCGCCAAACAGCTGATCGGCTCCATCGATGGAGCCATGTAGTCTAGACATACCCTAACTGTGGCACTTAATAGCACATTAATGTAGTTTTTAAAATGCAGACTGGTAAGAGAATCAATATAATCTGATTTAACATAATCTTCAGCAGCAGCAGCGTCGCACGCACACATGCACTCATGCCTTAATGATAAGCCCGTATCAGAACTCTCCCGGGAAAGTTTTGAGAGTAAGGAGGCATTCACTGATTTTGATGAACTCACTTCTTGCAGCACAAAGGTGGAAAACATTTCTCTGAAATTTTAAATGAGAAAGGGCAGAAACTGATGACAGTAATAACTACAAGATATTTTAATTGTGAAACTTCAAAGTTCACCTATTGAGTTTTATTACTGTAGTGCATGTTTAGAGTTTCGATTTTAACAGGCTTTTTTATAAGTCTCCTTATTAAGAAGTAAAGAACTTCCATATTTCAGAGTCTGAGCCTACAGACGCTTAGGCACATATTTAGCTTAATTCACAAATGCAAGCCTATTGGGACTTGCATGGGAGCAAATTTACTCATGTGTAAGTGTTCGCAAGATGAGTTCTTTAATTTACTATGTGCTGAGGTTGACACCGTGGAGCTTTGCCCCAAAGAAATTATTTTTCTAACAATGTCAATCAGATATGTTTGGTTCAAGTGGTGTAAAACCACAACTCTTTTCAGATTCATCTAGAGGGATTTTTTGTTTGTGTTCAGTCTTAAAAAACGGTTAAACCTGGACCTACAGGATTTAATTAGTTGAAGATGGGTTTTCAGTAGGTGAGCAGCTAAGGTGCTGCCTTTAGCAAATTGCATGGAATTTGGTGGGAGGAGCACATCTTGCAGGAAAGGAAGAATTTGGCACCAGGAAGACTGTCTTGCAATGTCTACACTATGTAGAAGCTCAAAGCTGCCATGGTCAATCTTCCGGATTGATATAGTGGGTCAAGTGAAGACTCACTCCAACTCAGAAGGCTCTCTCATTGTCGCCAATACTCCTGCTCCTAACAAGGAGTAAGGGAAGCTGATGGGAGTGTTTGTTCTTGTTGGCCTCCTATTGTGTGGATGGCATGGAAACTCAATTTAAGATATGTTGATTTCCAGCTACCTAATTAACGTAGCTTGAGCTGAGTATCTTAATTCAACCTTCTCTTGTAGTGTAGACCAGGTTTCTGTGTGCACAGTGTTTGAATGCCAGCTGTCATTACTTCATCTTTGTGTATATTTCTCTTAATAACAAGCAAATTTAGTTTTAGCAAATTTACTAGAAGACATGGAGTCTTTTAGTATTATTACACGCAGTGGGTGAACACAGTACTGCCTATACTAATATTTAAAATGATTAAGGGGAGAAGGCAGAGTGAGCAGAAACATAATACTCCTGTCTACACCTGGGCCCTGTCTTGTGTCCAAACAATTATTTCAATGGGAGCTGGATCAGGCCTTGGAGGCACAGGTGAGCCACTGCTTCCATTAGCATTGCACATGCCAAAGAGGGAGTTTTTGAGCAAGGTGGGACCATTTCCAATGTGCCATCCCCACCTTGCACAGCAGCTAGCACTGGCAAGGCTGTTAAATGGGCATACTCACCACTCCTGCCATGTATCAGAGCGGTAGCCGTATTAGTCTGGATCTGCAAAAGTGACACACAGTAGCAGATTTAAAGGTAGCCATCCTGCAGCAAAAAAACTTCAAGACCAGACTTCAAAGAGAAACTGCTGAGCTACAGTTCATCTGCAAATTTGACACCATCAGTTTAGGATTAAACAAAGATTGTGAATGGCTAGCCAAGTACAAAAGCAGTTTCTCCTCTCTTGGTGTTCACACCTCCAGATCAGCTGCTAGAAGTGGGCCTCACCCTCCCTAACTGAATTAACCTCATTATCTCTAGCTTTATTCTGGCCTGCATATTTACACCTGCCTCTGGAAATTTCCACTACATGCATCTGATGAAGTGGGTCTTTACCCAGGAAAGCTTATACTCCAATACATCTGTTAGACTATAAGGTGCTACAGGACTCCTTGTCACTCCTGTCATGAAGGTTTACAGCAGAGGCATGGAAACTTTTTTTGGGTCAGGGGTTGCTGACCCACAGAAAAATCAGTCAGGTCCAGGCTACTAGATTTTGTGGGCTCCAACTCCGTGGGGGGAACAGCAGAGGGGCTGGAGCACCAGCTCAGGTTCCTCAATGCTGAGGGGGAGCCCCGAATCTCAGGGGCTGCATCCAGGCAAGCCTTAGGTTCCCGCACACCTGGTTTACAGTATTGCTGACCTTGAGGATCAAACATCATGAGTCAGACCCTCTCAAGAGAACAAAAATCATGAGTTGTACTCTGCAAAACCATGAGACTGACCCAAAAAATCATAAGATTTTTAAAAAAAGATTATATTGTGGTTTAATCTGTCTTTCGAGTGTTAAATTCCGCTGCCCATTCTGTGTGTGTGTGTGGGTGCACATATGTGCATGATCGTTAATGTTACCCACACTCCCAAACTTATTGGGTAAGATGCTTTTTGGCCTCTCTTTCAGGAGTTCTCACCACCACATCTGCCCATCAGGTTCAGAAGGTATTGTGTTCTCACTTAGGCCCCATTGTTATACACCCCCAGAGACTCCCAGCCTCTCTTGGTTTAGCCCCACAATGCAGTCCCCATCATCAATTCAGTCCCCCATCAGTCCCCATCCCCTCAATGTATTCTCTTCCACATGTCACCCCATCAGTTCATCCTTCCAGTCCCATCTACGTTGCCCCTCATCAGTCCCCTGACAACCCACCTCTGGTCTTCTGTGGGGATCTTCACACTTCCCTGTGAAGGAGGGAGATGGGGTGGAGCAGAGTAATTGTCCTGTCTGTATTTCAAAGAGGGGAAGAGAGAGCTGGGCTGTAATGGGCTTTTTGTTGCCCCCTCCCCCCCAAAAGAAGAGTGAGCAGAGGAGGGGAGGGAATAGAGTTGTGCTCAGTGGCTGGGCTCTTAGTGAGGGGGCTGAAGCTTCTTTTGTCATTGCAAGATGATCTCCTGCAACCCTTGAACTCCTTGTGGAAGAAACTGTAAGAGTTGGCAGTATTGGGTTTAGAGTGTGTCCCTACTCAGTGTGTTTGCCCCAGTGCCTAGGAGAAATTCTGCCTTGTAGATTGCTCTCCTTTCAAATTGCTTCAATGCTGGAGGAGCTGTCCAGTATGTACAGCTGTAGCTCTTCCAGTGTGCTCTTTGAGGTTTTCTTAGCACTTGCCTCTTCTTACCACACCGAGCCTGTAATTCCTTTATTACACTTGACACCACTCATGTTTGGAGCTAGTACACGCTTCATTAGCATGGTGACAGGTTTTAAAAAATTAAGCTTTGGTTCTTCAGGTGACAAATGTTTTCTGGTGTTGACAGAATGGCATCCTTGTTACTGTATGGTCCTGATCTTTATTTCTCAAAGTCAGGGCTAATTTGCCTATTGCCTGGATAGAATAGAGATTCTGCAGCCATTCAGCTGCTGAGGCTGGTAGTTTGTGTCTAGGGTCAAGCTGCTGCGCTCATCTCTGCAGGGGCCAGGTGACAGCAAGGGTGATGAGTGGGTAACTTTTTTTGTGAGTTGCCAGATGGTCTTGCTAGTTTCATTTAGTAGCCCAGAAAATAGTTGCTTATTATCAGCTCTGATGTCAGTCTTTCCAAATGTGAAGCAAATCACCAGCAAACTTTTCTCGTTGATTAAGGCAATTTCTTCACTTGCCATGCTGGAAATCAAGCTTCTGGTGTTCAATTTAATAGATCTAGTAAGGACCCACTAAATCAAACTCTGAGGGCAAACTTGGTCAGCACCAGTACTCCTATTTCTTACAAGGAATAAGAGAAGCCAACAGAAATGTTTGCTCCCATTGATCTCCGCTGTGGAGATGGTGCCAACCTAGGCTTAAAGTATGTCAACTCCAGCTACATTATTTATATAGCTAGTGATGCATATCTTAAGCTGACCTTCTGAGTCTAGTATATACCTGGCCTAAGTCTCCCTTTGAAATAATTTTCTTCTGTGTAAGTTATTCTCACATAAGCCAGTGAACCTTACATGGACCCAGACCATTACAACAATAATATTCTGTTCTCGAGATATTGGGAAATAAGCCCCAAACATAAATGTATTTATGTATTTGTGATATATTCCTGAAAAGCAGGCTATGAAAAGTAGATTTTACATTCATTCAGCATAGATATATTCCTGGAGAAGAAATGATGCAAGATAATATTTACAATGGTATATAATGCAAGTAATACTGGACATCAAAAGAGGATTGGGAATAGTATGTTGCTAATGAATACAGATCCGGGTAGGTAACTTTGAGCTGTTACATTCTGTAAGTCCTCCCCTTTCCCCATGTTTGCTTTCTCTGAACCCCTTTAAATACAAAGTTCTGTATCAAAAGCATCTGATGAGATTTTTATCTTCCTGCATTTCTCTTCTTTTCTATTTGTTTCTTAGTGGCTATGCCCATAAGGATATCTAGAGGTAAGAGCAAAGCAAATGCCACAGCCAGCTTCCCTAAAGCCTGCACCAGCTCAATGATGCAGGGCTGTTTTAATTTTCTTGCTGTAGTTTTCCTTTCTCTCCCTGAAGGTCATATGCTTGACCAAGCAATCATGAGACTCCCCGTTAATTACTGTACAGTATGTGCATTCTTGGTTATCATCAAAAACAGAGGGTAGTTTTCATTGAAGATATAAAGGAGTGAGTCTGACCGTGACTTTCCTCATAGTAATTACATTGGTATCGTTCCACCAGTGCAAAGAGACCCAGTGTAGTCAGGGTCTACGTTTCCAGTAACCATTTGGATCCAGTTTTGAGCACATGTGAGAAAATGGATAGTTTTTGCATTGAGATCCATTAGACATTGTCAGTTTCATAAAGCTATGAGGACAAAGCAAGATGAACCTTTTCATTTGGAACAGTTTCAAGTTGTGTGTGTATGTGTACGCGTGTGCACACATGGGGGGAATTTAAGCAGATTTGAAACATTAGCACTTTTTTTGCATACTTCATTAAAAGGTAACCACCAGCTCCCATACAGCTGTACTGATGCTCCCACGGGACTCATTGGATGTGACGCCCCAATTCTCAAAGTCCACCAAGGGTGACATTAACATCGGTAGCTAGAAAACCAGATTTCACCAGTTGCTCTGTGACACAGCTGCCTGGCCACTAAAGAGGTGTCATCTAGCAAATAGGTGAAATTGTCACTTCTTGCCATAGAGTTCTATCGGTGCTCTGGCAACTGATGCTGGCCTTAGACATTTACCCAACATGTGTACAATTGTGCAACACGGGGGGGAGGAGGGGGAGAAAGGAGGAGGAGGCTGCACTGCAGTGGCAGCTTCCTTAATACTGTCCAGCAAGCATCTCTTCTGGAACATACCCATAATGATGACTCATTCTCCCTTCACCTTGAAAAATGAACATGGGGATTCCCTCCTTGGCTTCCTATTGAGAAGTATAAGAGTCTACATTTCAGATGATGAGCTTTCTCCCCTGTGGTATTATAGATTCATAGATTTTTTTTTTTTTTTTAAGACTAGGAAAATTCTTGTGGTAATCTAGATTGATCTCTTGCATTACACGGGTCATACAACTTCCCAGAATTAGTTCTTGTTTCAAATCCAATCACTGTGCTAGATTTAGGGCATATAATTTAAGAAAATAACTAATCTTGATTTAAAAATTCCCAGTGATGGAGAATGTACTGTCTTTGGTATGTTGTTCCCTGTGCTTAATCACCACTATTATTTTGAGCCTTATTTCTAGTCTGACTTTGTTTAGTTGAAGTTTCCAGCCATTGGATCTTATATCTTTGTCTGCCAGACTAAGATCCATCTATTATCAAAGGTCTCGAAAACATGACCTCTGAGGGAAGATTGAAAGAATTGGGTTTGTTTAGTCTGGAAAAGAGAAGACTGAGAGGGGAAAATGATAACAGTTTTCAAGTATCTAAAAGGTTGTTACAAGAAAGAAGGTGAAAAAATATTCTCCTTAACCTCTGATGATAGGGCAAGAAGTAATGGGCTTAAATTGCAGCAAGGATGTTTAGATTGGACATTAGGAAAAACTTCCTAACTGTCAGGGTGGTTAAGCGCTGGAATAAATTGCCTAGGGACTACTTTCCCATTTACAATTATACTTGAGACATGTTAATAAGCCAGATATTAGTTAATTCTTAGTTGCTTATTGGTATGGAGGTATTCCATCATCATCTGATATGAATACACTAAGTAAATTTTTCGCAAATACTGAACAGAAATATTGATTGAACATTTCTGTATTTTCTGAATTATTAATGACAATTCTACTATTTTATACTATTGTTACAGTTCCTTTTATTCCGGAAATCCTTAAAAATCCTTTATATATTTAAAACTCTGATGGCCAAACATTCCCATGTGTTCTTTTGCTTCCCTAATCAATTTTGCACAGTTTCTAGTTTTTCATTTATATTTATGTCAACGTTCCCTTTTTTCCATTTGTTACTCTCTTTTTTTTTTTTTTTTTTTTTTTTTTTTTAGCAGCTTTCACTTTTCTCCTAAGCAGAATTGGTTTTTTTAACCAGTATAGCCTTCTTTTTTTCCTTAGCATTGACCTTCTCTTTCTGTCTGAGGGAACTTCTACACTGCAGGGCTAAAGTTAAATTAAGCTATGCAACTTCAGCTATGTCAATTGCATAGCTTAAGTAGAAATAGCTTAACTTGGCTTTAGAAGCTGTCAACACAGCAGGAAGTCGAAGGAAGAACACTCTTCCTTTGACTTCCCTTACTCCTGGTAAAATGAGGGTTACAGGAATCAGAGTAAGAAGTCCTCCAGCTCAAGATTATTTCAAAATAAAGGCTTGTAGTATACACACACACTATGGTAATTCAGAATAACATCAGTTATTCTGAAATAATGCTGCTGTGTAGACATACCCTAACATTGCTATGCTTGTGGAAATCAGCCAAAAGTCATCACATATGCTACTTTTGCACAGGGCTCTCAAAATCCTAAGGCAGCCCTCTAAACAGCCAATGAGAAGCATCTCTTCTGATCTGTACGGGGGAAGGAAGGGAAGAAAGATAAAATAACAATATATACTGCACAGCGGGCAAATTTTAAATTCGGACAATAATTCCACCATGGATTCCCGTTCCCCTATGCAACCCAGGGCAGCTATCCCATCATAACTTGGCATCTTCCTCTGTTACTAACACTGGAATATGCCAGATTATTTTTATTTCCATACCCACAACTTTTTTGTCCACTGCTCACTTGGACCACCCAGGGAACAAAGGAATCTCCTTGCCAGCGGGGTGATATTCAGTCGAGAATTTAATGTTGGGATTAAGTTACCTTTTAGTTCTTTCCTATTTGTATGAGAATTCAATAGACCTGGATATCAGAGAATACTGACAAAGGCATTTAGAGAAGGTTTTATAATACAGGGCAGTGTATTACAGTTGTAAAACAAAGTAACCAGTCTTAACATCTGTCCTCCCCACCCATCCTCTGAGATGCCAAAGAACGAATGGATGTGTGGTAGAATTTATGTTTACATGTTACGGATTTTAAATAAAAAGGGAAGGAATAAGGTCTCAGGCAGCATGTGAAAGACAAAATAAAAAAGGATTGATTAGGTACTTTGTTCACGCTGCGTAGTTGTCAAAATGACAGATGATCAAAGGAAGTAAAAGGCAATACATATGGCACTTTAAGACTCATCTGCACACACATAAGCTGCTGATTCCAGTATGACCTACAGCGTCGGAAACTCCACATAGTTGCTGGATGAGCATGTCATTCTGCCATAAATATGAAGGGGTGTTCTTGTGTCTACCTTGCAAGGAGGTGCCAGACAAGAAACTTCCACAGACAAAAGCAGAGAAAAAGGCAGTAAAATTACCCCAAGAAGTAGAGTCTTGTAAATCTTGCTTCAGTAGAGAAAACTAGAACATATCCTGCTGTAGTTTGCTGGGAGAGCAGCAGATTAAACAGTTCTTCCATATCTGCCAATGTGGGAGAGGAAGGAGACTTCAGCAACACTAGTGCATGCTAGCCTCATCCTCTTTGCTCCCTTGTAAAAGGGATGACAGAGCCCGGCTCATTCTTTATAATGTATTCTGGCTAGTTCATGGTTATTAACATGTATTAGTTGTACGAGCTTAGAGAGCGTTTTGTGCAAAAAAAAAAAGAACGTTTCTGGAAAAAATGGTTTTGTGCAATTCTTTTAATGGGGAGCCAGTGGATTCCATTTTGTCATTGTTCATGCCCTGCTGCTTAAGCAACATAGTGGAGTGATATGATACATTGATGTTTAGAATAGCAGAGATTAAACTAAGTGCTGGTTTGCTTTTGCTGGCTTTAAGCTGGACTCCTGGTAACAGATTCTTGTCTGAGGTAAATCACTGAAGCTTTATTGCGTCAGTGGATTTATGCTGAAGTACACCCACTGAACATGTGGCTCTTAAAGACAAAGACCCTGCTCTGAGATCTGGTTCTGAGACCAGAACGAGGCCCAGACCCTTATTTTAGCAACTTTTTTTTATTTAAATGTAATAATCTTGTTCTTATGTCAGAATTGCCTCTCCTACTAGACCATACCCTCTCCATATCCATCTGTGTTACACCAGGAATACACTCTATGCAAACCAAGTAATTTCCTCTATTATATTTTATGTAGAATAGAATTCTTCAAATCCAAAGGTCACCAAACAGATATGTCAAATGACTTCATGAATGACTTCAGCTCATTAATCACGACTCAGCGTAACAGTGGCTCTCGTCTGTTCATTAGAATAACATTTCTTTGCACTTTATGGCAAGCCATCATTATAATACAGAAGAAGGACAACAAAGTGCGAAAGACTTTTTTAATGAGACTTCACAGCAGCTCATAGTGGGACTCCTCATCCTCCTGGCTCTTGAAAGAGCTGTCTGACAATGCATTAGAAAGACTTTACCTGATGAAGAGAGCCAGGGAGAGAGTTTTGCACGGAAAACTGTCAATGAGCTTGCAGAGAGCTGCATAAACCTGGCTGCCCTGTTGGCTGAGCTGTCAGTCTTCAGAAGAATACAGGGAGAAAATCTTTAATTGCACACACCACAAAGATGACATTTTATGCTGGATCACTGTCATTTGCAGTTCTTAACTCACTTATAGGGGGAAGGCGAGAACCGCAGGATCTCAAGTGGACCCTACACTTAATAAGGACAATCTTTGCAGCTTAATAGTAATAAATTATTGAGAAATAAACCCTTCATCAGTCTCTAATGCTAACTTGCATGGATAGTGTTCCTGCTGTTAGACTAATATTATTTCAGTTCATACCTTGGATACACCAAATAGAACGAATTATTTCAAATACTGCTGGACGGAGATAACTAATTTAAATCTCTTTTAATAAATTTTTGAGGACATTAATATATTTTAGTATCTTTCTTCTTTGAGGGAAATAATGAAACTACAAAAATGACTTATAAGGTTTTGTGAATATTCATTTTAATTAAATTTTTCTCTCTCCCTCTCCCCTCCCCTCAGTTCTGTGGTGACTCTTAGTGGCTCATCACCAATTTTCTTGTTAGCACTGGAAATTTCATTGAATTATTACTAAGGCTGTGCAAAAGTAAGCCAAAAGTGTTCATGGCAGTTCAGTCAAAAGCATATCAGTGGGATTTTTGTGATGATTACATACCCCTGAAATTTGACTTCTCCACACAATTTTGAGGGGAGGTTACTTTTATTTCCATATACATGAAGATGCCTGAAAAAAGCCCCCAACCTCCTAAGAACTCACTTTTTGCTTGAAATGCTTGTGAAATTTATAGTAGAAGCGCTTTACATTTTATGCATGAAAAAGGCTTCCATCTGTTACTCCGGATGCCATTGATAATAGTTAAAGTAACAACACAGACCAAACAAAACCAGGAACAAAGCCCCTGGAAAACTCAGTCTACACTCAGCACATCTGATTAGGCAGGAATTTGCCCACTAAAGCACCTCTCCCCTAGAAACAATTTTATTAAGGCCCCACACTCTGCGATGGCTCTTTTGTGTTTAAATAGAGTGAGAGAAAGAGTTAGACACACAGGTATTAGCTATGCTGCTAGCTGCTGCTGCCCTCCCTCATTTCTCTATCCATACTACTTCCTCGGAAGCTGATCCAGAAGGTGCTTATACACTTGTCTGTTGTAAGGTGAACTGTTTTACCCATGCAGTTCTCCCCAGTGAATGGCAACAGGTCAAATGCCAGCATTCTTTTGCCAGCTTTATATTAAGCAACAGAGCCACTGAGGTGTTCAATGGAATTTAGGCCAGATGAGCACCGCTCAGCAGCAAACACCACCAGTAGCAGGAACAAAAGCACAGCCAGCATTTAAGTGAGCAAGTTTGGTCATAACTAAACAGCCTCTGTAGGAGTGTCACCAGGTAAACAGGCCTGATCCTTCACCAGGATCTCACATTGTATCCAGAGCGCGATTGATTTCTATCTCCTCTATGTTACTCACAGGCACAAGAATTCAGATGATCCATAAAATGGACTCTGGCGCAGATAGCAGCAGAACTAGAAATATCTTCTAGCTTTGTTCCCAGCCAGGATTATGTCTCAGTGTTGTCGGTGTGTAGCCAATGGCTTATTGAATTTGTCGTGATCCCCATGGATAGAGTACTAAGTGAGTATACAGAAGTAAGCAGGCAGCTTCTATATCCCCTCCCTTCTCCCGGCCACTAGGGTTCATGCTTGCTGCAGTTTTCCTATTTACATGATAATAATTCATGAAAGTTCAGCGTTAACATTCTGAATTTTGAATCTTTAACTTTAACTTGAGGATGGGCTCAAACAAAACCCAGGGATTTTCAGATCTATGAGTGTTTTAGGCACAAGTTGGAAATCTGACCTTGAATTTGAATTTTAGAAATGATTCTAATCTTTATGGTAGGTTCAACTGAAACCTCTCCCTAGATCCAGAAGCTTTGTCCTCTACTCAGTCTGCACTAAATGACACCAGGAACCACATTTTAATAGAGGCGAGCATTTATTTTCAAATATATTCCATGGTAGTACATTAATCATTGCTCCTGGCAGAATCTATCTTTAGCACCATGGCAGAAGCAACTTGAATGAGAGCAAAGGACTGGCTGTGAGATAAAGATGTCCCAAACTTGTCTTGCCCAAACTTGAAACTTTGCAACAGCACGCAGGGGCAGATTAAGGCAGGAGCCATGAAAATCTGTCCTGCCAGCCTGAGGGCCCTGGTGCAGCAGTGAAAGCAAGAGTCTGTCCAAGGACTGGGAGGCAAACATCAGAGAAGGAGAATGGGAGAGCATCTGCCTAGGAGCTCTGGGAGGAAAAGCAAAGAAGATATGCTTGGGAACAGAAGGGAATCTTCCCATGGGAAGGACTGTTATATTGTGAGGGATCTTGCAGTTTTGATGCATTCAGACTTATTTAACCTTTTCCTAATAAGATGAAAGGAGACAATGTCCTTGGGAGATGTTTTCAGTAGATTATAAAACATTCCTAAGGTTAAAAATAGAATGCTCCTTACTGGAAAGTATGACAGTGAAATGCAGTGCTGTATCTTGCCTTTTTGTAAGCAATATTAGGGTCTGAGCTGAAGCCACTGGGAAATTTTCCATGGGCTTTGGATGTTGGACTAGAAAGTTAGTCAATTGATCTAATTCTTTGGACTTTAAAATGAGAAAAAAAAATCCGGCTTAATTGCTTTTTTTGAGTTTCCTTTTTTTCCCCTTCAATACATGCACTAAAAAAATCTGAAAACTAAAACCACCAGAAATTATTTAATGTGGTACCAAAATAATATAGAATTTGTGGGAGGGGCTGATCCTATGAGATGATGCCTACAAAACTGATGATACCTTGAACTCCTGCAGCCCTCTATTGACTTTAATGGCTCCTGTGAATGGTTAACATGACAGGGCTGGAATTTAAGGGAGTATATATAATTTAGTATGTGAATTAAACAGAACTTCAGAGGTAGAACAGGGGCTATCCATTTTTGATTATCCAGAAAGCCCCTATCACAGGAAAGGTGCTATCTTATCTACATTATTAATTATAAATTAAAAATTCAGTCCCAAATTACACAAAACAAAACAAAAAAAAAACCCACAAAACCTTAAGACCAGATCTATCTAGTTGAAATTTTATAATTTCAATCCATCATTTGGTTTCATTCTAATCCTAAAATGTAGTCAGAAGTAGCATTTTATGTGATTTCAACAACCTAGTCATTTAAAGAGATTTAGAGGTTTAAATTCCTAAATATGCAATTTTTATTTAAACTATTTAAGATGTCTCATGTGTATGGCACATTTTATTTTTAAATATACTATATTTACCAAGCACTGCTACTTTTATATTTTCACTAAAGAACATGGTAGACTCCACAACTAATGTTTTCCAGGTCACAAATTCTAGTGAGTTTGTACTGTGTAGAAGCTTATTGAAAATATACTGAATATAAAGACTGCCAGTGAGTTTATAATGTTTCATTGTTAATAGAGGTGATTACACTGACAAGTCTTTTCTGTTACTGGCTACTCTTGTCCTCTTTTGATTTATTACATACATGTTCACCTGAGTTAGGAAGTGTAGAGATTAGTCAAAATTAAAATTCTCATTAGCCTTGAGTACTTGGGATGGGATTTCAAGTGTTCAAATTCTGCTCACATTTATGCTGATACAAATCCATAAGAACATTACTGAAGGCACAGGCATAAGTAGGATCAGACTTTGGCCATGGTGTGTCAAACTGACTCACTCATCAAACGTAACAATGAAAGAGTGAACTATTTATATATCGTACCTGGAAATTCAACAGCCAGGAAAACTTCTTACTAGCACAGGGTGATGATGTTCTCTATCACAGGTAATGGCTTCAGATAATGGAAAAATAGGCAATTACATTTTCATTTTGCCATGAAAGTATTTAAAGGTCGATAGAGCAAAGAAGTTGCTAGAAACTGTAGTTGTTCTTTGGGGTCTTGAGGTCAGAATTCCAAACACTGCAGTAAAGCAAGAGGAACAGTGGCTTCACAGACTACGTCTACACTGCAGGCTTTTTGCGCAAGAACAGCTGTTCTTGTGCAAAAACTTGCAGAGCTGTTACACTGCATGCACGTTCTTGCGCAAGTAAATTTACAGTAAAGCGTCAGAAAAGAGGGCTTCTTGCACAAGAGTTATTCCTTTCCCCACGAGGAATAATCTCTATTGCACAAGAGCTCTTGCACAAGAAGGCAGTGTGGGTGGGCAACAGAGCTTTCTTGCGCAAGAAACCCCTATGGCTAAAATGGCCATCAGAGCTTTCTTGCACAAGAGAGCGTCCACACTGCCAAGGATGCTCTTGTGCAAAAGCACAGCTCTTGTGCAAAAGCACATGGCAGTGTGGACGTGCTCTTGTTCAAGAACTCTTGCAGAAAACAGTTCTTGCGCAAGAAGCCTGCAGTGTAGATGTAGCCATAGAGTAGAAGGTTCATATTTAAATACTGATAATGTGGTAACTATGGAGGACTCAGGGTTAGGTGATTTCTGATTCAGGGATGTACAAAATTGCCCCCTGGAAATCTGGAAGTGAAGCTTCAGAATGCATGAGGTTGCAGCAGACTGCAGTTTCCTAAAGCTGCCGAAACTCAAGATAATTCAAGATCGGCCGTATGAGGAGAGTCAAAGAAAGGGATACCGGATAATTATCTGAATTTTTTTGAACTCCAAAATGGTTTTCCCATTTTAATGTCAATAAGCTGCACTCTCTAGGGTTAATGTAATACTTTATGCTGAGCATAACTTCCATCTACAAATCAGTCTGATGCAAAATGTTGGGTCCCAATACACCTGAACTTTATGATACTCAAGTGTCAGATCCAAGTTTTGCAGATCAGGTTTTCTAGCCAACATGTTTTACAAAGGTTGATTGAATTAAGCTTCACAACATCCCAGTAAGGTACATTTAAGTTATCATTAGGATTCACGTTCATGAGAGGTTTCAGATAAATTCACACTTCTCTCAGAACTATCATTAGAGGCTCTTTGCAGACCCAGGCCGAAAGCTGTGTATTGCTTATACGTAGTGGATGTTTTGAAGTTTTTCCTTTTAGAGGAAAGTGTAGAGTCTGTAGCACAATTTTTCAGTTGATTAAAAAGCAAAGAATCATGATACTATTTACCTGACTGACTAATTCCATTGTAGATAGGGCCCTTTTTATACGTGTTTCTATTAGTGCTATACATAGTATGTTATTACTTTTCCATTTTCTATTGAAAAGTCCCCTAAATGCTCAATGCATCAAGTTCTCTATCTGTAAAAAAATACTTAAATATTTACACTTAATTAATGCAATTATTAGCCCTATTTTAGACGTATGGCAGAAGAGGATGTTCTTTTGCCCATTATTGTAGAAGAGTGGGCTACTTGAGGATGGTCTTTTTTTTTTTTTTTTTTCCTCCCAGGAGAGGTATTGAGCTGGAAACTGAGTTCTGCACACTGAGTTCACAGGCTGGGATGTAGCTTACCCTGCTTGGCCTAGTTTCAGCCCAGATGGAGCAGCTGGGTCCCAGTAGTGATTGTGCTGGGGAAGGGGAGGAGGAGTGTAGAGGAGAGGGAACTGCTGTGGATGTGGCCGAAAGAGAATGGTCAGTAGCTGCTTGGGGGGTGGGGGAGGCGAGATGGAAAGTGAAAGTAGCTGGAGAGGTACTAAAGCAATGGCAGAGACAGAAGGGGTGCTAAGGTAGGGAGAAGATCTGTTGGTGGCAAGTGCGTTTTTGTTTTGTTTTAGTTTTATTTTCTACTCTGTCGGGCTCTTGTTCCTGCCACCCCTGGCCATCATGGGACCTGCTGATAAATCCAGCTCACCTATATCAAACCCACGTATAATGTACATACATGATCACAGCTTGACAGAAAATGCAGCTTTTACCTTTTGCACATATGGAGGGGACAGACGACAAACCATTTGTTCCCTCCCTGTGCCATCTTGAAGGGAAGTGCCCAATGTTTCTCAAGGGTGCTGTGCTACAGGTGGCGCTGAAGGGCTGGCAGAAGAAGACTAGCCCTAGCCCCAGCCCCACTCCTTCTGCCTGAGGCCCCCATCCTCTCCAGGAGCACAAAGCCAGCTTCTCACTACCTTGCCCAGGGGCCAGGCAGTTCTGTTGCCCCACCCCGCCCCCCATTGGAGCAGAGAGAAAGGTGAGGAGGATGCAGATTTGCTAGGAGGAAAAGGAGAGGAAAGCCCAGGCCTGGCCCTAGGGCAAGGCGAGCAAGGCAAATGCTGAGTATTCACCAGAGCAAGGCAGGACTCTGGGAGTAGGGCCCCAGGCCTGGAGTATCCACCATCCAGGCCCGGGACCCTGCTCCCAGAGTCCTGCCTTGCAAACCCTGTGGCCGGGCCTGGGAAAATCTGTCACTGGCTCTCCCCAGTGCTGCGGAGACAAGTTGTTGAGTAGGAGGCCGGTACACTGGAAGTTAGGCAAGCCTGGGGTTGGCCCTGTCATCTTGGCGGGGAGGTGACAGAGCATGCAGTGGCTTTATGCTGCATAATCCCAGGAGGGCCTGCCATACTGAGAAGGTGTCCTGTGCTACACTGGAGGTGAGGCCTGCAGACCAGAGAAGTTTGTATTTTGTCAGTAAGTTTAGCTTCCTGCAAAAGAACTAACACTTTAAATATTGATCTGTTTTCGGATAAAGCAGCCAGAAGCCTCCATTCCCATGTGATTGAAAACAGGTTGAGCTCTAACTTCAATCTTTATTTCAATTAAAAATAAAACTGCAGGTAATATCTGTAGTTCCTGAAAATGACTTCCCTTATTAAACCAACAAAAAGTAAATTCCCATTGGAATATTGATCGAGAGCTAGGCTGTATTTCCACAATTTGAAAATATGAATGTTTATTGCAGTGGCCTGCCTGCTAAACCAACAATGCTGTTCATTGCATAGCATCTGTAGGATTTGTGAGAGTTTCTGCTGATCTGCTCCATGGGTGTAGGCCAAACCGGCAATATTAGTGCTGCTTAGCAGATGTGATAAAGTCATATCACCTATCCTAGTTCCTGTTAGTTAGTTTTATCCCACTTCTACCGATTTCTCTTTCTCAAAAACCCTAGCTCGTGACAGGCCTATGCTGTAATTATTAATTAGTTCCTAATTCTGGAATATCTAAATCAAGATGATTCTAATTAACTACTAGTGGCACCACAATGTGCAGTGTAAACATAAAAGCAAGGCACAGTCTCTGCCCCAAAGAGCCTGAGGCAAAAGGAGAGAAATACCAAAGAAAAGGGGTCAAGGTGGTGATTAGCTATGTCCTGCCATTGCATATTAAGAGCCAGATTAATTTCCCCTCCACTGCTCTGGTGGTACACAGAAGTTGGAAAACATTCACACAACTATATATAATATTATGTCATCCATTTTGTGTTTTTACTATTGACTAACATCATTCATTTTGTTAATACAAGAAATCATGTTACTGACAAGAAAAGCATGAGCATTTTTATTTTCTTGTTAATTCTTTGGAATAGGTATAATGTCAACTTAAAAGGAAAAGCTAGAGAGAAGATCAAAGACTGGAAAGGATCAAACATTAGGAACATGCGTTATTTGTGCTAATTTGACAGAAATTGCCAGGTTTTGTTTCATTAAAAGGTGCATAGAATGGCGAAGAACAAACGGTTTTGAAGAATGCACATCAAAAGAGTTTTCAGTTAGAAACAAGAACATCTATCTTGGATACATAAGAAAGGTTACAAAGCAGATGCAAAACATGTAAGTCAAATAAGACTCGTCATGAGAGTGCAGTTACTCAGGTGCCAACAGCCCCAGCCATACCATAAGCTCCAAATAATGTCAGCCCCATTGATTTCACAAAGCAGACTGCAGGATTGGGGCCTAAGTTCATACAGGGTCCAGCCCTATGCTGTTTTACTCCACAATACTGCAAACTGTCTAATTTGGGAAGAGACATCACCTCGCTATGGCTCTGTTTCTCTTCCCTCCATTTGTCTTGTTTATTTAGTTTTTAAATTGTTGGGAGCAGGGAATCTCAAACCCACCAAAGAGGGTGAGGGGTGGGACACAAGGACACTTGCCTCAAGGCCTGGCAATTCTAAAGGGCCTGCAGTTCCCAGCTACTGCTGCTTGCCCAGAGTCCTGGACCCTTTAACTGCCGGAGCACCCCATGGTTACATCAATCAGGACTTTTAAAATAAAAAAAAATACCCTTTCATTCCGAATGTTGCTGAACTTACAATGTATGTAATGGCCCTGATTCTGCAAGCTGTTCCACATAGTCCCCTGAGTGCATGGAGGGCACAGGGAATCTTCCTGGACACAGAGGCCCACTGGCATTGAACACTATTTGGAAGATAGACACACCCAAACCACATTTTTAAAAGCATCTATGACAGGGCTGAATGACAGCCATGGTCCCCCACCATGCTTTATACAAATTGGCTTATGAATATAAATATGCATAACTCTGAGATGTTTTGGACAAAATACCCGATATAACCTATCAATTTTAATGTCACAATCTGCTGGATCTGTATATCCTGTTTGGTGCATGTATCATTATTACGTCATTCTTATAGGAGAAGTTTTTATAGTTTTAAATGTTCTAACGAGAGCCATTTCTGGTATCCCCCAGCCTTAACAACTTGGTGATCAACTTAACGATTTGTAAACTGTCTTGTTTATCCTAAAAGCACAAAGATGATTGGACTAATAAGACGTGACCATACCACCTGGTACTTGGATTCCATTTTGACCTTGGTAATTTTCTATAGATCGGGGACTGGTGAATAAATGGTTCCCACCCTAGGGCTTTGTCTACACTGCAGGGTTTTTGTGCAAGAAGCTTTTTGCGGACGAGATCTTCCGCAAAATTTCTTGTGCAAAAGCGCGTCCATACCTCAAAAGCAATGTGCTTTTGCACAAGAGAGCATCCACACTGCATGGATGCTCTTGCGCAAGAAAGTTCTGATTGCCATTAACAGAATGGCCATCAGAGCACCTGTGCTTTTTCTAATAGGCTCTTTTTGTGCCAGAAACCCCTGTTGAGTGTCCACACACACCTTTTTGTGCAATCTTGAGCAAAACTCGTGCGCAAAAAGGAGTTATGCCTCGTAAAAGGAGGTTTACCTACACCGCAGAAAGCCTTCTGTTCTGTCAATTGACTAGATTTTCTTGCACAAAAATGTGCTTGAGGTGTGGACACTCCGTGGGTTGTTGCGCAAAAAACCTATAGTGTAGACATAGCCTGGGGGAAAGACTATTTAACCAATGGGAAGCTATCAGCCCTTTGTCTTTTGCTGGCCTGACACACTCTGAAGAGACCCATTTCTGAGTAAAAGATCATCTTTGACTTCAAGATTATGCCTAATAATAACTGCTCTTTAGGGTGGGAGGGGAAGGGGGCACTGACCCACAGAAAAATCAGCAAAGGGCTGATAAGGCAGAAGAAAAAAAAATGATATGGCCCCTGACTGAGAAGGAAAAATGAACTCCTCTTGCACACCAGACTCTGTGGGAGGCCCAGGCTAGTAGATTATATGTGCTCCAGCCCTGTGATGGGCTGGCAAGGGGGAGGAAGGGAGACTGGAGTACCAGCATGGGCTTCCCAATGCTGGGGGGAGGAGCAGCCCTGGACTTCGGGGGCCAGATCCAGGCAAGATGGGGACCACATACAGTACCCAGGTCTGAGGTTCCCCACTCCTACTTTAAGGTAAGAATTTGCTTGCAATAAGCTTTTTAGTGCATTAGAACTATCTATGCATTTTCTTTTCATAGTAACTTAGTAACTTACTTTGATCTGCCTGTTTTCACTTGTAACAACTTAAATCCTACTGTTTGTAGTTAATAAAAACTACACTATCAGGCCCAGTGTAAGTAAGGGTGCATCTACACAGCGGGACTTAACTCAAAATAAGCTATGCAAATTGAGCTTTGTCAATTGTGTACCTTATTTCAAAATTGGGAGCGTCTACATAGCACTTATTCCTCCGACTTCCCCCTCTCCTCGGACAATGAGGAGTCAGAATAAGAAGTCCTCCAGCTTGACAGTATTTCAACATTATTTCAAAATAACTGCCTGCTGTGTAGACATGGACTAAATTAATTCGAAATAATGCTAGTTATTTCAAAATAATGTTGCTGTGTAGACGTACCCTATCTGTTTCCCGAAGAGAATGACCAGTGTGCATCTCTCTCTTTCATTGATAAAGAGAGCGAACATCTTCATGAGCTTCCTTTGTGTAAAACTTTTACAAAGAGAGAGGCAGATTTCTCTGAGGTTTTGATCCATTTTGGGTATTGCTTTCCTGGGTGCCCTAGAATTGCATACTTACAGAGCTGAAGTGGTTCAATGTCTGCATTGTTCTTCAGGAGGCGATAACCCCAAATCTGTGCCTTGTCTAGGGGAGACCAGAGGATCTGGCCCTGCAGAACAGGGTGGTGGGGAGTTCCAGAAAGCAAGAAGGCAGGTGCCAGTGGCATGATCAGCACACCAGGGAACAATCTCATGGGATCTTCTGTGTCCATACCCTATCACAATGGCTCTTCAGAGGAAGACGTCACATAGGAATGGGAGACCTACCTTAAATTGGGCACGAATGTATTGTGAGGTATCCAGAATTGGCCAGGGTTAGGTGGGTGGATGGGCTTATAACCGTGTAACCCAACAACATATGAAAACTGATGATCTTTCCTGGTAGAGGACCATGAAGTCACAGACAAACTATAGAGGTTGCATAAGGACTCTTGCCAAAATCGCTGGGGAAAAGGATTGATCTATACAATGGAGTGATTTCCCCTCTTTCCTGAAGTTACGAGGATTGTAAAAAAGCACATGGCCTCGGACTATAGATGGAGAGGTTTGTGCTGTGCCAAAGGCCTAATAAACTTAGCTTCCCAGGAAGAAGGAAACTGATTTTAATCAGAGCTACTAGAGTCTGATTGTCCATTGCCTTATCCCTTGTATAAGGGGTAAGGCAATGGACAATTTATATCTGTGTGGGGGAGGGTGTAGTCATTTACCTTTTTTCATTGCACACTGTAAATGACATCCTGAGGAGCAAGGCAATGGAGATGTAGGCCCAGAGTATCTATTTTACCATGTGGAAGCCTGGCCTCTCTTACAGCCTCCTTGCCCACATCCAGAATCCAGTGTCTGCAGATATATTGGTCTGGGCATGCAAAAGACTATGATCTGCACAAAGGCTCTAGGAGGTAGCAGTGCATGTAGACCTATAATATAAGTAGATATTTTAGAGTGGGTAATTGCACCTTCGATGAATATGCTGAATTCACAAATATGGCAGGCACTCATTAGGGAGACATCTAAAAATTTGGCCTGTGCATACAAAATGGAAAGGGAAATTTTGCTCAACTGGAGGTGGACTATAAAACCTACCATCATTAAAAGGGAATTTTTGCATTACAAACCCAGGTTCTGTGTTATGGCAATTTATATTATTAAAGGACAATCATTAGCTATTTTGCAGCTAGAGAATTGCAGAATATGTTACCCCAATTGTTAACATTGAAAATAACATTTTGCATGTGCTTAGTTCTTCTAACAAGCTGTGCCCTTTCTGGTATGTTGAAAACATAAAAAACCATAACAGCTTCAAAGCAATGAAGGTCGTTTGAACATGCATCGTTATCTCAATATTATAATAATTCCTTCATAAAACTGTACAGCCCGATTTAAAAAAAAAATGAGGGACAGACTACAGATCACATCTATTTTGTATGTACACTTGTATATATCAGAGTATGTGAGTGCCCATACAAAATCAGGTTTGTTCATATACAAACATATGTGTTCATCCCACTATGGTACATGTTAGATTTACATGTTTTTGGTGGTATGTGTCCACATAAATGGTGCAAAGACCTCTGACCACTGAGGCAAAGTGGTGTAAATGCAGGTCTTGAAAGATCCTGAGAAAAATTCACTCCTATAATAAGATCTGCCCAGTACGGGGTGGGGAGAGGATCCATCAGGGAGCAAGTTATGATCATTGTTGCTGACTATTCTAATCCCAACACAATATAGAGCAGCTCAGGAGTTGTCTAAGAATTGATAGAGCAGTGTGGACCTCTGTCCTTCGCCCACTTCTATGTGCTCTTCTCCTGGGGTCTGACAGTTGCAGAAGCTGGCTTTCCCAGCACCATGCTCCGCAAAAGTTCCTTCAAACCTGAGAAATACAAAATAGGCAACTCCAAGAAGAGAACCTGCTCCACTTTCATTAGTGATAGAAATGTAGCCGTGTTAGCCTGGTGTAGCTGAAACAAAAAACAGGACTATGTAGCACTTTAAAGACTAACAAGATGGTTTATTAGGTGATGAGCTTTCGTGGGCCAGATCCACTTCTGAGGATTATTATTATTATTATTATTATTCGCCCACAAAAGCTCATCACCTAATAAACCATCTTGTTAGACTTTAAAGTACTACATAGTCCTGTCTTTTGTTCCACTTTCATTAGTGCTTGTTGAAATTATATGAATGTCCATGTTTTCATCAAAAGCGGCGAGGAGTCCTGTGGCACCTTATAGACTAACTGAAGTGTAGGAGCATAAGCTTTCGTGGGCAAAGACCCACTTCGTCAGATGCATGTTTTCATCATAATTTTTAAAATTTCAATCAAAATAATCAAATAAATAAAAACAGGAAAAAAATTGAAGAGAATTTTTGTTCTTTCCTCTTCCAATCTCATCCAGCAGTGGAAAATCACACAGTGATTCCAGGCAGTTTGTGGAATGGCAGTTAAAGCAAGATGAAATATTGGTGCAATCAGAGATGATGTTTCAATGACATAGACTGTCATCCAACTTACTCCCTCATGTGGAAGGCAAGTGGGGATGTTGGCTTGGCGTCTCCATCCTGCAAATGGAAAGTGCAATTAGTGAACTTGAAAGAATAATCTGTAGTCTGAAAATGTGTACTTCTTAAATGATGAAAGTACACATGTATCAATCAATGGTAGCCTGATCAGAGTACAGACTTCTGCTTTGCTGCAGAATAGAAACAGGGCAGGTTGCCCTTCCCCCCACACTTTATTCCAAATCTGGACAGACTACACTGCAAGACAGGGCAATTTCAGTCTCCGTGACCATTGGTCTCTTGCACTGCCAGCATGGCCCCCGTTAATGCTGGTTGTGACTGTAATTTTTGAGATCTGAACATTTTCCCAGCAGAAACTGTATTGAAACTACTAGCTTCTTTCATATGGGTCACCTAATAGCTAGTGATTTATAACAGCTTCCCAGCTGCTTCTGGTCCAGGTTGAGATTGAATCTGGGACCTAAATGTGAAAAGCTTGAATCAAGTTTCCAGTTCCTGGGGTCATCAAGACTGCCTGCAAAAGTTTAATTTACATCTTGGATGCAAACCTGCTTTTGTTTGGAGAAGAAAGAAGGTGATATTTATGGTGTTTACCAGCTTAGAGCATCCTAATAAAAAAATTTAATAACAAATCCTTTTAAGGGAAACATCCATATTTGAATATGAATATCTGAGCTTTGGATGTGCATTGTAATATAGTTCACTGCAACTTTTTAGATGTACGGAGGATGTTGTGAAGGAAATTTGCTGCATTACAAACTTTGGTCCCACTGAAGTCAATGCTAACAGTGCTGTTGGCTACAGTGGAACTAGGATTGGCCCCTTTTGAAGAAAAAGACCTATTGAATCATCAGTCTAGCTCAGTGGTCTCCAACCCTTTTAAGCACAAGATCACTTTTTTAATTTAAGTGCAATCCAAGATCTACCTCAAATATAAATACCCTTGCCCCGCCCCCTTCCCGCCCTTTCTCCAAGGCCCCGCCTCTGTTCACTTCATCCTCTCTCTCTTGCTCATCCTCACTCACTTTCATCAGGCTGGGGCAGAGGGCTGGGGTGCAGGCTCTGGTCATGTACTAAGGGATCTGGTGCGTGAGCGGGGCTCTGAAGTGCTCTTGGGGCAGGCAGTTGGGATGTATGAGGGGGTTTTAGGTGCAGGCTCTGGAATGGCATTTGGATGCAGGGGTGGTCGAGGCTAGGGCAGGTGCTCAGGGTGCACGAGGGGGTTCGTGACTAGGGCAGGAATTCAGGATGTGGGCTTCAGCTGGACATTGCTTACCTCAGGTGGCTCCTAGGTGGTGGTGCAGTGGCGCTAAGACAGGCTCAACCCTGCCCTGGCCCTGGACCACTCCCTAAAGCAGCCAGCAAACTCCATCCCAAGCCCTGTTGTGCCCCCTCTCTGCTTTGTGGAGAATAGATACAGGGTTGGAGGGGGCATCTTGACATCAGCACCCTCCTCTCCCTCCCCTGCCCTGCTCAGAAAGCAGGAGGCTTCCCAGCAGGAGGGGCAGCTCCAAGGCAAAGGGCAGGAGATGAGCAGCAGTGGGGGGAGGGGCAGCTGAAGTGCGGGCACTTGATAGCCTCTTGGCCAAACCAGTCAGGATCACCTGTCAGATGCTCCAAGATCTACCAGTAGGTCCCGATCTACTGGTTGGTGACCACTGGTCTAGCTCTTTTCCAAGTCAGAGCTGTTCCATATTGCACTTTTATAAATGTTATACCAAGTTTAGTCTTAAATTGGCCAGTGATGAAATTTGCCCGATTTCTCAAGACTATCGAACAGCCTAATAAATCTCAGTTTTACAAAGCTTTTCCTAGTCTTAGCGATTAACATTTTAACTCTTCCTCCTCTTAATATCCCATGATTCCTAGTTGTACCACTTTAAACTACCTATTATATATTTTGAAGAGTTTGCTTGCTTGCTTGCTTGCTTGTTTGTTTGTTTGTTTGTTTGTGGATTTGTTTGTGCAAAATAAAGTCATACTTCACAATTTCCTACAGATACCAAATTTTGCATAAACAATTCTGCCACTTAAATCAGCTGCATGTACTACTTTTTACTCCAGCATATGCTGGGTGGAAGGTTTAAATAATTATTTTTGGTTTTCATGGGAAAAAAGTCATAACTATTACGATTAGAGTTTATACAAATATTTGCCAACAAAATTAAAATTAAGTCGCCTGTTCAACTGTCATTTTAGTGCAAAGAAATATTTTACTGTTAGAAACCCCAAAATTATTCAAATGAGTTACAGAAAGAGTAATAGAAGCTTTACAAGTTTCTGATTCAAATGTACTATGTATGTTAATTATTCAATACAATGAATAATGTTTGAAGTTGAAATTGTACACATTTAAAACTATTCTTTTATTTCCTTTTTGTAAGCACATTAATAGAAAATTCTATTACATATATTTAATTTATTGAACTTTCCTATAAGTGTACTCTACACAAAATGACTTTGCCCGGTCAACGATAGGCTTCACCTGCTAGTTCTATATAATTCCATATCCCTCTCACTGTTTGCACCTTTTGGTAGATGTTTATCATAGGGCAGAACCCTATCTTCTTCCTCCCAGCTGAAGCAAGCAGAAAGAATATTACATATTACATCTTGTCAATCAGGCAGCATGCCTCCCAGGGCTACCCTGAGATGATGTCACTGTCCTTCATCTTTTGCACCAGGACATAACTAGGGTGCAATGTAGCCATGGATGTGGGAACTGAATACAGCAGATACCATGAATTTTCCTTTATCTTATAAATCAATTGCCCAAGTTACATAGTTTATGACCAAGAAATTGTCAGGATTTTGCATAGCTGAGAGACAAATCTCTGCTCTATTAGAGTTGCGGGGTTTTTTCCCCTTTCATTTTGTCTCATGATTTCAATTACTTTTGATAATATGCATGAAAGTTTTTTTTTATCTACTGGAACAAAAGGTGAAATAGAAATATGAATCTGTTTTCTGCCTTTTATCCAATATACTATACAAAATTACAAGCAGGCACATGGTGAAGTCCTTTTTAAAATTTTTAACAAAAAGTATATTAACTGACCATCAAAGATTAATGAATAAGCAGGATGTAAGAAATGTAAAACTATTAAAGAACGGTTTCCAAATAGAATTGATATGTTTAAACATATAGTTGTAACTTTTTACAGAAATGCCTTCTGGTTAAAACATACTACATTAAATAGTTTGCCATAAGAAAGTATCTGTTAAAATATTTAATGTAACAAAATCACTTCCACTACTTATCTCTGAATCTTAAGAGAAACTTTGGCTTAAAGTACATCTCAGACTGATTTCAGAATTTTGTGTTTCAATCTGAAAGGTTGAAGATATATCTGAATGCTTTGTATTTTAGTTGGATCCAGATTGTGCAACTCTTCTTAGTCATGTGAAATTGTATCTTACTCCCAGGTAATTCTGTTAAAGCTAGTGAAGCCACTTGTGAAGTAAGGTATCATTCACTGGGTGAAATCCTACCCCACTGATATCAATGGGAGTATTCAATTGACTTCACTGGGAATAGAATTTTACCCAATGTGAGCAGGCATTACAATGAAATTCATGGACTTATTTTCTGTCCAAAGCAAGGTTGCTGTGTTTTTAAACTGATGCCCTGCAGAAAGTGACAGTTAGCATGAGGGAGACATAAACACAGTCAATATATTGTAGTAATCAGAACAGTACCCACACATTTATTTGAGTTCAATGTTGGAGAAATGAAATTGTACTTCACTCTATTATGCAACATTGGCCAATTTTCTCTCAAGAAACTCATCACATGCATTTTAATTTTCAGTTCATAATAAGGAAGTTTGAAATACTAACTCAGGGAAGAAAATAAAAGTATTAACTAAAAAGAAAAGGTATTTAATCCATGAAATAGAAGAAAGGAGAACCAAATTGTTTGCATTACGTTTAGTATTAAGTGTATTATGCTTATTTATTATAGTTATTTAATCAGTGGAAGATGAAGGAAAAGAATACATGTACTCACACAAGGCTGAATTGTGAACTTGTTACTCCCTTTAAGTGAGCAGATATTCACATGAGCAAACCCAGATCTTTCATGAGGCCTATATTAGTAAACTTGCAATGGAAGTAAAATGTTTACATCCCATGCGATTTCAATGTTTTCATACCCGAACCCAGAAAGGGCTCAGTGGTGTGGAGCATGTTGGAGGTTCTGAGCATAATCAGTTCCCACTGAAATCAGTGGGAGCTGAGGGTACTCAGCAGCTTGTTGAATCAGACTCTAATTTGGAGTCTATCTGAGATCATTTCATGAAACGTTATATTACTCAAAGATAAACTTGTATTGTTTCCTGAAACGCTTAAAGAATGAGGACCATATCCCAATAGAGGGCTGGTATTTGTCCTATGATGACAATATACATTTATCCATGACAAATATGAACCCTAATTTCCTAATCCATTACATTTCTGTAGGGGCTAGAGTTCTCTTCCAAGGTCTGGACAATGTATTACTTCCTGCAAGACTTAAGTGGTGACAGTTCACTCTCAGAAGCACAGGAAATATGTCCAACCCAGAAGACTTTTGAAGACAATGGTAAGCTGACAATATTTTAGTTTTAATTTTGGTCATGGACTAAGAATCCCAATGAAGGATCATAACTCTCTTGTCCTGTTTTAATTCTTTTAAATTGATTGTCCCTTTCTCTCTTTTTTTGGAAAGGATCTATTCTTTTTCTGATGCTTGTAGATGGCTTACATTTTAGTAGTCAGAGCAAGTGTGCTTAGGTCCAATATTTATTTCTTCACCTGTTTTAAACTCCCTTGTTCATTACCAGTGATTGGGACCACGTGGCTGTTTAAAATTCTACTGATTTTCTATGGAATATATGAGATGTAGGAATATGGAGCCTGCAAATGTCATTTTTGATCAAGCTTCAAGCATCCATAAGGCTGAAAAAGGGCTAAGGGACTGTAAGTTCTACTGGAAGTTCTTCATTCAAAGATTTGGGGAGACTTAATTCCTCTGAATCAGTAACAAAAACAAGAAAATGAAACTTATAATTTTCTTTACTTGTCTCTCACAATGGGGCCTTCAGATTGACTTACTTTTTTTTTTATTCTAAATTACACCACATTTCCTTATCTATGACATCTGTGATGGAGGGTTCTGGGCTAAAAGCACTTTCAGTGGGAAAATGCTGGGTCCCATGGAGTTAATTAGCTCAATTTAAAACATTTCCCTTAATACTTATATTATGTTGCTTCCGGACAATTTTCACTTTATACCGGTTGTTGCTGGGTGAGGTAAAGTGAAGCAATTCCAGGGGCCTGAGCAACTGCTTAATTTTCTTACAGCCACTCTCCATGATTTCTCCAGATAATCCCTGAGTTGAAATCTAAAAAAGAATCTCCCCAAAGCTAGCCACCTGCTCTTCCTAGAACACGAGACATCCCTTCCCTTCTGAGACCCGGGGAATCTTTCATGAGAATTCTAGGAACAATGTTCTAGACCAAGGGTGGCCA